>NC_079418.1:18569475-18675414 GCF_026213295.1 Gadus chalcogrammus
CCGTCTCTCTCGTCCTCTCCAATGTGGCCATTTTGGCACTGAGGCCGGGGTTGTCATGGTGATGGGATTCTTTTCCTGGTTAATGATTGTGGCAAGTTGGTAGGGGGTCACTGCAACACGCGCACACACACACACACACACGCACACACACACACACACGGGTATGTCACAGAGATTTTTTTGCAAGAACACCAGCCAACCAATGAGTGTGTGTGAACCTGTGATGCTAGTAGACGCGCACATAAAAACACGGGCGCACGCACGCACACAGCCTCTGTGAACCCTTGTACGAAACACACCACAAACGACACACCCAAACACAACCGCATACTACGGTACTACTTCTCTCCGTCTCGCTCGGTCCCCCCCCCCCCACCCCCCCATCTCTTACCGAGGGGAAGTTGTATGCACTTCCTGTACAGTTCAAAGTGAAGCATTTCTTCTCATCTGGTATCCAAGCCCTCCACCCAGAGCAGGCTCTCTCCACCCCAGGACGAATCTGGTGACAAATCCAATAGAGCTCCACCTCTCCGCACACACACGCCCTAATCCTCCCCCCACACAACCATCCAGCCCCCACACCCGCCAATCTACCACACACACACACACACACACACACACACACACACACACACACACACACACACACACACACACACACACACACACACACACACACACACACACACACACACACACACACACAATGTATGCCAAGCAACACCCACCCTATCAGTAGGCTACTCTAGTAATTATAAGCTGTTAATTGGACACTCAAGGCAATACCATGATTGGGTCAAACATCTCTCAATATTGCAGGGAATCTCCATAAATAATGATAGGACGGGAGGGGGGGGGGGGGGGGTCGGGCTGCTTTCTGTGTAGTTTCAAAAGGGAGAAGTAAACTTGGCCAAAGCGACTTGAAATGTGGCATAAGGAGATAAAACGACTTGCTTTTAGTAAAAAAAAAAAAACATTACTAAAACAACAGAACAGCAGCTCAGTTTCTTTCCATCATCTGCCATCGAAATCCAGTCGGTGAATAAATCTGATCAGCCATATGGTGGTTCCATGGCGTATCTTGGGTTTTGGGGGGATTTGGGCTAAAACTGCAGGAGTTATAACACCAGCAGAGAAGGGAGCTGCTGCACCAGGCATCTGGATATGGGCAATGATGAGAGAAATCTTGATATTTCCAGGAAACAAAGGAGGTTTTCCCTGCTAGAATTAGCTCCTATTTAGATGCAGAACAAACTGTCAGAAGCATAATAGAAATTTCTTATGGCTGCGGTCTGTAGCACGACAGGCTGTCATGGCATTCTGGCTAGTCCACCCTTGCAATGAGATCCCAGTTGGCTTCAGAAATGAATAAAATGATGACCCCTGGGTTCAATTACTTAATTGTTACTTGGAGTGGCTATGGGGGGCTGTCAGTGTGTTACCTACTTGAAACATTGTGGCTTGGGGGAAACTTTAAATTCGGGTCATCAACATCCCATCGGTGAATGTTCTGAGTTATCGCACTGTTGCATGCACCACTCTGCTGCCTACATCCAAGTATTGGAAGACTAAAAAGAACCATCTGATGCAAATAGTACATAGGTCATCGAATCACTTAAATCCAAAGACGGTTAGATTCAATAACTGTCCTACAAACGGCACTTGCAGAGTACACAGACCGCCAGCAAATAGCTGTGAGGCAGCAAAGAGGCCAACTCCTCAAACGTATCTCAAGAAGGCCCGTGCCAGGAGAGATGCTTGGAAGACGGGTGGCAGAGAAAGGGCAGAGACAAAAGAAAAGATGGATAGAGTGGAGGTATGAATGTGCGATATTCGTTTGTAGTTCATAACGCATTAACATTCTCTGCCCCCAGGGTAAAATCTGTGGTGGTTCCACACCACCAAAACTATTTCAGCTCCTAAGCCACCGCTCACATGACTCACTGCCGGCAGCCGTCTGACCTCCACGTCAACCGAACTCTTGGTCCTTAGTATTAGGGGAAGTATTGTTTACTGCGGGATATGCATGGCATGTGCCCTCAAACAGCAGGCACTCCGTTCTCTGTTCCCAGCGCTTCACCCGACAAGACCCATGACAAACCAACCAGCTGCTGGAACACCAGCCAGCAAGACAGCCTTTAAAATGAGGCGATCTAGCCAGCTGACAAGAGGGCGGAGCCGTAGACGTTATGAAGAACACAGTAAGTTAAGGGCGTGTAGACACATTTATGCCGCATACACAAGGCAAGCAATTCATATCAAACAAGGGCAAAGTTAAAATGCCAGAATGACAAATGGATCAGTCACGTCAAAGCAGGCAAAAATCATGGATTTGGTTACAGTTTCACATTAACTAGCTTCAGTCATGCCGAAGACTTGCGGATTGTCAGGCTGCCAGAGCAGACGATAACCAAGTCATAGACGTTTGTAATCACTTCCTTCAATTAAGAAAAGACACCAAGTTGCCTAACTAAAATATTGGCAGCCACAAACGAACACTCCCATAAAAGGGAACTTAATTTCTTCCTGAAGCAAACAATAATTTAACTACCCGTCTCTGTGCAGATTTCCACAGCTTTTTAGCTAACCCCAAATGATTGTATGTTTCACCCACAACAATCTAACCTATATCTTCTGACGTTAAGCAAACATGCCATGATGTGAAAAAATATATAGGCATGGATATCACTGACCTCAGGTTAAAAAAGGCAAACATATCCATGATTCTGATTAGTGCAGGGCTCAAGCTGATGTTAATTGAGCCATTATAACTAGAGAGTGGAATATTCAACAATATCGAAACAGCTACAGTACATTGAGCCTGCAGTTCCTTTTAAGTCGCTCAGTCAATTGTGTGATCCCCTGTAAAACTAACTTCAACTTTGGTCTGAAATCACCTGCAATGACCAAGAGCTCTTGTCTTAAAGGCTATTGAAAAGCGTCAGGTTGCGAGGTCTAATCCAAGCAAACCTAACTGAGAAGCAGCCAGCTAACAGAGCCGGACCAATGGCGATGAGCAATAACATAGTTGTTTCTAATGGGTCATAGATGGAACCACAGAGAGACTGGTTAAATACAAGTTGAACGGACAATACCGGTCTTGGTGACTGAATCATCTACCGCTGTTGATTAAGTTTGTTGCATGCAAATGTTTTGGCACAAGATTTGGCACAAGGAAGTCATTCTGACAGGTTATATTGGTAAAGAATGTGTTAGTGAAGCCAGGAGAAGAGGCGGTCACGATGGCTCCATCACCCAAACCAATATTATCCTTTATTATCTATCTAGTAGTAGCATGTCAAAACATGTTAAGATTGTGTCTTAATATTTGTATTTCCAAACCCAATGCAAACAAACAAGTTGGACCTGAAAATCATTGTTGCATTACATAGTGAACCACTGATTATTTCAAGGGGTGTGTTACGCGTGTACTTTGCCTGACGGGTTGCTCCGGTCTGGAGTTTTTCCACTGACCGTTGGCTTCACCCAGATTTCAGAGGCAACACGTCACCCCCACTTGTCTGTTAATTCAGTTTATTCCGTCTCCCACATGGCAGCAAACACAAAGACAAATATTTGGATTAAAAAGTGTCCCTTTAGAACCCAATGCTTCATGGGACAGGACTCCACCTCAGCATAACAGTCCAGAGACCAGACGGACAACTATAGTCCAACCTTTAACCTGCTGCTCACAAAAACACAACAATAGCTGACTAGAGGCAACCTGTTGAACAAACCAACAGCCCATTGATCCATCAGCCAGTCCTTTTTAGCCTTCCAGCTCATGCAGCCCAGACCTCAACCCCTCATCCAAGCAGCTAGCCTTCATGGCCGGCCTAGCTCAGTTTTATTCTCACTTCCACATAAATTGTGCTGCTGTGGCTCTATAAATAGTCCTGCTGCCTGAGGGTAGTCAGGACCGACGCACTGAAGCAAGGCACTTGGTGACACCATCACCAACAGCAGTGCTTTAAATTAAGCCTAAGTTGTTCTTTTCTTTTTTTTCTCAGACTTTCTGTTAATAACATGATAGCACTGAACATTTTGGTATCAGAAGGTTGGAATAGACCACCCAAGTCTGAAATAAATGTTCTGCCCAAATAAGGCTTTCTGTGTTGCATGGTGGACCAACATGAAAGAATAATGAGCTCAAATTAATCACAAAGCTGTTGGCTCAAAATGTAATAATGAATTGTAACTAGTTGTAATGCACTGGAATTTCCTTTCTTAAATGAAAAGAAGAAAGAAAAAACAGATAATATTTCAAAATGTTATCTTTATTTTAATTTATAGGATACACACATTAGGATTTAGTTCTGTTTTACTCGTACTGTGATAATGGTGTTGAATCCAGTTTTTCCCATGAGTCCGATTTGATGCGTAAGCCCCAAATTAATGACAGCAATTATCTGGTCTCTAGTACAGGCCTGTGCACAACAGCACTTGAAAGATGTTGCACAATGTCAAGACAATTTGCATATTTTCCTTCCACTCAGATATAGCGTCAATCATGAGCCAATGTTCAGAATGGTTTGATCCGCTTTTGCCTTCTTTACTTCTTCGCTGGAGACCAGGGTTGGCCCGGGGTTGCTGGTTTCACAAGTAGAAACATTACTCCTCCCCCTGCCAGAGCGTGAGGAGCCGACGCCTGGCCAGCATGGGTTCCATGAAACAAATGAGTCGGGGCACCCACTCCAGGGGCTCCCAAGACTTTGCACTTTGAAGTCACGTGCACACGCTCGCACACACATACACACACACCCTTTTCAGTTTAGTTTATTACACCACTATGATTAATCCACTTTGGAGCTTCAATCAATAAGCTTTAAGGCAACCATTTTTGGGTCACTTAACACCAGGTTAATTCCAAGCCTAGCCCTATTTTCTTCAATTTCAATATATATATATATATATATATATATATATACATATATATATATATATATATATATACACATATACATACATACATACATACATACATATATTTATATATATCGGAAAGTTGGTTGGTTCTTCAAGGTTTTACAGTTCATTAAGGCACACAACTTCTAACCCGAAACACAAAGCAAAGTTGAATCTCATTTTTCTCCATTCAACTGTATTGTGGGATGAAAGCCAATCAAAAGTGTCTAACAGTTATTTATCCTCCTACTGTTCTCAAGAACACACGATTAATTTGACAGAAAAACCATGGTCTCTATCTCTCCCCTTCTCTCTCTCTACCCCAACCAATGAACTACAACTGATATCATACAGCCTCAAAGCATCGGGAACTCCCAACACCACCACCAGCCATATCCTGAAGGAGCAAATCCCATCCCTCAGGCCTCAATGATAAGTTCACAGTCTTCACAACAGTGGTCAGAAACTATCTGAAAGCCATTTAGCATTTCTTATTAGTTAATCAAAGTCCTCCATAGTCCTCCAAACATTAACAAACGAATCATGGCAACATAGAGTGGGTCAGATAGTGATAGATGGTTATATGGTACCCTTTAATGTCTTAAAAACACAATATGATTTAAAAGATGTCGATTTTTTTGCATATGTATAATGTACAATTGAAATCAATTTCGGGGTTACTTATTTCAAAAGAACACATAGTACAGGATTTAGATCCGGACAAAAAACGGAGGGAAATTGCATCAGGGAGGAGAACAGTGTCAAGAGCAACTATGAAACCCGTGGCATCATGTTTCACCCAAGTTGTTTACTTGGGTGAAACAGTATCTCAACTAATACCATTTGACAAATGTAGATGGATTACACACTAACATGCATTCTCTATACTGTGTGTGTGTGTGTGTGTGTGTGTGTGTGTGTGTGTGTGTGTGTGTGTGTGTGTGTGTGTGTGTGTGTGTGTGTGTGTGTGTGTGTGTGTGTGTGTGTGTGTGTGTGTGTGTGTAATCAAAATGAAAGTAAAATGACAGCTCCATTAAGGGACATCTGTTATACTGCAGAGGTAAACATCACCTCTTACACTCAACAAACTTTGATGAGAATGATTCAGACGCTGTCCCTAGTCTAAAGCCTGCCAATTAGGTTGGTTGATGTATTATGACTCTGAAAATGACAGACCATGAATATTCTAGAAAATGTGTTTAAAAGCAACTTGCTGCGCATCGTGTTTATGGATCCTGAAAGTAACATTTACTACCAATGGGCGATTCAATATCCGATCCTAATTGACCCAACTTCCTCTAGAACTGATCTTCAGCCAATGACTTCTGATGGAATTCATTGCTGCTGTTGAAACCTGAACACTGCCGATATATGCAAATCAGGAAGAGGCCCCCTAAGTTCTGGTTTTTCATACTTGCCTCCACATACAGGTTAAGGTCATTAGAATTATAGCTCGCAGGTGCAAGTTTGTGATGCTGCGTTTGACGGAGGTACTGGCAGTGTCTGTCTGTCTGTGTGTGTTTGTGAGAGATATGTTCAACACTCCATTGTACAGAGACAGATCTGGCTGCTATAACACCCTTCTACTCCACATTTTGACTATTCAGTTATTTCCAACCACAAAAACATTAGCTACATATTCCTTTGCTTCGCTGTAGCGCTCATGTCTGTTTGTAATAAATATCACACATCTTCCTCTTCGGGTCTGTTGAGAGTTTTAGGCCAGCT
Source organism: Gadus chalcogrammus (assembly GCF_026213295.1). Classification (NCBI taxonomy): domain Eukaryota; kingdom Metazoa; phylum Chordata; class Actinopteri; order Gadiformes; family Gadidae; genus Gadus; species Gadus chalcogrammus. Next base: position 18,576,109 of record NC_079418.1, read on the forward strand.
TTGACTTTGAAGTACTCTCACCTTCAAGTGTGGCTGTTTTAGAAAAAGTCCCGCATGGATATAAATCTGTGTATTCTGTCATCAATGGATTCAATATTACATTTAAAGTCCCAGACAGCAGGGCATTGGGTCACACCCAGGGAACAGAACCCCTTGACTTTGACTTACAAAGAAGAAGAATAGCCTATCCCTAACCAGTGACCCTGTGGTTGTTATCCAGTTTTCTATGACTGAATGGAGCAGTTTGGTGTCTTTTACCAAGACCTATCTCGAGACTGAATGGTGTAATTGCACCTTTTGTTGCCATGAACCGCTTGCTGACTGAAACAGTGGCAGTGTTTTATTCAGGCACGGTGCAATTAGGGGCACAACACAAGACGGCAGCCTATAGGACAGGGGGTCGCCTTGCTCAAGGCAGTGCACCTGGCGTCTTCCCAGGGTTCTGTGCGCCTGTGTTTCTGAAAAGGGTTACTGGCTCTTTAAAAACTAAGATGGTGTCCTACGAGCCTGCCGTTTCTCTACCTCTCGTTTCCTGCCTTGCCTATCGACATCACACACCACAACACCCTAACCGAACTGAGACAGCTCACATGCAGTCCACACAGTGAGAGGAGAAGAAATAGAGAAGGGGAGGTGTAGAAATGAGGAGAGCGTAACCCCCCACCCCCAACGGTGAGAGATTATAAGGGACCATACTTTCTGCACGTCACCATGAGTGACAGTATTACCAAGCGAACACCGAGCCATGCAAGAACATTAGTTACGGGACCTGAGACAAACTGTTCCGCTGCTGTACATCTCATTTAACACAAATTGCCGGCTCAGTTATTCATCATACCGTTAGCCTTTTTTGTTATCAACACGCCGTATCTGCACAGGCACATGTTGAGCTGACAATGTCATCTCGAGTCATCAAGTTAGGCTGACAGGACGGTTCACTTGTACCGAAGAGGACGGACTCAATAGTGTGGAATACGGACTTACTTTCTTGTTCCGAGTCTCCGTGTGCATCTCGGTTGCTAAGCGGGTGCAGCAGCCTAGGGGCGGAGTGGTAGTGGTGGTGGTGGGGGGTCGGCCGGGCTGCCTGGGTAGCTATTTGAAGAACAACTGTGCTCTTTTTGGGGCCAGTTTCCACCTTTACACTCAGTTTACGGGAAGATACTACGGATATCTAACTGGCTATCTTCGTGAAATATGTTCAGCTCATTGCCGCCTCGTCGAACGCTTCCTTCGTCCCCCCCCTCTGTATGTCGGCGTGTTGTTGCCGTGTGTTTAGGGTTGGGCTCTCTCGCTGCCTTTCTCCTCCGCCTCTCCCTGCTTATGACCCCACCCTACGTCCCCACCCCTCATCTCCGGCAGTCAGACGCTATGCAGCGCTACTTCCACAGACGCAGAGCAAGCACAGCCACCCAAACTGATGCCTAATGTGTAACTTTTCATCCACAGACATACCGGTGAATTCAGGCTATGCCTGCACCCGTCGCCGAGCCCATGCGGTGTGCAATTGGTAGATTACAGTAACATTGCAGCGATGGAGATGTTTTAACTGTGAGGGAGGGACCTTCCTATGGTAGACATCCATGGTAGGGGACTCTAAACGGAAATCGCATGACAAGCGCCCACTGGAAGTTACATATCATTATGTAGATGAAATATCTGGAAACGCAACCCTTGGTAAATTAAAAGTTTGAATGGAAGCATCAATGAAACCAACCAATACGTAATTACGCAATGATGGCGACTCGTTACGGCCAGTTTAAAACTTCTTCACTGCGGGTGATAGGGTTGGGTGGCTCACCGCAAATCCAATCTTGAGTTCATGAATACCTGCTTATAAGCTCTCACTAAACATATGTATTGTTAATATAACACAATAACATAGTGGGCTGTAAAATAACCGAACTTCGTTGAGTATAGTAGACGTTATGAGTTTGCTGCTTTTTTTTCCACTGCTGGGTGTGCATCAAATTGCCCCTCGGGGATAATAAAGATACATTGTTTGTAATGTAAAATAATTAGTTCATAAACGATTGACCTAGTTTCATAATGTGGATTTCTGAACATTTATCAAAGGGCTAGTGGCAAAACAACCTTTGAACTTTTTGGGTAAAGAGTGATAAATAAGGAAAAATAACGTGCCTTTGAAATACTACACATCATATTAAATAGTAACTATAAAATCATTGACCACATGCCTTCATGAAAAGGGATCTAAGAGGCTACAGGATACAGGTGGGCCGTTGATAATACCTTAGATATACCTTTAACATTGTGTAATTTATATTAAAAAAATAGCACCTAAAAGACAAAACAAGAAAGGCTTTGTGAAAATGCAAGGGTTTTGCTGGAGTGTGACCGGGTGGTGCAATGACACAGCATGACACTTTTATTATAGAGAAAGAACTAATGTGTTATGCATCAATACTCAAAAAGAGTTACTCGGAATCGAATAGTGCAAGTAGTGTAAGTTAAATGTAGAAAAGCAGCAAAAGGACTGGAATGGAAGGTGAAGCCACTTTCAGGTAGAAAGCCGCGTGTGCATTGATGCATAAAACAGCTGGCCAAAATGGCCTCCCATTCCTTTAAATTAGGGGTTCTTCAATCTTTTTTGTCTGTGGACACAAATACTATTTAATTGTGTCTGTTGAAACAAACACACACTCATTGTCAGGCTGCCACCGTCCACCAATGGGTCAGGGCCCAACTTGGTTCCCAACCCATGGTAGATATGCTGATGTAAAGGAAACTAGAAGCCAGTACAGACTTTTGTGATATAAAAAAAAAAAAAACGCTATTGTTGAATGTTTTATTATATCCATTTGCAGAACTGAAAAAGGATTGGGACACACTTTGACACTTTTAGATTTCAAGTTAAACATAGTGTGATAGATACACACATTCAGTTTAGGAAATCCCTCAAACAATCGTAGGGCATTCGCACTGCTGGTGAACATGCATGGTGTAAAATTGAGTCTGATACAAGTGGCGGACCATCATTTTTACTTGAACCATCATTTTTACTTCCTCAATACTCTTATTGACATTATTTTTGTTCCCCACTGTCACAACAATATAATAATAATAATATAATAATAACAATTGTTATTATTATATATAATTGTTATTGTTATTGTTATATTATCACAGGGAGGAGTGTTTGTATATTCTGAACACCCTATGAAGCAAAGAAGCCTATACTCATTTAGTAAGATGAAAACAAGCCAATTAAGTCCCCTGATATTGTTATACCATTCATTGTTACTAAAGCAATGCAAAATGAATGTCAAACATAGCGCTTCCTGTGAAGTTATTGAGAGGTAGGATTAGTCTATGTTCGCTTCCTCCACTAAATTATGTTGTTTACCCTAGTGGATTCTTAGGGTAAATTGTGGGATGGGCCTACCTCCCCTAAGAAGACCATGGAACTACAGATCGATTGGAGTTAACCTTAGTTCAAACACTTGCTCAACTGTTCCTTGATGCATGCATAGTATTTACTGGTTTAATGTTCTAACGTAATAGTGTCTGGTTGAAGGACTTTGACCTTTTATAATAAGGAGAATTTAAAGCATCCTACTGTTGACAACGCCTGCAACTATCATCACTGTAATCCATTTGTCGTTACCATATTGTTATAACTGTATAAACATTAAAAAAAATTGAGGGGGGGAATCTTGTTCGCAATTTGTTGAAACTTTGATACTACAAACATTATACGAGCCAAGTTAATGGGCGGGGTTTTGGACCCCACTGAAATGGTCCTTGTGTCATCCAGAATTAGTATTGCTGCAACTTTGGGAACGTCGCAACCCACAAGAGAAGTGCCGTTGTGAAAATGTAAAGCCTTAACCAACAGTGACATCTGGCGGTCAATATTGAAGTGACATATACCTATTGCAAATAGACTGGCCATTGACGCATAACTTGTGACTTTAAATTGTGTTCTTACTTGAAAGGCGATGTCTAACAAACACAGGTGTAAAGATCACATTTAAAATTGGACCATTTCACAACTTTCAGACACAGAAAAAAAGTCTAATTCCAGTTCAACCAAAAGGTTTCCAGTTCTTATTGCAACGTTATAGTTCATACATTTTTATTTAAATTCTATAGCAATCAATATATTTATAAAAACAGATTTACATAAAATGCATATATATGTAACAAGAGGCAAATTTCCAACACAAATGTGCTTTTTTAGTTTTCGACCTGGGGTTTTACCCCATTCCTTTCCTGAGATTGGTCTCAATTTCCCTTTATATGTTACTATGTGCTATGCTTAAATATGATGTAGTTGCAGTCATGAATACAAACACACCCAGGGGAAATATAATGTTTTGGTTTACATTATCAAGTGTACTACTTTTGTAATTTAGTAATTAATTGAAACATTGATGAATTAATTTGTTCTACCTCATTTCAAAACATATCCCTTCGTGAGATCACATGTGGTAGAGTCCCACTCAGATGTACGATGGATCGAGCAACTCCATTTTAGTAGTTGGTACAGTCCACCAGACACCTCCTACACTCCCAGACATGTGGGCTGCATCCAAACCTGCATACCACATACTATAGTGTGTACTGTTTTCTGGCATACCAGTAGTATACACACACATACTTACATCTACACATATATATTATACATATATATGTATAAACACTTCAACATGTAACGCCTAGTGGCCCCTTAACTCATCATCTACAATTTGTATTCTGTATCTTACTCACCTATTATATGTGAGGGCATCTGTCAATCCGTGATCTGCGTAGACAAATCTATCCATTGCATGCATTCATCCACACAACTTTATTGCTGTGACGCTTTAAAAAGCGAGGATCCTTTGGTAAAAGCATCTTTCAAAACAAGGATCTGAAACTAATGTATCCCAAAATCATGATATATATAAAAAAAAAAAAACTCAAGAATGTTTTCGAGCTACATTTTGTGCGGGCAGCGTCAAAGCTCTCCTGTTATTGTCCATTTCCGTGAACAGAGAACCCTGACTTCCTGAGAACTTAAGGCGGCAGTGTGTGTGTGCTACCGAGGGTCCCGTTGCGAGGCCGTAGCACAGCTCAAGAGCGTAGAGCGCCATCCACGCCTGGCTCCACCTCCGCTGCGACCAACCCTTCAGTCCCCTCTCCCTCCTGGGCCGGGTCCGCCTTCAGCAGGGCCACCACTCTGAGCCAGAGAACAGTCCAAGAGCACACAAATTGATAAAGTCACTGAACACGAGTCATGATCGTCAAACTTTGAAGTCTGCAATTTTTTGGCTGAAAAGGAAACATAATTACGGTATGAATTAAAATATCCAAACGCTGCTAGCTAATACCTACAATTACACATTACTAACTAGTAATTAGTATAACTAGTCCAAACAGATAACATAACAGCATATTTTTAAGCTGTTGATTCCCACTGGAAATATCCCCTTATGTGCAAGACTAATTGTACACTGAAAGAAATAATTTTAATACAAATCCTCATCCGGCCACAATTATCAGAGTACAGGTACGTAATGTGATACACAAAGGGGTTCTTTGGAATCCAGCAGTGCCTATAGCTGCCAACTTTTAGAGAAGAAACGTTTTTTTTAGGATGACTTGACATATCAGTTTGCACTCAGCTTACCTAATCATTCAGCTGAATCATCATTCTCGTTACACGCGCACACACACACACACACACACACACACACACACACACACACACACACACACACACACACACACACACACACACACACACACACACACACACACACACACACACACACACACACACACACAATGACTCAGCACTTCCTGGTCTAGCCATGCCAACCAGATGATTTCACCATGTCTTTGTAAAGATAATGGTAAACAGTTTATTAATATGGTAACATTGCTCACTATCATTCAGCGTACATGAAAGCGGCACATGGGAAACAATTGTAAGGATGCATAAGATGTACAACGATATCGCAAGGTCTCATTTTTGTAAAGCACTTGAAAGGTTGGCTGGTTGTGCAGGAACGAGAGCAGAGTGCTCTTGTGTGTGGCGAATGCAGGAGGTCGCGCACGAAAAACTGCAGGCAAAGGATTCTGGCAACTTAAGGACGTCAACCGAAATGCATGACCAAGAATGCATATAAATTCAATCTGACTGAATACCCACAGCTAAACATACATTTAGGTTGAACAGCTTGTTCATGTTAAAATATATCCCTCTTTTAACTTTAACACCGAGTTTGATCAATCAACAATGATTTTTCAGTGAATAGTGAATCTGGGATAAGGATCATTTGTTTCCTTAGCATTTGCATTGTAACCATAAAGTGCTGTATGCCTGAGCATGTGCCAAATCCCTGACTTCTTTATTGTTTGGATTGCATCTTTGCACCCTTAGAGACATTTCCACTTCCCCCGCAAAGTTTATTGCAAATCAACCTGGCCTCTTGCGCCAGGTCTGGTTTCAGCCATGGCCATTCCTTAAAGGTTGGGTATGGAATTCGCTTTTTTGGCAATTTTTGCAAAATTACTTGAAATCCTTATCATAACCCACTTACAGCCACTGAGTTAGAAGTACTGACATGAAAATTAAACAACTCAATCATCTGTGGAACAGGCAGGACTCGAAAAACTCCAGCCAAGGATTTCCAGAGCCACCGAGTTGCATTGGACAGTAAGTACGTCAATCAAACGGTCGTACTGCAGTCCCCCTCCCCCGCGCCCCGCGCGCGACCCCTTCGTGCACGTACTCAAACCTCGTGACCCAGAGCAAGCTTCTGTTTGTTGTTATCCTGCGGTAGCTACTGGAGCTAGCTAACTAGCAAATGACACGCTCTCGCGCATCTGTGTTCGCTCGTGCATGATTGCGCGTCCATGTACTTGGAATGGGTGGAGTCAGAGTCAGCGTTGAAGGAGAGGGGGTAGGACCATTTGAGTTGTGTGTTTTCAAAATCTGCTGGCATTTCGCAAATCCCATACCCAACCTTTAACTCTACCCGATCCTTTATCGTTACTTCCCACAATGTGGATGTTTCCCTCTTAAGGCCCAATCCCATTTCTACCCCTACCCCTACCCCTTGTTTTGAAGGGGTAAGGGGAAGGGGTAAGGGATTGGGCCTAAGGCCCAATCCCATTTCTACCCCTTACGCCTTCCCCTTCCCCCTTCCCCTTCCCCTTCCCCCTTCAAAACAAGGGGGAGGGGTAAGGGGAAGGGGTAAGGGATTGGGCCTAAGACTCATGTGTGGCTCCCTGTGGTTCCCAGTGCCTTCTCAGGATCGTGCTCCATTACATCAAATTCTTTGCTGTCAGGAGGTGTCCTACAATAAATCAATTTTCTTTAGTATTGTTACTATTGGTAATAGTTAAAATGAGTATCGCACAAAGGCTAAACCTTTAAGAGATATGTTCTAACTATCTATATGTGTGTGTCCATAAAGCTGATTTGTGTGAACAAATCTTTTAACTTCCTTTATCCAGTGGTTTTAAACCCAAGATCGGACCCTAAATTATGCAGAATTTTGGTATTGGATATTCTTGGGCCCTAAAAATCACATGACAATAAGATGAGCGACGGTGCCTGGTCTTAGCATCATGACTTACCCTATGAGGACACCGGGGATGAGACAGAGGCCTGCAGCCAGCAGGAAGCTGAAGCCTGGCCACCAACCAACCGTGATGGCGTAGATGCTACTGAAGACGGCTGAGGCTACGTTGGAACTCAGACTCTCCATGAAGCCTACGCATCCAAACAGAGCTCCTTCGCAACAACAATGACAGTTTTTTAGACAATATGAGGGCAGATTTTCTTTTTTCTTTTCTTATATTGATGTTGAAATAACGTTAATGGGATTTTTGATTGGATGTCTCACATGTGTATTTTTTGCTGTCTGAACATGTTTTTACGTACATGTATTTTAAGATGTGGTTAGAATGTCCACGCCATTTCTAAATCATCTCACCTTGCTCGGATGTGGAGACAATCTTTGACATCATGGTACGCAGGACAGGGAAAGGCATGATAGCTAGGAGCAGGGGTATCCTCACTGCGACCAGCCAATGACAAGAACAAACAATACAGTAGATGTGGAAGACGGACCACCACAGTGCAATAAATATGTCTGGAATCTCGATATGTAAAAATGGTTGATCAAATCTAATAAAAATGATAGAAAACCTTGGCCTTAAGAAGGCCAAAATTGATGTACGGCAAAATGTTTAAACTAGGATGCTTCATAATAAGACTATGTTAGAAATAAACACACTGATTAATTCATTTTATGCTGTATACCTTTCGTATAACTTTCTACATAAGATTACTGCCTGTGTGCTAGTGGCCGAGCCTACTGTTCCGGTACGATCAGTTTAGAGACAAAGAGAGGGTCACATGCTTCCCATTCTGTGCAGCCTGCAGCAAAGGAAAACTGGATACAATCATAATGAACATCGGGTATCAAGACAGCCCTAGCGTCAAGTGCTAGCCTTGACGGATGAGGCGTGTGTGTACTCGTCTCACCGAGAAACATGACCAGAGTGGTCTTGGCAAAGGACAACAGGGTCAAGCCAGAGATGACGGAGAGCAGGCCGACGACCACGATCACCAGCTGGGGAACGCCGCAGTACGTCAACGCCATCACGCCCAGGAAGCTCCCCACGAACACCGTGGTGGACAACGCGGTGCCGTAGCCGATGAGGATCTCGTCCCAGCACAGCGGCTCGTTGAGCTCATAGAGGGTGACGGAGGACACCCCCCCTATGTAGGCGAAGTTGAAGGTGGCGAGGATCAGAATGAGCAGCACCAGGCGAGCGTTGTCCCTGCGGCTGAGAGCCGCGAACATCCGATAGATCCCGAAGAACATCCGCCTCATCGCCGCGCAGCGAGGGGGGGCTGGGGGGCCGCCGTCGGGGGGCTCGGCGTAGCCGGCCGGCGTGCGTTTCACCGATTCCTCCAGGAGGAACACGGCGTAAAGCAGCGTGAGTCCCTGGAACAGAGCCGCCGTGAGGATGGGCACGTTGAAGCCCACTGCTCGCAGGAAGTACCCCGTGGAGAGAGCGGCGGCGCCCGACAACAGACCGATCACCATGTCGATGCCGGCTATGCGCAGCGTTTTCCGCCTGCCGTCGTCACACATGTCGGCGATGTACGCGAAGCAACCGCCCAATAGTGCTCCCACGCTGCCGAACAGAGAGGAGAGGATGGAGGCTCCGATCAGCAGGTAGATGTTGAGCTCAAAGTAGGACACGGTCAGGAAGGACAGGCTGTAGATGAGGCCGCCGATCAGAGGCATGACGATGGTGACCTTGCGTCCTCTCTGGTCGCTGTAGGCCACCAGGATGAGGGTGACCACCAGAGACGGTACGGTGGAGAAGAGCTCTGTGTAGAGGGAGAAGAGAGAAGCCTGCCTCTGCACCTCCTGGAGAAGAAAGAGAAGAAACCTTTTGGTTTTGTTTGTTGTGGGTTGATGTTTTTTTTTACTTTTTTTTTACTTTTAATGGCGGATGTAGAAAAGGTTTGAGGGGAAAATGAGTAGTAACAAATATAGCGCTCCCAAGAAAAAGGAACCAGTTCTTACGTGGACGAAACAGGTGTGTAGCGGGCACGCACATGAACAAACATGCAAAACCATCTTCTTTAATTCTTTAAAGGTGATAATTTGCTCTTTACTGTGAACTAGCAACATCACCAGAATGTCCAGTCAAATAATAAAGCACAACGAGTAGGTTCTTTAATGCTTGCTCGAAATAAGTGAGCATGATAGTGTTATACTTATTACATTTTTGATACATATTATTATTTTGAAAATATTGTAAACATTTTTGACACACACTATTAACAAAAAGCAAATCAATAACTGCGATAAGCCTGCAAGAGGGATATCGATATAAAAGTTGGACATTGACCAATAATGTATAGATTTCCTACAGCGACGGCGTAGCACAATATGTTATTGTATCGCCTAATATTTGCATGTAATTGAGTAATGACTCTGTAGACATCAAAGTATATCAGGAAATATGGAAAACCCAAAAATATTAAATAAACAAAGAATTAATTTGCCTGTATTTAATGCAAGGACAAAAATATAACTTTGGGGGCATGGGTCTTTAAAGGATCACATTTAGACGATTTTCTACGAATGCCTGTGTGGCATCAATTTAGTTTTTGTCGCCCTATCTTACTTACCGCATGGTCGGCTGAATGGTTACTGGTGTCATTATGCGAACATCGAGATGTGTTGTTGTCATGTGGATAGGTGGTGTTGGTCAACTCCTGCCAGAGTCGCCTATACACATACTGCTGTATCAAAGGGTAGACCAGAAAGGCAGCAAAGGCATAGAGGGCTACGATCGGCTCGACAAGGTAAAAGCCCTTCATTTTGTGGAAGTATCTAGAGGGGATAAAAAGTATGTCAGAACAGATTGGCATGATATCTAAAGAAGAAGACCAGTGAGCATATACCGAGTTTCCAACAAGTACACAGTGTACAATGACTAGCAGACGGTACATTCCATCTATTACAATGTCGCTTGAAGTTTAACATTGCTGACTTGTCTATTCTATTGAACGTGCATAATAAATCATTTCGTATGATTATAACATTTGACATAATGTATCATTCGAACGTTATATAGTAAGCATAGGAAGTTGTCTTTGTTATTCACCGGTATTTTTTAAATTAATTTTAGATTTTTACGCTTACCCAAGGAGTCGTTTGACTCATGTTAACCATGAATACACACAATACTTCTAGTTTCCTCAGACACCGTTACATGATCGATATGACTCGTTCATGAACTGAATTGTGCTCCGTGTCTATTTATTTACTAAATGTGTCCAAGCAGGTTTGGCTCCACCCCCTGCGTGACCTGATTGGACACAGTATCTGGTCACGCGCAGAGCTCTATTCATGCGAAGCATGCCAAAGGGATATCCATACAATCATCACGATAACTCTTATCATGTTAATAGTGATGATATTATGAGTGAATATATATTTCATTACATATATGTATATGTATAATTTATATTCACTCATAATATCATCACTTTTTTCGTATACACATATATTCATATATATATATTTCCCCCTGATTCTGCAATGGGCACGTTTGTGCCCTTCATGTAGCTGTACATAATATACATAAAATTAAACCATAAACAGACTAACACACCATAATCCCACTGGACTTTAACCACTAGCATTCCTTTGTGAATGTTAGACATCACTTTCTCTTTCTGTTATGCATTAAACTTCCAAATTATAAATACTATAAATAAATACTACTGTTATAGGAGATACTAAATTGTTTATAGTATTCCACATTTAACTTATATATTGAGTGTTTACATTTGATATGTTTATATCGATTTTGTATATAACGTTTTATACTTTGACCTCCTACTTGTTCACCTTTGGCGGTGCACAACGTTCGTTGTGCACCGCGTTTGTTCGGTGCACAACAAAATTCAATGTGGAATGAATTTAATTTAATTTAAGGAGAATAGCAAACTATTCTCCTGCTTTGTAGACTTTAAAAAAGCCTTCGACTCAATTTGGCATGATGGTCTGTTGTTTAAATTAATAGAAAGTGGTGTTGGAGGAAAAACTTACGACATCATAAAGTCCATGTACACAAGCAACAAATGTGCAGTTAAGATAGGAAAGAAACACACAGATTCCTTCCCACAAAGCCGGGGTCTGAGACAGGGATGCAGCTTGAGTCCAATCCTGTTCAACATATGCAACTAGCAAGGACATTAGAACAGTCTGCAGCCCCCGGCGTAAGACTGGGAGACACCAAAATCAAATGTCTGCTGTTTGCAGATGACCTGGTGCTGCTGTCCCCAACCAAAGAAGGCCTACAGCAGCAGATCTTCTGCACAGCTTCTCTCAAACCTGGGCCATGACAGTGAACCTTAGTACAATCAACATAATGATATTTGAAAAAAGACCCAGCCTCAACAAATACACATTCCACCTAGACACTGTTACTCAGGAGCGAACAAAAATGATACCTACCTCGGCATAAATATGAACGCCACAGGAAATTTCAACAAAGCTGTTAATGACCTGAGAGACAAGGCAATGAGGGCATTTTATGCCATAAAAAGAAATATCAAACTATACATTCCAATTAAGATCTGTCAAAAAATATTTGACGCAGTGATAGAGCCCATTGCGCTCTACGGCTGTGAAGTCTGGGGCCCACTCACCAACCAAGATTTGATAAAAACGGACAAACATCAAATTGAAACTCTTCATGCAGAATTCTGCAAATCAATACTAAAAGTCCAAAGAAAGACACCAAATAATGCATGCAGAGCAGAACTAGGACGATATCCAATCGTTATTAAAATTTAGAAGAGAGCCCTAAAACGTAATAACCACCTTAAGGAAAGTGACAGCAACACAATCCACAACAAGGCTCTTACCCACAGAGAGTATACACCCAGAAAAGTGTCCCCTTAGCCAGCTTGTCCTGGGACTCTGTCCAACACACAACAACCAACGCATCAGGGAAAACCAAATTATAAGAAAACAAAAGGAAAAAAATGTGCCACATTGGAAAGAGTCCACCAAAAACCAGAGTAAATAAAGATGTAGTCTCTTAACACAGACTACACCGTGGCAGAATACCTGACCACCGTGACCGACCCAAAACGGAGGAAATCCTTGACCAGATACTCAGCGAACACAGCCTGTCCATCGAGAAGGGGCGCCACAGACAGACCTGGCTCCCAAGAGAAAACAGACTGTGCTCCCACTGCACACACAACCAACTAAACAGAACTGCACTTCCTGCCTTCCTGCCAGTCATATGAAGACATCAGGAATACACAATTCCCATGGATTACAAAGGCATGCAAGGACTTCAAAGAAACTCCAGATGCTCACAAACTGCCATACCTGTTGGGAGAAATACAACAATGTGCGAACGCAGCAGCAAGATTTGTCACCTGTTGTGATGAGAGAAGGACCTCAAACTCCCAATAGACTCATCCCCCTGGACTCACTCTTCACACAATAATTGCACTATTGCACAGATCCTCCATAATGTAAATACTGTGTATTTAGAGTGGAGTCTTTAACTTATATGTTTATACGAGATACAGTATTTTTTGTAATTTTTATAATATTTCACATTTTACTTTTTATGGTACTTTTATAATATAACATTTGATATGCATAGATATTTTGTGTTTAACGTTTTATACTTATTATATTATATATTATACTATATACCTGACCTTTTTTCTTTTTACCTTATAATGCTGTTTATTTTATTGTTCACCTGCTTTGGCAATGCAAATGTATACTTCTCATGCCAATAAAGCTTTTCTAATTGAATTGAATTGAGAGGAAGGGAGAGAGAAAGGGAGAGAGAGAGAAAGAGAGAGAGAGAGAGAGAGAGAGAGAGAGAGAGAGAGAGAGGGGCTTTAAACTAACAGCAGAATGAGCTTTCAGTTCTTCTTAAAACCAAGAGAGATTTTTTAGCATATTTATTGCACTTATTGTTATTCTATTTTAGGACCATATAATAAAGGTACGTATGCTGGGGTCGAGCTTTATTTGGACTGAACCTTTATTTCCAGTACTTTACTAGTATTACGGTAATGTGGACTGTGGTACCGTCGGAATGTACCATCGACAACACTACTGGAGGGATTTTGTTGTGACAGCCAACAGCAATCTGTGGAAAACCCGGTAGGGGGAAACGGTAAGGTGAAATCTAGCGTCCTTTAACTGATAGAATTAAGCAATTTCAACATTGCGTTGGAAATAAAATAATGTTATATTTGCAGGAACTATGCTGATGTTTGTATTAGATGAATGGCCGATAAACCATTTGGAGCCGACGAGTTTCTACTGGCTAGCATCACCGTCCACATAATTACATAGAGCTAGCGATGTCTAGCTAATACATTATACTGGCATGCGAATGATATTACTAGCGGGCAGGATAGACTTCATGCTGTGCCGTGCTCACTTAGCTGATTTATCTTACCGTCTTATTTAGATGGCAATGCAACACAATATCTTGCGTTGAACGAGCTACTAGGATACGTTAGCTTTGCATACTGTTGGTGAACAGGTCGTGACTGAGGATTGAGGAGAGGTAGCTGGCATCTCTGTTCTTTGGCCTGCTGTATTACCTGCATAATAATATCTCAATTCGTTTGAAGAGAAAGCTGATATTTCAAAATCTATAGATGTGTTGTGTTTATACATGATGATGATTCAACGTTTTTGGGTTGGATTCGGATCAGCATTTCAGAAATGCCATTTTCACTATTTTAGGTTATTATCACTAATAAGCTGCATAGCAAGCTATACATTGTGTTAACTATTTATCGTTTATAAACGACAGTAAATATAATGGCATTGACATTATCTCAGAATCGTCTGGTTTAATGTAAATTACGTTTAATTGAGATATGCTGCTGCTTCCTCATCAACTGGTGAGCAGTCATATTTGGTAAAGCTGTTTCATGGTTTCTGTTCAGAAAATCGGAATTGATGCTGTCTACAATGCATGATAATGAAGCAAACTGCAACATTCAGAAGATGGATTTGAAACATGATGTGGTTGCCTGCCGTTCTCTAATGTGCTGTCATGAATTCATTTGTATTTGTTTTTATCAGAATCAACATAGGTCATTTTATCTTGGATCAACAATGGCCTTCAGCAAGGGGTACCGCATTTTCCATAAACTGGACCCACCGTATAGTGTCATAGTGGAAACGAGGAACAAAGATGAGTGCCTCATGTTTGAGTCTGGAGCTGTCGCTGTACTGTGTAAGAATGTCCTCTTGATTTCTTACTTTACAAAAATATACCCTACATATCTCTTTGGTTATGGTCTGCCACTCGATAGTAGGAGAACCCGCAATGAAAATCGCATTGCTTATTGTTGATGTATAGCGGCTGCGGAGAAGGAAGCCATCAAAAACACTTATACCAAGATGGTTGATGCCTACGGGATTCTTGGGGTTCTCCGTCTAAACCTGGGTAAGTTTCTGCATTGTCGATACAAACTGTTCCCTCTATAACATTATCTGTCTGTCTAAATGTTAGTGCATGAACGACAAAAATGAAAGCTGCTTTCTTCTGCCCTTTACATGACCTCCAAAGCTCTGTTATCACAACAACAGTAATTTTTTAAACAGATTAATCCTAATTTGTGGTGATGGTGCAGATTTGTTCGCCATCTCTCTTCTATAGAATGGAGATAATGCAATTCCTCTCTTATATTTGTAATCTTCCCAGACCACACTCTCTCTTTAATTTCCAGGGTTTTATATCAACCCTTGCATGGTCATTCTAATGCCCCTATCTGCAGTAGATATCCTTGAAACAAATGGTTGAACCTTAGCTACTACAGGGCGAGATCCATCCGGCGACCACCATAACGTTGAATGCCCCCCCCTCCTCCATTGTGGTACATTGATGTAATCCATGCTCTTGCATTCCCTACTGGCAGGTGACTCCATGCTCCACAGTCTGGTGGTGGTCACGGGATGCAGCTCTGTGGGCAAAGTGCAGGACTCTGAGATCTTCAGGGTCACGCAGACAGACTTCATTTCGCTGAAGAACGACCCCGCCGACGAGGACCGCATCGCGGACGTGCGCAAGGTGCTGAGCTCGGGACACTTCTACTTTGCCTGGTCCGCCACGGGAGTCAGCATGGACCTCAGCCTCAACGCTCACCGCAGAATCCTGGAGGACACTACGGACAACCGCTTCTTCTGGTGCGTCAGAGGGCCTCTTACAACGTTCAGTAGACTCCGTTCTGTGCAGGGCGTTACATTTATTACCTTTGGTCTAAGCATGCAATGTCAACGCTCAATTGAATTGCTAATTGCCAAGCAGTCAGTGTTCAGTTTAGTTTTTCTCTCCTATTGTTCACAAGTTTATGTTATTCAAACATCACGACAATATCATCACGGTAACACGTGTTATACACACACACACGCACACGCACACACACTCGCATCCAGGATGGAGAGATAAAATCAGTTTCCCAGGTGTCATTCATGTTGGAACGGGGCCCAGAGTGAGCTGAGGAGGGGTGAGGCTGGGTTGGGGGTAGAGTTGTGTTGTATAGCAGCTGTTTAGGGATCCGAAGCCATACCTACTTCAGCAAGCCAACTCTTCCTCTTCTCTCTTCTTCTCTTCTCCTTCCTATTCCCTGTGTCATTTACTGAACTTCCTCAACCTGTGTGTGTGTTTGTGTCTTGGTGCACGCGTGCATGTTTATGCACCTGTGTGTGTATTATGGATATGATCACATTAACGACATTGGCATGCAGTGTATTCGTGTTGCTCCTGTAACACCCCCCAATCTCCGCTTCGATCCATCGTCAACCAATAGGAACCAGTCTCTTCACCTGCACCTGAAGCACTACGGCGTCCACTGCGAGGACTGGCTGCTGAGGCTGATGTGCGGCGGCGTGGAGGTCCGAACCATCTACGCCGGCCACAAACAGGCCAAGGCCTGCATCATCTCCCGCCTCAGCTCGGAGCGGGCCGGCACCCGCTTCAACGTGCGTGGCACCAACGACGACGGCCAGGTGGCCAACTTCGTTGAGACGGAGCAGGTCAGTGGCAGAGGGGGGGGGGGAGAGGCGCTTGGATGTAAAATGGCTGCCGTCGGCGTCGATGACATACCGTAGTGTCGGGGTGTGCACGCACGCTCTCCTGCACTCGGCATTCGTTTTGTACTAGCGTGTTGTTATGGTTATTACACGACTCCACCCCAGGGCCCGAGAGCTGGAACTCTCCTCAGTCTTGTGTTTTCACCCTAAAACAGGTTTCGCTCAGCCCTTAGGATTAACAGACATGCTGTTGTTCATGGAGTTAGTGTGTATTTTTGTATTCTATTTGGCATTGCAAGCTCAGCACCCTGCAGTTAAACCAATCCCTCAGTCACCCTGCAATTAAGATAATGCCCTCCTTCTGTTTGCTGTAAACAGGTGATCTTCCTGGACGACAAGGTCTCCTCCTTCATCCAGATCCGCGGGTCCATTCCGTTGTTCTGGGAACAGCCTGGAATACAGGTAATGGGGAAAAGAAATCTACATCTCGAAATGACACAACCAGGTTCATGATGTCGCCTTATCGAAACATAAATTATTAACCTGCCGTTGGTTTGGGACGGATCAATAATCATCCGCAGTAACATTATGCAGCATTCCTACCGAGCCTTTCTTCTGTCTCCATCTGGTTGCATTTGTAAAGGAATAATTCACTCTATAAGTAAATAGCTATCATTTATGGGTGAATTTTGTTGTAGTAGGACACTTCTCGACCGTGAAGTATTTGATTTAATTGAACATGATGATAATCGGAAGACACAGGCAGCCTTAACCAAGCATATTCAGATAGACAATGGATGTAAATGATTCTTTCACTTCCAGGGAAACGATTGTGGGTTTGATATTAAAAACACAAAAGTGAAGAATGTTGCATTTGCAATACATTAAGCAATACATTAAGATGATTTGTCAAGCTCCAATACCATACATTGCCCATAAGCCATTGCACAGCTCAGTCCGACTATCATAACAGTTGACAGCTGCTAGCCGGGGGTGTTATCAAAGATGGCTGCTATCTATCTGGCAGTTATGTGTTATAAACATTGAAAGCTGCTGAAGCAGGATCATCTTATCAGTTTGAGCTGGTTTATAAAACCAAACTGATATTCATTGGGAAGGAGGTGCGGAAGAGATACAGTACTGGTGTGTCTGTGGACGCTGCGTTTCGGTATTCAAGTTCAACTAGCGCAGTCCCCGTTCACAACGCGCCCGTTCGGGAACGGGCCGACGGCCTGGCCTCCGTGATTGCTGCTTGCAGCTTTTTCGGAGAACAGCTCATCCCAACAACTTCACACTAGGCACTGCGCTTCCTTTGGTCCTCAGGATTGCACCCGCCAAGTGTGAAGTCGATGAGCGGACGTGTAGGGAGGACAGACAGAAAAGCTTGAGTTAGAGATAGCAATCATAGCTATTTCGTAGACTGAGAATGAGGGCTGACATGTTTTGGAGATAATCTTCAAAAGTGATTTCTGAATGTTGTTGAAAAATGTGTACAAAGAATGTCAAATTTCTCGGATGAATTATTCCTTTAAACTCACATTGTCAAACCCCTTTGATTGTTTATATTTTTCTGCCCAATGTCTTTCTGAAACAATTGTAGGATGTTAGGGAACTGAAAGTTCCCGTACAAGTGAACATGGCAGAACTAGCAGGGAAAACAGAGCTAAACCCTTAATTTTTCCTAAAGAAAACATACAGTATTACTTTTAATGGTCTTGCAGTCCCGCTACTATGAGTCCTAAATTAAGAGTCTCTTGAATCTGTAGTGATTAGTGTGAAAATGTTAGCTAATTAATCATTTATGAATTGATTATTTTTTAATTAATAAGTACATTTTAGGAATTTATGAGGTGGAAATACCATGCAATTTCTGCCTTTAGATCATGCAGTTCAGAAATGTTTCAAATCATTAGAAATAAATTATTATTATCAATTAATCAAATGTTTTATAACAGGCCAAGACTAAGAATTCCGGGAGAATGCTTGGTATTTGTGTGTGTGTGTGTGTGCAAGAGATTCCATGTTTACATTGAGAGGCCTGTGGAATTTTAACCACATCTATTCATGCTGTGTGTTCAGAAAAAGTCAATTAAGGGCGTTTTGTTGCAACTGAATGAAAATCGACGACCTAATGGAATGGATGAAAACCCCCACCTGGTACAACAACCCCTATCAATCGCTTCTCTATTTATGTTTTGCTAATTTGTTTTGCTCTGCTGGTGATGGCTCTCTCATGCAGTAGAAAAGTGCTGTGCAATGCCCGGAGTTTGAAGCTACCTGTCATCTTCCCACTCCAAAAAAAACAAACCTTTCCTGACATTGCACAGGTCTACAAAACGCCTTGCGTTAGGGAGGTTAGATATCGGTAAAGGGCCTTTTTCTTTATTTCCTCCAGCTCCCAGACATATTTTATCAGGTGAGCACCTGTTCTGAAAACCATCCCCTAAGCCATTCACCAAACCTTTTAACACTGCTGATGTTCCAGCAATGTAGAAAAGAGGCGGAAGACATGGTAGACTGATACTGCCAAAGTTGAGCCATACATAGTTTTGGTTTGGCCTTGCATGTGTTTTGGGGCTGTTTTTCAGTGTTTTACTGCCCCCGTTTTACAAGTAGATGCTTTGCGTCTTCCTCTCCCGCTTGGTTTAGCTGTTCCTTTGGTTGAGGGGTGGGTACGCTTTTTCATTTTTAAAAGATGGATTTTTAAGTTGGAAACTAGTCTAGCTCTGGACTAAGAAGTTCTGCTTAGGTCGAGTTGCACGAAATGCTTGCTAACTCTGCTTGTCAATTAGTGCCCAATTCCATCTCAGCCGAGAGAATACTTAGAAATACTCTCAGCCTAGTCAACCGTGCATCACCTGTGTAAAGCTATCCATGAGAGTGGGGGGGAGAGGAAGGTCTTCTACTGTAGTAATCCGAGCAGCGCCATCAGCTCCAAGATAATCAATTTATTAAATATTCATGGGTTGCTAACGCTGTTATTCCTAACACAGTTCTGACCGCACTGGGGGGTGCAAGAGGAGGGCTAGACACAACTGTGTTGGGAAACACAGCGCTGGCAAGGGGAAGTCATGACTTAAATGGCGGCAGCATTGTGTCAACTGTTTAGTAACGGTCCCAATCCCCGTCCCAACAAACAGGAAGATGTGATTCGGAAACCGAGAGAAACAGAACAGTCTCCCGATAAAGACAGCAATGAAAAGACTTTAGGCACCACCCAAAACATTCAAGAAGTGTGAATGAAAAGGATGGAGATGATGCACACGGTGAGAAAGCCGACGGGATAGAGAGAGGGGCCGAGGAATACCGGGATTCTTGAATGATGCGAATGACGGGTTTATTCTTATTCACACATTTTGTGTTCTTGTTCAGAACCAATCACCTCCTCTTCCCCGTGCTTTTGTTGATTGTTTTACCGGCCTCCTTTGGGGTATGATTTTTCCACAACAAAGCTCTCTCCCCTAAAGCTGCTCTTCAAATCCGCCTTTATCCGCCAGAATGTCTGGCCCCCCTGCAGCAGCAATGTGTGGCTCGACAAAATGCGCACAAACCCTGGCCCGCTGCAAGAGGTGATGTCACGCTGTCTGATGAAGTGTGTGCCATGTGTCCCTTCACCCTCCCCGTGTTTGCCTCCTCCTCGCAGGTTGGCTCCCATCGCGTCAAGCTCTCCAGGGGTTTCGAGGCGAACGCACCCGCATTTGAAAGGTAATCATGAAGCAATTTGTGTGTGTCAGTCGGGGCCAGTCGGGGCCAGTCCAGAGCTGTTGTGACTCGCCTTCCCTGCAACAGCCACCAGCTCGAGAATTGCCAGGAAATGTATCCAACAAAAGTTTGTGTCCAAGGCTGCTACTGACCCCAATACACGCTAGACCAACGCCCTGCTGATCTGCTCTCCGTCAGATGTCCATTTGCAACCCAAATGACTCATGGGCCAGCCCTTACGGCCTGCGTTGTTCCAGCGTTTATTTGACGGCGGACAAACGTCGTGCCTTCACGCCACTGCTTTGAAAAGCATAATATTAACCCAAGGACCAAAAGCATGTAACAGAGGATCTTCTCCTAAATGGGTTAAAAGTGAGGATAAGACTCATCTCAACATAGCGCATATCAGATTGCGGCGCTGTTATATTGTAGGCCTCTGGGTGGTGATTCATGGTGAGCAGAGCTAGACGTGCCCTTGTGTTTGACATGGTCTGAGTCACTCTGGTTTTCCTTTTGAGGAGGCCAGCGTTTGCTTAACGCAGGAGACCAGTAACACACGGACAGCCCGGTCCGTTATCAAGATGCAGTGGTTCTTCGGGACACGGTGCCCCGCGCACCGCCCACTATGACACCCAATCAATAGACGCAGATGCTTCATTTAGGGATCTGTGAAAACGTTTTAATGAAGCGGTGGAAGATTATTATTAGGACGCTGTACCAATGGTAGTACCGTGCTCTGTCTGGGCATTCAGGGCCAAGAGGTTTAAGAATGTACCAGGATATTGTGAAACGTACGAAGATATGTTTCGCAAGATATTGCAAGTGATGTTCACCGTGACAACGGCTGGAAAAACGTCTTGATAGATGAGCGTGTCTTTTCATGTTAGAGGTGCTGGAGGTAAGATTTAAGAGCTAATTTGTGAGAAACGGTATCGCCAATTGTGTGTGTGTGTGTGTGTGTGTGTGTGTGTGTGTGTGTGTGTGTGTGTGTGTGTGTGTGTGTGTGTGTGTGTGTGTGTGTGTGTGTGTGTGTGTGTGTGTGTGTGTGTGTGTGTGTGTGCGCGCAACTCTCAAATTGTACCCACTGCCCGATTTAAATGTATTATACAATCAATATGGCTATATATGTCCATCTTGCTGGTGATTTAAAATGCATAGCAAGTCTCATCCCCCCCATGCTTACAAAGCGCTCCATGATGGCCCAAATGGACAGCAGAGGTCATGCGTGTCCCCACCAGTATATGCTAATGTGTGTGTAGTATGTGTACATCAAAGACGTGCCCCTTTGTATTTTCCAGACACTTCAGTGCTCTGCGGAAGCTGTATGGCAAACAGGTGATCATTAACCTCCTGGGCAGCAAGGAGGGAGAGCACATGCTCAGCAAAGCATTCCAGGTCAGTGGAACCCGCCGTGTTAATAGATCAGATATTAACGTATTCGTCCTGGCGCTTTTCATTCCATACATCAACGCTGTCATCAACTCAAATGGAAAAGTAAATGGTCATTGCTCTCAGTAGCTTTGGATAAAAGTCTCATCTAAATGACAAAATAATCAATTGTAACAAACAAGTGTGCAATTCATATACCGTAGCGAGGCAATGCATGCGTGTGCATCGCGTGTTGCCCCCAGTGCACGTGTAGCCCATTGCGTTCTCACGGCTCTCCCTCCTCGCTCCCTCCCGCCCGTCCAGAGTCACCTGAAGGCGTCGGAGCACGGCGGCGCGGTGAAGATGGTGAACTTCGACTACCACCAGATGGTGAAGGGGGGCAAGGCGGAGAAGCTGCACAGCGTGCTCAAGCCCCAGGTCAGCCGCTTCGTGGACGACTGCGGCTTCTTCTACTACTCTGGAGAGACTGGCATCGCCAGGTGAGCCATCGCCAGAGAGGGTGGGGCCTCGTGTGAATAGGCTAACGGTTAATGGACTTTGGGAATGATCGTGGGGGATTCGCCTTGTTTTGCTCATCCGCAGTCTCTTTAGTTGTAGAGAGCACCCTCAGTTTGATTTGAATGGTTTTTTTTAAATTTGTATGGGAAAAGTGTATTCATTCATTCGTTCATTCATTCATTCACAAATGCATTCATGTAATTATACACGATGGTGGTCTCTGATGTTCACCCAGGACGCAGAGCGGGACCCTCCGGACCAACTGCCTGGACTGCCTGGACAGGACCAACAGTGTCCAGGCCTACTTTGCCCTGGAGGTGAGACCCCCAGTGCACCCTTCTCGAGCACCGCACCCCCAGCAAAGGGCAGACACACACATACAGGGAACGACAACGTATCGCGCTCCGATTAGATCCTACCACTTAAACGTCAGCATTGATTACCTCTCCAAGTAACTTCAAATGAAATGACTTCTTAACGGACTTAGCAAATATCAAGTAGACGTGGTCAGATCTCTTTATCGGTGGCGCTGCAGCCTGATTCTGGGCACCCCACTGACAGTTAAGGTTTTCGGTGCACTCTTAAATGCTCTTTCACCCCCCCCCTGTGGTCGGGCCGGCAGATGTTACCCAAGCAGCTGGAAGAGATGGGCCTGACTGAGAAGCCCCAGCTGGTGGCCCGCTTCCAGGAGGTCTTCCGGACCATGTGGACCGTCAACGGAGACTCGGTCAGCAAGATCTACGCCGGCACGGGTGCCCTGGACGGGAAGGCCAAGGTACTGACCGAGCGCTTCCACTGGGCCTTTTTAAGCATTGGTTTGACTAGCACCGTTAAAGGCCTATACGATGATTTCAGCTCAGAACTCAATTCAGACTCAATTTAGATATTTTCGTTATAAGTGCTAGGCTTATGCAGCAGGTTTTAATAACTTTGGATTTTATGATTTGGCTTACCGTCTAAGATGTCCATTTCGATTTGGTCCACTGACAGTTGCTTTTCATTCCCTCACAGCAATCCTTGAGTACTTCTCATAATCGTATCTGATGTTATATCCTTGGATCATGGAAGGTCTTGCAAGTGGGGGGGGGGGGGGGGGGAGCAAAAAGTAGTGAGACAGTTACACTCCTTCACGTCCACATCCTATGAGCCCAGCGAGTGCATATTCGACAACCAACAGCCGCATGTCATGCTCTCTGAGATGAGCGTGAAGTGCTTTCTCTTTGAGTGCAGCACCGTGTGTTCCCCTTCTGTTTTCTAAACTCTTGTGTGCCCCTTTTCTCTCTGCTCTCTTCTGGACCTCTCTGCCCCGCGTGGTAAGTCAAGCGCCAGTCCGTCTTCGTCTTGTTGTCGTGAACAAAGGTCCTTATCTCTGGTGCAGTGTTTACCCCTCGGAGACACTGGGGATGTGGGCTCGGTCTCCGAGCTCTTCTGGGATAGACCACCCGAGCGATGGCGTCCCCTGATTACGTCGCCGTCACTTATGTCCGGCTCCTTCGCTGTTTTCGTTTCATTGAATGGAGCCTTTGTTTTGCGTGACTTCATCATTTCAGCGCGCAAGCCGGTTGATATCGGACAATACATGCTAAGCTAGGCAGTACTAGTGTTTGTTTTTTTTAACTAAACATTTCTTGTCACCATTTTTATATATATATATATTATATATCCCGAGGATATAGGATACTTTGGAGATCCCATAGTCTGGCGAGACCGTACGATCTGGAAACCCTTATAAGGGCAGAGTGATGACCTCAGGCTTGGGTGGTCTATGGTGCTGGTGCAGGATGGGTTATTTACTCATTGTCATGTGCGTCCGAGGATTTTACTCTGTTACTTTGGATCAGGGTTTGCCTTTTGGGAGAAAATGAAGGATATTCATCTTCACCATCCTCCCAATCGTATCAGAACAGATTTGAATTTGTGTAATCGATGATTCTGTTATTTTCAGAGCTAATGTTTTAACCCATTTAAGAGTACTAGCTCCTTGCAGGAAAAGGCAAATTTGACGTAGTGTTAATAGAAAATAAATTATTTGGCCTACTTTTATGAAATTAAATGAATCGTACATCAGAATGCAAAACATCCCTACCCAGTTTCACATTCATCAAATTGTCTTGATCTCGCTCTTAATAAGAACTGCACAAAAGTTGTTCTAATTTCCAATCATTCAACTTTTAGGAAGCCCGCCGCCTTTCTTTTTCTGGGTGAAACTTTATTTTTACAACATTATTTAATAACAATATAATAACATGGGGGCAGGATTGTCTACTGGTAAGGGTGTTTGAACTCCAGCTGAAAGGTTCAAGGTTCGAATCCCAATGTGATTGGAGTTTGAACCTTTGGGCTTTAACCCCTACCTGCCTTACCCAAGCCTGTCCATTAATGACATGTGTCTAAAAAATGTGAAATATATAATATAATAGCTCACTGCATGTTGCTTCTGATAGCAAACTCCACTAAATAGTGACGTTTCCGATTCATAAAAGCATTAAACAAGAGTGTATTCCTCTCGGCCTGCTGCCAGGTGGGAAAGCTGAAGGACGGGGCGCGCTCGGTGACGCGCACCATCCAGAACAACTTCTTCGACAGCTCCAAGCAGGAAGCCATCGACATCCTGAGGCTGGGCTCCACCCTGAACAGCGACCTGGCTGACAAGGCCCGGGCGCTGCTCACCACCTCCAGTCTTTACGGTAATGCCTGGAACCAGGAAGTCCATGTTGCGATGACATCACCGAGGTCTCTTCAAGTGGTTCTGTTTGCATGAATGACGACTGCCAATGCATTTTGTGTGTGTGCATATATTTACATATATAATATTCTTTTTTTTATTTAATTATTTCACTTTATTTTACACTTTTTTTCACCAATAGCTAAATTAATAAAGCTTGCTTCTACAATATTGTAAATTCAATATCATATTAATTATTAATTATCTTACGACCAGCTGACGGCTCACTCAAGCGTATTACTGGCCCTTGCTGGCGGTTGAAGGGCATGCCCTGAGTCCTCCCCACTGCGTTAAGCAGAGAGGCCGGTGCCCTGCGTGACCAAGCGAGAGGTCTAATCTCCCATCGGCCCTGCTCACATGGGCCAGCTAGATTAGCCCTTTGTTTGCTGACTGACTTACCGGCTGACTGACTGCCTGCTCTACTTGTATTATCTCTCTGAGAGCCCTGCTAACCCCTCCCTTCTCTCCCCTCTCTGTGCTGCTATCGCTCCTGATATTAGTCACTGAGCCTGTGTTACAATCAGGTACGGTCACTGGCTGGCTAACGGACGACTGTCCGTCTGTCTATCTGTCCTCCATCTTGTTCCACCACCCTGTCTGTCTGGGTACCTCTCCCTCCCCAGTGGTATATGTGCCCACCATGTTGATTATCTTACTTTACGTTGTCGTTGTGTCATCATCTTTAGTTATTCAGTGTAAACCTGGTTTGGAGGACAGACTTTCTGGCAAATGTGTACACTAGTGAGTGCTGAAATAAATACAAAATAAATGTGATTTTTGGGTGCTATGTAAATGTAGGTTTAAGGTTTGCTTTGTCAGTGTTTGTACTGATCAGAAATGTTCCTTTTAAGATTATCATATCATCATTGTCAAACGTAACATTGTTTTTGGATTAAACCGGCATTTCTGAGAAGCACAAGGGGCAATCTGCCAAAACGTGTCCTGCAAAAACTCTGGGTCGGATCAAAGACTTGTCTAACCGGTCATACCCAGATTTCTCTGCTTCAGGTTTCACTCAACCTTGTTTGTAGTCCCTGTGTTCACATTGCCCAGTATGCCAGACTGTTGTTCAAGTGCTTGGTATAAATAGATGGCATGTAATTGGCCCCTTACAGAGGTTCCCATTAACAACTCTACAGTACCCCCACCCTCCCATCCATCTCCATCCATAGTTGAACCATCTCCAACTGTGTTTGTGTGCGCCGGTGGACCATGTTTGGTTGTTTCCATCCACTTCAATGTTTTCTTTTCCATATGCAGGAGTAGGCATGCACACACACAAACACACACACACACACACACACACACACACACACACACACACACACACACACACACACACACACACACACACACACACACACACACACACACACACACACAGACACAGACACACAGAGACTAACTGAGTTTCTCTTCTGGTGCAGCGTCTCCCAGAGTGCTTCTGGGCATGTGTCAGAACTACCGCAAGTACACGCGGCCAAAGCAGATCCGTGTGTGCGTCGGAACCTGGAACGTCAACGGGGGCAAGCAGTTTCGCAGCATTGCCTACCGCAACCAGACCCTCAACGATTGGCTGCTGGACGCGCCAAAGAAGGCGGGACTTCCTGAGTTTCAAGGTACATGGTTTTACTGCACGGAATCACTTGTCTGTTTGGTAGCTTGTGAAATTTGAATATAATAAATGTAAAATCTAAACGAATTGGACGTCGGTAATATTTGAAATGCGTGTTGTTCTTTTGACCCCACAGACGGAAAGCCAAACCCCCCTATAGATATTTTTGCCATTGGCTTTGAGGAGATGGTGGAGCTGAACGCTGGCAACATAGTCAGTGCCAGGTATGTGACCACGCTACAAGCTACCAAAATTATATTGTGGGTGGGTGGAGGGAGATAATAATAACCAAAAGCATTTTTTTGTTGACAAGAATAGCTGTCTAGTTACGATCAACGTTTTGCATGATTGTTACAATTCTACTCCGTTTACTGGTTGAACTGCAAACACATATACACAGCTCACGTTGCCTAGGAATCATCACTCATCAGCCTAGGAAGTACAAAAACACACTCTCTTTCGAGCAAATATCTGAAGAGGACCGAGACATGTAAACGGCCACTTTGACCCCCGTACCATGTCCCTATCCTGCTCATGCCGGGCCCTCTCATGGTACCGTCTCTCTCAGCACCACCAACCAGAAGATGTGGGCCGCCGAGCTGCAGAAGAACATCTCCCGGGACCACAAGTACGTCCTGCTGGCGTCGGAGCAGCTGGTGGGCGTGTGCCTGTTTGTGTTCATCCGCCCGCAACACGCCCCCTTCATCAGGTACGGTACCTAGCCACGCCCCGCCTCGCTGTAAACACGGCACTGCATACAAGCACGCCTGGCATAGGAAGTTAACGTTCAGTGTTTGGGTCCTTTATGTATCAGGCACCATTGGTAACATCATATAAAAAAAATATTTAAAACTTTTGTTGATTTCTTTCCACTGGCAATCAATTTTCGTTAGCAAATGAAATATAATACTGATTATAATTTGCCCGTTTTTTTAATCGTTCTGATGTCAAAAGACTCAATACCTTTTATATACTTGGATACAACTACCGGTAGTTAAAATAGTAATTGAGACATGGTATGGCTTTGCATTGAATAGTTCTTATGAAAGCTGAAGTCATATTAAAGCTGGAGAGAGTTTTGAATGGGCTTTAATTAAGTTCCTGGAAATAATCGCTTGACAATAGTTTTCTCTTTCCTTTGTTGTGACTCAGGGATGTCGCCGTGGATACAGTCAAAACCGGGATGGGCGGAGCCACTGGCAATAAAGGGGGCGTTGCCATCCGCCTGCTGTTCCACACCACCAGTATCTGCTTCCTCTGCTCCCACTTTGCCGCTGGCCAATCACAGGTCAAGGAGAGGAACGATGACTACAATGAGATCACGCGCAGACTCTCCTTCCCTATGGTAACCCTAAACTTGGGCTGTCTCACTCCCCTTTTCATTGTTGACCAACTAAACATCAAATATATCAAATATTAAATGTCATGTCAAAGCGACTACCGTGTGGAAAAAGTATTTTCCCACAATAAACATTTCTGCACAAACCAATGTTTTTCTATGGGACTTAACAGAGAAGATGCCCCCCAAAATAAATACAAATTCAAATTTTGTTCCAACGCGGATCCAGGTGTAAACACATCAAGACTGGTCTGGCCATTTACACCAACTCCGGACAATCCCGGTCAATATTCCCGGTCTAACCCCCCCCCCCGTTCCTCCCCTAGGGTCGCCTGCTGTACTCCCACGACTACGTGTTCTGGTGCGGGGACTTCAACTACCGCATCAACCTGCCCAACGAGGAGGTGAAGGAGCTCATCAAGCAGCAGAACTGGGAGGCCCTGACCGCCGGAGACCAGCTGCTGGACCAGAAGAACGCCGGCATGGTGAGGTCATGGGTCTGAGTGTACTGGTTCCGGAGGTGCGACTTTATTCACAGAAATGTGCAAATTGTAAATTCAGTTGTTGTGGCTGACATCCACACCGAATAAGATGGAAACATGAAACATGGTAAGGCGACGATGTACATAATGTAAAATAAGTGCGCTTTTAAATGTTCAGAGAGTACAAATAAGAATCTGCCAAGTGCACTTTGAAACGTTCAAAGAGAGTACAAACAAGAGCCGACTAAGGAGATAAGCGCTGATATTCTCCCATCAAACATTGTTTTGACACGGCACCTATGATTACGGCTCTCGAAGTCCCAACGGAGCCACACTGGAGGTCAAGTGTTTCATTATGAAACACTTATGGTCCCCTCTGCACACACATAATGGAACAACTCCAAACGGCTGAACCTATTAGCGCACCTCTGCCACTTCTCTGATGGCTTGAGAGGCTGACGTACTGTGATCCATGACGGAGGTACTGTTGAGGTTCAATAGCTGCTGGACCCAAGAGCAGAACACAGAGACGGGACTTGAGTTGGAGTGATAAGCATGTTTATTTGGCGCAGGAGTGAAGCAGGGGGGCAGGTTGGTGAGTGGGGAGCTACAGGCTGGAGGGAGTGAAGCAGGCAGCCGTGAGCTATCGATCCACAAAACACTGTGGCAAAAGGAACCAAAGTACGATGAGCTGATGCAGGCCAGGTGTAATCAGTTGAGGGTGACAGGCAAAGCACAGAGACAGACAGGGGGTGTTGCAGACCCAGGGGGGAAAACACCCAGCACAACAGCTGTGGCTATGACAGGACTACGTCAAACACACATTTACAGCATCTCCACTGTCTGCTGGGTCGCTGTGCATTAACCGACACGCGCCGTGTGTTTGTGCAGGTCTTCCGCGGGTTCATCGAGGGAGACCTTGACTTCGCCCCCACCTACAAGTACGACCTGTTCTCGGAGGATTACGACACCAGCGAGAAGTGCCGCACGCCCGCCTGGACGGACCGCGTGCTCTGGAACCGGAGGAAGTGGAACTTTGACAAAACAGGTGAGAGAAGTGCTGACGACTTCCCTTCGTCAGCCCTGCGTTAACGTTTCACTACAAAAGTTTTAGGAACCACTGTGTCCGAACTTCCCTCCCTTAATGGGCCTTCAGGACATTAGGGCAAGTTTTACACTAAGTGTGCATTCATGAACATTAGTAAATGCAGAAATAAGCATTGTTATATAACGTCAGCAAAAGGGTTGCGTGACTGGGCTAGTCAATGGTGTGTATAGGAATACCGAAGTTGACATGAAAACCATTACTTTAGTTATCATTAACTGCTGATATTCATGTGGTTGATAAACCACATGAATTTCGGCAGTTAATGATAACTAGACCATTTGTTAACTGTTAATTTGTGGTAAGCTAATACAGTTTACGGCATTAACTGAGATTTAAATTTGTTTTTTGTTTGTTTGTTTTGTCTTGTTTTTGTTTTATTTATTTATTTTTTTATTATTATTTTTTTCCACAATGTCTTGTTTTTAAACGATTTATGATAACTTGATGCTCTGTAAGGTGACCTTGGGTGCCTTGAAAGGCGCCTCTAAATTAAATGTATTATTATTATTATTATTATTATTATTATTAATGAATGTACCCTTATAGTACAATGTTACCCGTCTTAACGCTACGCTCAAAGCACATTTGAATGAATCGATTCTTATTTTCATTGACCTCGATCACTTCTGTTCAGTTTTTCTAACCGCACGTCACCAAACCGCGCGGCGCTCCGCGGCGCGTCCTAACAGCACTTGATTGTGATCCCCAGCGGAGGAGATGAACGTGGTGGGAGCGGCGGCCGCCAGCGAGGACGATACGGACGGCGCCTGGAACCCCGGCGAGCTCAAGTACTACGGCAGGGCTGAGCTCAAGACCTCGGACCACAGGTAACCAGCTCGACGGTCACTGGCTGAGGGGGCGGAGAGCGACGGCACCGACGGCACCGACGGCACCGACGGCAGCATGCACCTTGCTTCACGCAGCTCAGTGACGGCCTCGTTCGGCATCGCGCGAATCACACTCGCCGCACTTTAGGATTTGTTTTCTCGTTCGGTTTGCCGATGCTAAAGGAAGGCGCTTTTACATATGTAGATGAACGATTCAGTTGTGTGACTCTGTGCTCCGACATCCGGTGTTGAAGCGGTAAGAGCCAGCGAACGATGGCGGTAGTACGGTGAGGCACACGATGCCTTTATACAACACATTTCTATCCTGATCAGGAGCCATAACGAACATAAAAATTGGCGTTAGCGTCGTCTCAACAAGGCACTACCGCCAAATATGGGCAGACATGTTGACGTCATGAATACAACTCTCGCGCTGTTCTATGACCATATATGGGCAGACATGGGGATGTCATGTATGGCTCTCTGTGTGTGTGTGTGTGTGTGTGTGTGTGTGTGTGTGGCCAGGCCTGTGATGGCGGTGATGGACGTGGAGATCCTAGAGGTGGACCCGGAGGCGCGGCACCAGGTGTACAAGGAGGTGATCGCCCTGCAGGGGCCCCCCGACGGCACGGTGCTGGTGTCACTCTGCGCCTCGGGGCCCGACGACTACTTCGACGACACGCTCATCGACGAGCTGCTGGACAAGTTCAGCACCTTCGGCGAGGTCATCCTCATCAGGTGGGCGGGGCCGGGCCCTAATGGGGGGGGGGGCGGGACTATCTCAAAGGAAGCAGCAACCGGGGTGTCATCTGTCAGATAACTGCGTTTATATTCTCTGCTTTTTGTTGAGAAAAAGTTCAAACTTCCCTCCCACACTGAAGGCCTATACAATGCAATACAATACAATACAATACATTTACATTTACATTTAGGGCATTTAGCAGACGCTTTTATCCAAAGCAACAAAGTACATTTGTCATAAGAAGTGCAACAATATATCGCTGTCGGTACAGAAAGGATGTTCATAGAACCAAGTGCAAGCACAAACAATCGCTAGGCTAACCAATTCCTCGTGTTACAGCCATGATAGCAGCTACTGCAGTTGCAACACAGTTAAGTACTATAATACAATACAATACAACACAATACAATGCAGTGTACAATGGTGGCCAGAAAGGGGAGGGTGGCCTCTGAACAGGTGAGTCTAGAGTCTTTTTCGGAAGATAGTGAGCGACTCTGCGGTCCTGAGAACGGCAGGGAGCTCTTTCCAATAATACAACTTTATTAATCCCACTAGGGGCAATTTGTTTGAGCAGCTTGTTGTACACACAGTAACATACAAAGAACAAGTACACATACCCAACTACAGAGCGTTTAGTAGTTTAATTGCAGAGGGAGTTAACGACTTGGAATACAAGTCGTTAACCTGTTCCACAAGCAGGTAAAGCATAAGGACGCCCAGTTCCCAGTTCTGTTTCATGCAATTGTAATTGACCGGTTAGATGCATTCCCCCGAGCCAATCAGGGAAGAGATGCTCTGATGGTCAGAAATGATCTGGGAGTGTCCTTAAATCGTAATAGTCTCTGAGGCAGGCGTAGTGAACTCAAAATGGATATTCTCTCGTCACATTTCCCTCACTCATAGCTGACGGATCTCTCCTACCAAACAGTCCCATTTATGTCCTTGCCTTGTCTCTGTTCTCTTTGCAGGTTTGTGGAGGAGAAGATGTGGGTGACCTTCCTGGAGGGTTACTCTGCCCTGGCTGCCCTGTCTCTCAGCGCCTCCACGGTACGAGATCACACCAGGGCTATGTGCACATCCAGCTCCCTAGCAACATTGAACACTCTCTCTGGTTACACTGGTTTTAAACACTTGACCGTGTTTCAACACTCAAGATTATAATACCATGAATGGACCCTATTTAGAGAGGCTTAGGAAGAGGTGTCAAACATAACATCAAATAAATTATGAATTAGCTCCTCTTATGCACCAGGGAAAGACAAAAGCGAAGAATACTTCATAGTAAGTAGTAGTGGTATAATAACGTGACATATTATACCATCAGGTGTAAGGGTGTTACAAGCTGTTTCAAAATCGGCTTCTTCTGACATCTGGGCGTGTCCACCTAGTATGCCGAATAGATCAGTCTACCAGCCTACCAAGTGGACATTGGCATACGTTGCTCATCTATCCGTCATACATCTAGGTGGACAAGCCCACTTGTGATGTCAGAGGAGGCAGATTTTCAAAACGGCTTGTAACGGCTAATCACACTCACACCTGGTGGTACGATATACAATACATAGCAGTGCACCTGTGTTTGTCCTACGCCGACACCTCCGTGAAAAGGCTCCGGTCACGGATGTACAACAGGCTTTTTTTATCTTTTGTGAACGCAATACATTTTGTCGCCTGGCAACGCAGGTGCTGGGCAAGACGATTGACATCCGTCTGAAGAGCTCCGGCTGGATCAGGAGCCTGGAGGAGGAGATGAGCGTGGACCGCATCTGCGGCGCCATCCCCACCTCGGCCAGCTCCACCCTGCTGGCCGAGGACACCAACATGGGCGACGACGACTACGACATGGAGGGTGAGCCGGAGACGCTGAGCTGGGGGGGAGGAAGGCGCTGTGGGGCGGGGTTAAAAAACGATAAGAAGCGTTCCGGGTCGGAACGCAGTCCTGTGTTGTTAAGCGCTCTGTATCGTTGTTTGCTCAAATGCATCTCGGTGATACTGATTCCATACTCTTTCTTGTAGTTGTATTTCACTTGGACAGCATTTGTATTGTTGTTTCACTCAAAGCGATGAGGTTGGGTCATTTTGAGCGTTCTGTTTCTGTCTCTGGTCCCACAATGGAGTTGAATGAATATTTCGGGGCTTATGTCGGCAAGCAGGATGTTGACGGTTACGCCACGAGGTCTCTGGACGTGTGACTCCTCTAACGCTGGGTTTCTGTTCATACACGGGCAATACAGCAACGCTGCACTTCAATGGGCGTTCAACTTCACACTGAATGTCTCTCTCTCTCTCCCTCTCTCCCTCTCTCCCTCTCTCCCTCTCTCCCTAGGCGACGTGGACGAGGAGGTGGAGGAGATCCTCCCCCAGCACCTCCAGCCCGGCGCGGGGTCCGGCGCGGGCTGCTCCCCGGCCCCCTCCCCTCGAGGTAGTCCCTGTCCCTCCCCCACCGAAGGGGGCCCCCCCACCAGGCCCGGCCGGTCCGCACAACCCTCCCGGCCCACACAAGGTGTGTGTGTGTGTGTGTGTGTGTGTGTGTGTGTGTGTGTGTGTGTGTGTGTGTGTGTGTGTGTGTGTGTGGTGTGTGTGTGTGTGTGTGTGTGTGTGTGTGTGTGTGTGTGTGTGTGTGTGTGTGTGTGTGTGTGTGTGTGTGTGTGTGTGTGTGTGTGCGTCAGAGAGGTCATTCTAAAGTGCCACTGTGTTCCCTTTGTGATTGTCCTGGAAGGAGGCTTTAGTCCGTCCCCTTGCAGGAGAGACATGCCAGGTAATGTGTGCCGGTGGGCTTTGCTGTGTTTGAGTGTTTTCTTCATACTTGCAGTGTGTAAGTCACTGTTTAGTGTACACAGTACGACCCAGCTAACCCTTCCTCAGCCCTCACAGTAGCTTATCCTAGCTGTGTTTTGTCGTTGGTGCTAGTTAACCGTAATCAAAGCGATACTTTTGGTTGTGTGTGTTGTTGTGAACAGGACTATTTAATTATTGCTCATATTTTATGGTTACATAAAGTATATATATGGATACACAGGCTCTACATGCTAAACGCAAGAAGCCAATAGCAACTAATAATCTAAACGCGTGTTCAATGTAACTCATAAAATATCGGTGATGTATACAAAGTATATAAATGTATGTATAATATATCCACCGGTTGTAACCAGTTTTATACCCTCTCCCCCCTTCCCCCCAGGTCCGCCGGGGGACTTCCAGCCCTTGGAGCCCAAGCGGCCCCCACCCCCGCGACCCAACGCCCCTCCAGCCAGACCCGCGCCCCCCCAGAGACCACCGCCCCCTTCAGGTACCCCACCAAGCCCGCCGCGAGCACCAGCACGCCAGGGTGGTGTTAGTTAGAGAGGGGAAGCAAACCAGGCCAGCTGAGCGGACGTCTGGTGGCGCAGCGTGGGGTTGGTAGACGGTGTTTGTAGTCGGTTCACACGCAGGCTTCAACATGTGTGTCTCTTTTTTTCCACACCGTTTCTATTCGTTCCCTGTCATTCCAAAAGGAGGCATGATGAGTCCTATGCTGTTTAGAAAAAGCTCTGCAGGTAAAGTGACTGCCGTGGAAATGTGGATTAGCTATTTGCATTGTCGTAGTGAAATTTTTGATTTTTCTGTGTCGGCATCTAGTTTCTGCTCACCGATGTTTTCCAGACGCTTAGCTAAGTTAATGCTAATAGTGCTTGTATAAAAACAGTGCTTGAGATAACAGTACTTGGCAGTAGCTTACTGTAGAGTAGACACTGTGCTACATTGTTTAGTCAATAAAGGCTATCCTGGCATCCATTATGGGTTAATCGACCTAAGGGGCTGTCGGGGAAGCTCACTTCTGTGTTTAGGTGCGGTTAGCAGTTTCAAACTGTGCTCTTGGTCCATCTTACTTCCCATTGAACTCGTGAAATCTGTCCACTGGTCAATTTCATTGACTCATTTCCTCATGTGGTTTAGACACTGGCTGAGATGGCTGGTTTACTGATCTCTGTATGATTTATTTTAACCTTTCGCACACACACACACGCACGCATGCACGCACGACCCACCCCCACATGGCTGTGTGATGCCCTCTTCCTGTGGTTGGCCTTGAGCATTGTGTGTCCCCTCTTTGCCTCCTAAGACTGTGGGGAATGTCCGAGCCCGCTGCTCTTTAAGAGGAGAGGCAGTGAAGGTAACTGCACAGTGTGTTGTGTTTGAACTCCCTAGCTAGCTGCTAGACATAGTACACGTATAGTTACTTATATATGAACGTATCTACTACTTAGATCTAGTACTTGTATTGTATGCATCGTCATTGCAATTGATGTCTTTATAATTGAATGAAGTAGAGGTTTCGTGCTATTTAGTTAGTTAGTCAGTCGGGTGTTAGGAAGCGTTGGGTTTGCCCCTATCACGTTTGAAGGTGAAATGAGGTCCTGCATCGGTGAGATTAGGTAGACCAGCCTCCGAGGCCTAGGGAAGATCCAGGGGTTTTACTTCTGTAAAATCACTTCTGTAAAATCACTAGCAGGGTGGTACCCTTGGTGTCCCATAGGGATGTGTACACATACCTTGCATTGGACGGCGTGTGTGAAAAGATGTGTGTCATATCACTCAGTTCGGTGTGTAGTTCTGTAGAAGAACAAGAGGCAACCGCAACAAGTTATTCATCGACTCCAAAATAATGTGCATATTTAAGAACAATATATACGTTATCTTTTAAGGTTTTTGTTACTCAGGTCGTAACATCACAATCAACAGCTCGCACATGACAAGTCCTGTAGCTCTGGCACATCAGTCTCTCTCCTGGGTCAAGTGCACTGCCAACGTTCAGAGCAGCTACAGCATTCCCTGGCCTAGTGTGGTGGCTTGTGCATAACGGTGTTGTGGTTCTGATTTACCTTGTGCTGCCAAGGACCAAAGAGCCCTGCTATCTCTGGGCCCGACGCAGCAGGTGAGTGGGCAGGAGACTCAAATCAACTCGACTAACGCTACTTGTTGAACCACATGGGACAAACCACAGTTTGCACAAGTAGGGCCCTATGATTTCCGCGATAACGAAAACGCGGACGGAATCACGGAATCGGACAATAAAAACGGAATCTACTGATAATTATTATTATTATTATTATTATATTTTTTTTTTTATTATACAGGAAAGTATTAAAAGTAACAAAGTTACAATTTAAGACGGGCCTGTCTCAGTAAAATAACTGATTTCCAGCAGGTTCCTGTTCTGCAGCACATATAACATGTAACAGGGACAAGGCACATCACGCGTCACATTTACAATATGCAGCGGAATGCAGCGGAATTCGCCATTATTTTGGTGAGATTCAGTTTTGAGGGAAAAGGGAAACAACACAGGTGACATTAACGTCACTGAATGTTTAGCAGTCACTTCCACAAAAATGTAAAAATAAATCCCCGGTCCACCACTCCAGCCTAGGTGGCGGGAATGCAAACAATAGGTCCCGCTCCCGCTCCTAACAAGTAGCCGAAGAAGAAGTTGAAGCGCCCGTAATTCGGTTCTAACCCCCAAACTCCCCGGGTGCATGACACGAGCATGGGAACGGCTTTGTGCTGCACATCGGCCCGCAGCCCGGCCAGCTGCGGGCCTCTCACTGAGCATGGATCGGGGGCCTCGTCCCTGTGTGCGTCCCCATGGTGACTCTGCTCCTTCTTGTGGTGTGTTCAGGTCGAAGCGGAGCTCCCGGGTCCGGAGGTGGGCCAAGACCGGTGAGTTCAGACACTCCGGGGCACACGGGGGCCAGGGTTAGGTGGTGTCATTAATATATCACGCCAAAGGAGTCATATATTCTCAAAGGCCTGTAAGGCCCTTTGGAACTGTAAATATACCAATAACATTGATTTGACTTGCGTTGACATGTTCACAGCCTCAAATCCCTCAATAACGCCAACCAGACCCATATGCAATAACCAGGGGGGGGGGGGTGGGGGGGGGGTCGTTCTAGCCTTACCTGATGCATGATCTTTCCTCTCTCTCTCTCTCTCTCTCGCTCTCTCTCTCGCTCTCTCTCTCGCTCTCTCTGTAGAACATTCCAGCCCGAGCCGGTGTGATCAGCGTTCCCGCCCAGGGTCGCCAGACCCCTCCCGCTCATCCCGGGGCACCCAGACCCATTCCAGAGGTTCACCCTGGAGCCCCCCGCCCTGTCCAGGATAACCCCCCCGGGGCCCCCCGACCAGGCCCCCCGACCAAGCCTACTGACCTACCACTCGGTGAGCACACACACACACACACACACACACACACACACACACACACACACACACACACACACACACACACACACACTCTAGGGCCTCAATGCACGGAAACGTATTTCCTATTCCTCGTCGTTGTCTAACCACCTTGATCCTTCCTCCAGGACCCCCTCCCTCAGGACCCCCGCCCTCCATCCCCGGTCCGGCCGGCCCCCCTCTTCCAGGGCCCACGCCAGCGAGGCCCCAGGCCATGCAGGCCCCCATGCAGCCCCAGCCCCAGCCCCAGGCCCAGCCCCAGGCCCAGCCCCAGCCCCAGCCCCAGGCCCAGGCCCAGGCCCAGGCCCAGCCCTCAGTGCGGTCCCAGCTCCCCGCGCCCATGCTGCCCACCTTCACGGCGCCCATGCAGCCTCAAGCGCCACCCGCCGCTGGCACCGCCGGGACCCCCCAGGGTCTGTCGTCCCCCAAGCCCCCCCCACGATCTCGCTCCTCTCACGGCCTCCCCCCGGAGGCCGCCGCTGCCGCCGCCGCAAAGGCCGACGCTGGCACTCCCACTGGACAGGTTGGTCAGCTTGCTTCATCAGCCAAGAGCAACCTCACAGCATTGCTTTAGCGCTACAGCCGGAGTAGACCCTTTTCACAGTAGGAACCAACACAGGTGTAGCTCATCACAATTACTACGGCTCTGTTTGATTGTTAGGCATGGCAGTGCACAGGTAAAGACACAACGTGTCAAGTCGATGGAACCTGTTAGACCATGTTAAAATGGCCGAAACCAAAAAGAGTAGTTACGTTACCCTACTGTTGGTAATCTGTGAAAAGGGTCCATGAGATGCTGCATGGTCGTGGATACTCGCGGTCGACCTGCGGTGTATCGTTCACGATGTTGCCGTTCAGATGGTGGGGAAGCATAGAATTTATTGACGTTGCTTATGAAGGGGAAATAGAGTTAGAATACGGCTGCAACATGTTAGTTGAGTCTTTGCATTTTTCAGTTTTCACAGTCTCAAATTTTCAAAAGCAAATGTCTTCACAAGTTACCAGTGACCAAAGAATTGCTCGCTTAATCTGAAAAAAAAACGAGGGCATTCATTTCATAACGATCCATGAACCAAACATTAGAATTTCTGAAGCATCAAGCAATAATTGTTTGGTTTAAGCATCGGTAAATCATAAATGGATCATACAAATTTGATTGTCCGTCGATCGACTTATCGACGAATCGACTAATCGTTTGCGGCCCTAAAGAAATATAATGATCCGGGGTAAAGTCTGTGCCTTGCTGCTTCCGATGAGTGTAGCGCTCTGTGTTGTTCTCTCTACTGTGCTCTGACGCATTTGTCTCTCTCACACAAGCCGGAGAAGCCCTCAGGGTGACAGGTATATATCTATTTACTACAAGCACCTCTCTCACTCTTCAACCTACCATAGAATCACAGTCCAGTGCTGCCATCTATGACCCGGACCCCCCCCCCCCACCCCCCTTCCCCGTCTACCATACCCCCGGTCACTTACCACCTCCGCCTCCATCTTGTTTTGTAGTAGCCTTGTGCTCATCTTCTCGTCTCTGTGTATTATTGACGTTCCCTTAATCCATCGCAAGTTCGGTAACCATGTACCGTGTTATTTTTGTCATCTCTCCATTAGATTAGTGTATGGATGAACCTCATTTAAGTCTACATTGTGGTCCATAGTTGAATCTGTAAACAATGGAGCAATGCTTATTGTCGGTCTCCCCCCCCCCCCTTCTCAACCCACCTCACACAAACACACACAAAAACACACCCCATAGTCCTTCCATATCTGCTCTCGTCAGTAGAAAAAGTGATGAGTATCGCAGGTATGCAATGACTTGTGGATCGGGATCCGCTCCCTTTGAATAACGTTCATGATTTGTGGACGTTAAAATAATGCAGTCGCTCAGCAGGTATGTTTGCGTCATGTTGCGTTCTTATTTTATTTTTCCTTAGCTTTATAGGAAAAGAAAAAATTGCAACAGATTTATTTGGCAGTTTTCCGTTCAAAGAGGAATTCTTTATGATTCGTAAACCGTTGCTCATAGTCATTCATCTCTCGGAGAACACGCTTGTTATAGGCTGGTTGTCTGTGTTACTTTGAGTACGTTAACTTGCGTAATCTCCGGTGTGCACTGTCGCCAGTCCCCTCATGGTTTCCTCTCTCACTCCGCAGCCTAATGGACTCAACGGCATCCAAGGAGAAGCACAATGGAAGCCTGACCCCTTCGACACACTCACATCCAACCTCCTCTCCTCTTCCTCCTCCTTCTCCTCCTCCTCCTCCTGGACCAACACTCGCTCCCTCACCAGGGGCTCCTCCCTGCGCTCCCCCCCCTCCGCTCCGGGCCACCTGTCCTCCTCCGGCACGCTGCCCTCCTCCTTCTCCGTCCAGACCGCCCCGCTCTCCTCCCTGCAGGGCCCCCAGCCCTCCTCCTCCGGCTCCTCCTCGTCCTGCTCCTCCTCCTTCTCCTTCTGTAACGCCACGCTCCTCCTCCCGCCGCCGCCCGTCCCGTCGCGCAGCCGCTCGCAGGAGTCTCTGCGCGCCTCCCCCCTGCCCTCCCAGGGGGAGGCGGCCCCCGCCCGGCCCAGCAGCACCAACCCCTTCAGGGGCCCGCTGATGATGCAGCCGCCGCAGCATCCCCCCGTGCAGCCCCCCGCCCCTGACCTCAGACTCCAGCCCCCCACCCTTAGTGCACTCTCTCAACCCCTCATCCCCTCCCCGCCGCGGCTCCGCCTCCGTCGGCGCTTCCACCGTCGGCCCCCACGCCCGTCCCCCTGCAAAGGACCATGTCCCTGCTGGGACCCTCGCTCGCTCTTCCCCCCCCTACGCCGGCCCCCCTGTTCCCCCTGGGCCCCACCTTGCCCCTGGCCCCACCCTCCATCTCTCGTTCAGCGACGCTCCCGCCTCGCCGGCAGCCCCCCGCGTCGGGGCTGGACAAGCCCACCCAGTCCAGGTGGGTCACCTTCGACGACGGCCCTGACTTCCCCCAAGGGCCTGCGGCCCCGGGCCTCCCGCCCGCCGGCCCGCTGCCACCCCAAGCCCAGGCTCGGCTGCCCTGTCCCGGGTTTGACCCGAACCCTTCCTGGGTGTCTTCCTCCACCCCGTCCTTCCCAGCTCTCCCTCCACCCGTCCCCGGCAGGACGGCGCCCAGCGAGCCCCCCAAGCCGCCGCCCGGAGCCCTCTTCTCCCTCGACTTCTTCCAAGATTCCTAGCGTCAGGCACATGGAGCGATGTATAGATATTGGGTAAATGTTTACTTGTGTGTGTGTGTGTGTGTGTGTGTGTGAGTGAGGTATGTACAAAAGAGATGGTGTTAAAGATGAGTATCGACCAGACCTCTGAATCCGGATAAAAGAAAAGGGAAATATTTCTTGGGTGTTTATGAATGAACGGCAACACAGGAAATGTACAGGCCACAACGTCTGTTACCCCATACAAAGTTATCACAGTTATTTTTCCTTTTACATCAAAAATGATCTTATGAATGGCTCATAAGACGGTCTATTTTTATTTAGGGCAGACGTGCCCGGGTCTATATAGTTGTATAAAGTACTAAATGTTCGTATTTGCGAGACATTTGTGTGTTATGTAATCTGCGGTGCAATATCTGTCCCACAACCAACACGTGGCGTTTGCTTATTGTGAGGTCGTCACGTAAATATATAGAATTATCTAAATAGTCACAGACACACTGGTTCATATCCAACACACCAAGAGCTCCGGCAAGGGTCACAGCTAGCTATGTCATATCGGACTTCCTGGGAGTGCCCTTTTAAAGTAGAACGCTTGTGTTTTTCGCTAGCTCACTCGGTGAAAATGACGTACCTGGCTTTGCATTGGCAAGAAGATGCGTCTGTCTCCAAATGGCTAACTGTCTGGTGGCCAACTGGCTAACCGTCTATAGTGTCACTGAGCAGAAGACCCGCAGCTCCGGTACATTAAAGGTTTTGAGGAGATCGGCCGGTAACTGCATCAGTGCAGTAGCGATACTTGCAACATTTTATTATTATTATTTTAAACATGAATGTACTTTTAAGTTGCACTGGTTAGTGACACTGCGCAGCGGCGACAAACCTGCTTCTGCAGCTGCTTGTAATCACAAAACGAATGCTCTGTGATATTATCTTCTGGGCTCAAGCTAACAAATCGCGGTTTTCGCTCTGGTCGGTTCTTCGTCGGTCTCTGGTCTGCGTACGCTTCGCTAAATTTGATTCTATTTTTTTTTTATTACGGTATATTAAATAGAAATGTATACATGGTAATTATTATGTATGTTTGTTCTCCCTGGGCTGATATTACTCACGTGATGTGCGTTTCTATATCTGTTACAACCTGTTATCATTTTGAATGCAAAACTGTGTGACTGACTTGCACTGACGTTCCGCTTCCGTACATTCTCATGGCCGTATTCAACGTGGTGGTGGTGGTGGTGGTTGTTGTGGCAGGGTTTGAGCCCTGTGTACCGAAAGGGTCCAGGGTTTGACGCAAGGGATTGGAAGCTGCTTCCACCTCTTGTCTAGTGGTTAGGCGTAGATTACTCTGAATTTATCCAAAGCTCCATAGCCATAACTGAGTGTAGAAGGGAAGGGTGCGCCGAGATCTCTGAGATCTTGGATGACCTTCTCGGGGTCTTTTGGCATATCCTACCGGATACAAGTGAGGTGCATACCAATTCCATGCAGAATGCTACAAAAAAAGGGCATTTTTCTCTTTTTTTTGTTCTGTTGTATTGTTTATTGCTGAAAGAATATGCATATTTTTCTGTTTGTAAAAAAAAAAAAAATGCTCTTTAGATCTATTGATGATGTGTTGAGAAGTAACGTGCTGTGTTTGAGGTGTGTAATGTCATTGTGTGTGTGACGTGTCTGAATGTGTGTGTGCAAACAGACTTGACCTCCAAACAGTC
Source organism: Gadus chalcogrammus (assembly GCF_026213295.1). Taxonomy (NCBI): domain Eukaryota; kingdom Metazoa; phylum Chordata; class Actinopteri; order Gadiformes; family Gadidae; genus Gadus; species Gadus chalcogrammus. Next base: position 18,618,229 of record NC_079418.1, read on the forward strand.
AGTCACTGTATTCCCCTGGCAGTGGCTTGAACCATAGAGGATTGCTGTGTCCCCTACAATGGTTTGTATTGCGGCATTAGGGAATATGGAAATGTACAGTCAACGCATTCAGTTTTTTTTTTAAACTATTTTATTCTTTAAAGCACCCTGCTGAGAAATTGTCCCATTGGAATGTGGAGATGTTGACCATACCTTTACTGAAAAATAGAGTTCAATAAAGTTTAACTGAAGGGAACAGTGTTAAACAACACATGCCACCGTGTTGCAGTGGGTACCTTGTGGAAAACAATGTGGTGCAGTTGCCTGCTTTAAAAGACTTGTGTTGGATTCTTAAGTCTGTTTTTGTGGTATTCTCAGCAAATGCTCTTGGCCAGCCAATTGACCCCACAGGTTAAGTTGTCATGTTTGTGTTGATGGTGGTCGCTCTCGCTCACTCTCTCTGGAGTTTTTACCTATATCTAAGGTACTGTTGCATATGAATATGAAAAATGAATAACCAAGCGGTTGTGGTTGTTTCAGATCGTCCCCACTATGTCCATATTATATTTGGCTGTACCCCCTGCATTCATAAATGCTCCCAAGAGTCCAAAGGTAATGCAGAGAATGTGATGAGAGTAACACTTTACTAATCTATATCTTGTGTATTGCAACCCAATGTTCTTGATATAAATATAAATAGATATTTATTGGCTTTGCAAAATAAATATCTATCTGAACTGAAAACAGCTGAAGTGGGTGCGGGTCAACTGCCCATGGCTCTATATTGTTATCCCGAACACACCTTTATTCAATCCAGTCGTACCACATGTTTGCAGTAGAGACTGAAACGTCAATGATAGCTTAGTAGTGCTTCTTGTGTCCAGTCATGTTCAGATGAGATTTTATAGAAAACACATTGGTCCATTCGTTAGGTTGGTGTCCCCATTTATGCTTCTGATTCAAGTAGTAAATTACAAATCTGTGTTGTTGACCATACTCTGTATGTATTAATGGAAAAAGTAAGCTGCAGTTTATGTATCAAATATCCAAGAGTCCATATTTAAGTGAAAAGCTGACGGCACATTTATGTATAAAGCACTTTGTGTTGTATGTATGCAATAATAAATGTCAGTTGACCTGCAAGTTGTGCTCTTTTTTTCCAACGTAGAAATTGTTCATATTTTATTCCAAGCAAGACAATATGTATCTCAAATATGTTATGTTTGTGATTTATATCAGATGATCAGAAATACTTTTTCTAAATGTCCTGTAGAGGGCAGAGTTACCGCTTAGATGAGTAAAGTCACTTAAATCGTACACGAAGAAAAAGTTTACAGTAGCACACACAACACATTGGATCGTACTGTATGGCTGGCTTGAATATAACATACTTTGATGCCCTTAATATAGAATTATGATTGTTTCATCACAGTACAGGTATGTATACGATGTCTGCGTTGTAGGTTGTATATTCGTGCGTGGAAATGTAAACAATCTGGCAAACCGAGACGAGAGATGCCGCGAGGACCCTTCTGGAAGGGGTTCGAGCGGCCGATGTTTAACGTTACTATGGTTACAGGTTTTTTCAACTATCCCCAGCACACATTCCGTAACCGCCGCTGTCTTGAACGAATTGTTGTAGCTGCTGTCGGAAACGGAAAGAAAAAAATAAAACCTGCCTAAACCTCAGAACGCCTTCTGTTGTTGTAGCTTCTAACATCAGGGATATAATATCTCGTGATGGTGCAACTACACCTGAAGCGTGGCGACGAGAGCCAGTTTCTGCTGGACACCACCGCGGACGTCTCCGTGGAGAGCCTGGTCCAGCAAGTCGCAGTCGTTTACAACGGGAGGCTCAAAGTGGAAAGGATATGCTCCGGTGAGGACTCTCACATCTCACATTTCTTTACTACATAACGCTACACATGCTGTCAAAACATGTGTCGACACGAACTGTTATACGACCTGGGATCCCGCACCTTCCAAACATTTAGCCCAGTGAGTTATCGCGATAGCATCCTCACTATTTCATTTTCGGTGAGAATTTCTGACATGTGATGTTGATTTCTTCCCTCGCAGAGATGCCAGAGCTGGCTGAGCACGGGGTCACACTCCCTCCCAACATGCAGGGCCTGACGGAGGACCAGGTGGTGGAGCTGAAGCTGAAGGATGAATGGGAAGAGAAGTGTATTCCCAGCGGTGGAGCGGTGTTTAGCAAGGATGAGATCGGGAGAAGGAACGGACATGGTCAGCCTCAAACATGTCATCCACCCCCAAATCCACATTGTCCTCTCAATGTCAACTCGACTCAGCTTTTAGAGATTATCTGTGTTGTGTTACTTGAGAAAATGACCTTTCATGCCACCAATCTCCCAGTCGGCACTCTTATGCACAACATCCCTCTACTCCTCTTCTGCAGCACCAAACGACAGGATGAAAGAAGTGCTGAAGAAAACGATGGAAGAGGCAAAGGCATTAGTCTCCAAAGTAAGAGTGACAATAAATGAAACATATTTTTTCTTACTACACGCTCATGGGATTGGATAGTTCTCTTGCCTCACACATTTTGATCAACCTTGCAGGAACTGGCTGCTGTAAATCATCCTAAACACTCTGTTCTCGCTGTCTCTCACTCTGCTTGCCATCGCCCCACTAGAAACAAGCGCAGGCCGGTGTTTGCGTTACCGCTGAGATGGTGAAGGAAGCCCTGGATCAGCTGAGGGGCGCAGTCATGATCGTGTACCCCATGGGGCTTCCTCCTCACGACCCAATCAGGATGGAGCTGGAGAACAACGAAGACCTCTCAGGAATGCAGGTGAGGAGTGAACCTCTGTCCATCCGTGTGCCATGTTATCAGGCTGTTGCACTTTACCCAATAGGCCCATTGGAATTGGAAATCCTAGATCAACTAAGAACTGAGTAAAGCTCAACTCCACAGAAAGGCATAATTTTTAATTCTCATTCTGCCTTTTTTCTTTTTTTTTGTGTGACATCACTTTCAATGTTTTTTGGGGTGAACACGCTGTGACTTGTTTTTGCATTCTGCCTCCGTCTGCCTGTGTTTGTCTCCTCCATCTGGTCGCTCCCGCAGGCCTCTCTGCAGGTGGTCCCGGAGCAGGAGTGCCAGCTGTGGTGGGCTGCCAAGGAGCTGCACAGGGAGAAGAAACTACAGGACTACATCGGCAAAAACGAGAAGACCAAGATCGTAGTCAAAATTCAAAAGGTGGGAACTAGTCATTCTATATGTGTACAGTAAAACTATGTAATGTGTGAAACACAGCCTTGAGTTATGACCTTAAATAAATTTGATAACTGTATTGTGTCGCTGTTCCCTTCAGAGAGGCCAGGGGGCGCCAGCGAGAGAGCCTGTCGTCACAGATGACCAACAGAAGGAAATGATGATGCACTACTACAGAAGACAGGAGGAGTTGAAGGTAGGGCCAATATTCATTAGCATCAGGAAGGAAAAAGGTCAGGAGGTTTTAAAAGCTTTTTTTAAAGCCGGTAGGGGGTTATATTCTAAAATGTCATCTTGGCTGATTATGCTTCAGAAACTGGAGGATGCAGACGATGACAGCCACCTGGACTCTGATTGGTCGGACAGACAGGCCCTGAAGAGGCAATTTCAAGGCCTCAACAACATCAAATGGGGTCCGAGAAAGTAAAGAGACCTCCGAAACTTGGGACCTCCCACTTCTCTCGACCAGCCTTAACCGCTCATCAGAGCTCTCTGTGCCTTGTTTTAATCAACGTCTTCTCGGCTGAGTTCCAACAACAACAGAGTAGCCAGCCGTAATGTTGTCTTGTTGTTACAGAAGAAAACCTGGACATCCTATTGTTGTAGATTCAACTTGATGCTTAGTTTGGTATTCTGTTGGACGGTCCGTGGCGACTTACGTAGAGAGGAGATTGCAATGTTAAACAGACATGTTTGTTCTGTGTTTAAACCCTAAGCATTCTGAGTGAATAATTATTATTTTTTTAACTTGTTTGTTCTTCATAGAATTTGTCACTTGTTTTATTTAAACTTCACTGAAATAAATCAAATACAATGAAAAACAAAATACACAAAATATTCCTTTCCTTGTCAAAGAAAGCCCCAACAAAAAAGCATTGTGTGCACTGTTCAATATATACCTGCTAATGGTGTTCTGATTACATTAGGCAACAAATCATTTCCTACAAACCTTTTACCCATCAAATCGCTGGAAGAAGGATGCTACACCTTTCCTCTCTTTGTCCGAGCGGTGAACCGTCCCAAGAGCCACCGAGCAGTCCTGAGACAGGATGTCGCTTCACAGCAAGGGTAGGGTCACCCCTAGTGTGTTCCAGTTCAAGGTGTGAGCCAGTCAGTCCCATCGCATGTGGTATTATCATGGAAAAATCTGGCTGAACGATTCCTCGCATTGTGGAGCTTCCAAGAAGCGTGTTTTCCGGATAGGAACCAGGAACCAGAGTTCTTTCCCGGTTTGCAAACATCATTCGCATAACCCAACCTGTACCATGAGATGACCTGCACGTTGATGCTGCTGTGCCTCTCCAGTTGTCCAGCGATGAGAACATCCACAGGTTGATAAAAATACCACATTGTGTGTTGTATTGCGTGAAGCGTCGGCTGACAACACTAGACGTCGGGGGCTCCGTTCATGTACGAGTTCATCCATATCTCCTGCATGACCATCTCTCTCCTCTCCATCCTCTCCGCCCGCTCCGCCGCCTCGCACACAAACGTCACTTCCTCCCAGTCCTTGAAGGACTTCCTGTCTTTGGTCGAGATCAAGGAACTGGATGTTCCATCTTCCTCCTCTTCGTCGTCTACGCCATCGTTATCAGCCTCGTCCTTCTCCTCCACTCTGCGATGGTGGGCGTGGCTCCGGGCCCTGGCGAGGCATCTGATTGGCCCTGGCCTGCAGCTGACACGGATGGAGACGGCCAATAGGGTGAGCAGCAGGCCCACACACACGCTGCAGGTGAAGAGCAGTGCTGCCATCTCAGGGTGCTCTGGTGACGGGCAGAGGGTACAGGAAGTAGACGTTGAAGCCACGCGGAAACTACAAAACTCTTTGTGTGTGTGTGTGTGTGTGTGTGTGTGTGTGTGTGTGTGTGTGTGTGTGTGTGTGTGTGTGTGTGTGTTCACCTGCAGGTTCCTATCCTGTAGGCGCTTACCTCTGATGTAGGCGTAGGTAATGAGAGAGTTGCTCATCATCGCTCCAGGGTACACGGGCAGACCGGTACCTTCTGGGACAGGGGACACCACATCCACAGGTGGAGCTTTGGAGGGGAAGAAGAATGAAGGATTATCTAGTAATATAAATAACAAAAATAATGAGATAGAACCTGGAATTAGTATAGAGGATAGAGCTTTGACATAGCGTATTAAAACAAGTAATCAATGCAGCATTTGATGTGATTCCTTCTGGATTCAATTGGGTCAAGCAAGCAACTGAAATAACTGATATTGTCTGTATTGAATGCTTTTTACTGCATAAGTGAGAACAGTAATGGTATTTTTGGTTGAAATATAAAGTCAAAGCTTTGGTATCCTCGACATTGCTTGGTGGAAACTGTAGAAACAAGAAGAGAGCAAACAAGATGAAAATGGAAAATGACCCCATGTCATGAAACCTTCATGTCATGGTATTCTCTGTATGGGCTGTATATATTGAAAGGGTAACTAAACATGCATAACGCAGTTACCATTCGCCAGATCCAGTGGAGGTAACAATGAGGCCAAGTCAGGGTCTGCAGCTCTGAGCAAGGTCTCCGGTACTGGATGTGGGGGGATCGACAGGGTCTGGGTTAGGGCACAGTTCAGACTAGGCTGCTCTGCTATACCGTGCAACCGTTCAGCTCAACCAAGCGTGGACTCACAAGAAGACTTATGCAGTCTGGTCGGGGAATTCACCCATTCACTCCACGCACCAGGTTACATTTATACTGCTCCATTGAATAATTATGTATTGTCAGCCTGGAGTCAAGTCCTGCGCTAACAATGTCCGTGTATGACCTCACTGGCATTTCAGGCCAATTACAGGAAGTTCCACCGGATGCCAGCCTCAAGCCGCACAAAGCCTAGCTCAAAGTTTATGGTTTTCCACCTACTGTTTTCTCTCTGTGTGATTTGGGAGGGGGGGGGTGATACGACTGATTGCTCTGACCAGCATAAAGGAAGCCGGCGTAGGAGACACAATATTCCTGCCCCTGGGATTACGTCAAGAGATTGTGCTGTACAGATAAAAATTTGCACCTACTCTGTTTTCAATTCCCAGGCCTTTCATTCTATTATGTGACGGAAGGAGGATGGTATTTATTTTTCTTTCTTTACCGCAAGCGTAGAGGACGGTAAGTTGCTTCCTGGTATCTGGCATACAGGGGTCCCTGAAGGTGTGGTTGTCAACGGTTACGGTGCATCTCTGTTTACCGTAGCAGGACTGGGACACTGTGTGTACAGCTTCATGGTTCAAACACTCTGAGTAGAGAGAGAGAGAAGAGACGGACAGTCCATGAAAAGGAAACGATTGCAGCTAGGGAATGATTGACTGAGCTGATGAGTGTTAGATTTTTATAATTTCAGGGAGAAAATAAAACATTAAATAATGGTATACATAAAGTGGCACATGATTTCCCCATGCAGCCATCACTTTTGTTTATTAATTATTTGAAATACGTTTAAATCATAAAATCTACCCATGGCTAAATCAGGTCAACTTCAGCTTCTACTTTACAACTCTCAAATCGTACTTCCTTCAGCACCTTTGACGCAACAGATAGTATTCATTATTCTATCATTATCATAAACAATTATATAACAAATACACACCATGGGCGGATGGTTCTTAAAGCCATATTGCAGTACCATGAGCGCGCCATACATTTCTCTACCAGTTGAGCTAGGCAGATCCCTAAATCACTTTCTAGGCCGAAACATCGGCTAGCTGCACACCCGATAAGCAGGCCGTCAAAAAAACAACAAAATAAACAAATAGTATTCCAACCAATCACCGTCAAGGGGTGGGTGTTATGGGGGTTCTGCGCTGCGTTCATGTTTGTTTTTTCTGTGGATGCAAGAAACACGGAAGGGAGGGACGAGCGTGCTCTGTTTGTTTGGGATCTCGCTTCAAATACCGACAGACGTGATGTAACCCATCATCGCTGATACGGCCTTTAACCCTCTCCGCTTCACTTGATTTGCCGGGCCGCGTACAAAAACAAACTACGTCCCACTCACCAAACTGCGGCGGGCTGGTGGTGTTGGCGGTCAGCTGAGGGGGGCAGGTGTCTGCTGCCGGGGCCGGACCCCCGCCGTAGACAGCTGCGTAGATGGTGAGCACCCTGGGGGGCTTACAGCGCAGCCTCAGCCGCTCGTCCTCACACACCACGAGCCTCTTGTGTTCCGCTGAGTCGGACACACACACACACACACACACACACACACACACACACACACGAGAAGCATGGGGATAGTGCAACAATGTATGTGGAACTCTACGGGCCGTAGGGCAGTGTATAAAAAGGGAGGGGGGGGGGGGGGGGGGGGGAGGAATGCCAGTAATGTGATAAGGGATCAATGCCATTTGCCCAGTAAGACCACATAAAGACTAGCCCACACACACGCCCAGACATTCCATTAGTGTGGGTGGTGGCAGGCTGGGTCAGGGGCAGCAGGTGGGGGACTCACTGGGTTTACACTTGTACACCACGGTGAGGTATTTCCTGGTGCCAGGACACGGGTCCCTCCCAAACAGCAAGGGGGTGACGGGTAGCGAGCACTGCCTTTGGCTCTGACACACTGACATCAGCTTCTGCAGAAAAAAAAGGAATGTGTCCTGACTCATTAGTGTTGTTGTGGTAGTTGAAGTTGACCTTTTCCTCTCATGGTCCTGAGAATTCATATGCTGAACCGGAAAGATGGTTAGTTTTCACAGGTGGTGTGTGTGTGTGTGTGTGTGTGTGTGTGTGTGTGTGTGTGTGTGTGTGTGTGTGTGTGTGTGTGTGTGTGTGTGTTGTGTGTGTGTGTGTGTGTGTGTGTGTGTGTGTGTCACAGGAATAAAAAAAAAGGGAGAAAATAGTGCACCTGCACCAAACTAATATTAGACAATGAATGTGCACAGTGGGCCTACCGCACAGTTTCTAACGCACCTGTAGCGTAGTCAAAGCGGAACAGCTGCTGTTTGCCGCTTCTGCGCTGCCGCTGCCGCATAGCCGCGCGTCGTCGTCACCGCTTCCATAGAAGGCGGAATGCACGGAGATGGTGGAGTGGCGCGGGCAGTGCAGGCGCAGCGGCTGTCCGTCGCACGCGAGTGCGTGTTGGCTGGTGATGATTCTCGACAGGTAGTCTGGTAAAGAAATGCAAATGTTGTGTGGACTGGAAATTCCGACAGATCTTACTTCCTCCTCAAATATGCACACAGGTGGATATAGTTACCCACTACCCATCCATCGTTATTACAATTACAATTAGGGCATTTAGCAGACGCTATTATCCAAAGGGACTTACATCGGTTAATACACACATTGACACAACGACGGCAGAGTCAACCATGCAAGGCGTAGTCAGGGGCAGTTAGGGTTAAGTGTCTTGCTCAGGGACACATCAACACTCAGCTAGGAGGCGCTGGGGATCGAACTAGCAACCTTTCGCTGTCTTTCAAGAAAACTGCTCTACCTCCTGAGCTAAGCCGACCCTGTGCGTTATTGTTTCCATATTAGTATTTGGACCATCGACTGAGCATCGATCAGCATCATCATCATTCGACTACTACCGTCGTTGTGGTTGTTATCATTTTTTTTCTAAATCGGATCGTTTGTTGTGGTGAACATGCAGCGCAATGTCTTACTTGAAAAGTCAGCCAGGCCCTGCATGCGTGTGGTCCACAGGAGCAAGATGAGACTAGACCACTCGAGCCCATGGATTCGTATCCACTTCATAGTTTTCATTCCCACTCTCTGAGATCATGTTACAATTCACGGGCTGATATAGTGTGCGATGGGCAACACCAGCAGGTCTTCAGGAGAGACGAGCTTGGGAGAGAACCGCTCCGAGTGCCAAACCTTGCCGCGCCAAAACACCATGCTGGCAAAACAGCGAGTCAACAAGTCGACATCAAAGAAAAAATCGGCCTTTCTGATTAAAAAGAAAAAAACGATCTACAAAGATGTCCTGTCTAAATCATAATACACACACACTATCCCTGTTGCTGTCGAAAAGTTCACTTGAGAAAGCAAGGCAGAGTGGAGCACTGGAAATAAAAGCTGCGCAACAAGTTGTCAGGACAGGTTAAGAAGAGACGAGAGAATCCCTCACCGCACCCATGCTCCATGAAGCCCGGGTGAGTGTGGGAGGCTTTAAACGGCAGGACGGGGAGACTGGAGACGCGTGGAAACAGACGCACTTCCACTTACATCCGAGTACAGAGAGTGGTGGTGTGGGCGTGGCGGTCAACACTAGTTTAATATAAACCGGGAGAAAGGGGACGGCCGGGATGAATGCCATCTTGATAACCCATTGGTGAAGTGTTTCCCACGACGAGGCACATTGTGTCTTGCCAGAGCTGGTCCGTTCCTTGTTTGCGTTATTTATTTATTTTAGTGATGGAGGCGATGTCGTTGATTCATTATCAAATTAATTACGTTTTACTTGATAAATCAGAAAATTATGCACCCAGAATCTATTTTGTCTATTTTGTAAATGCTGTTAAAGTTAAAGCCTTCTCTTGAATCAAAAGGGGCCCTTTGGGTCATGTAGGCTGGTCCCCTTAGGCTTAATTGTGTCCATGAGCCTCGCCATAGTTACCCTCCTTGGCAACTCAACCTGTCAATCTACAGGACAGAGCTCTGGTCCTGGCTGTCGGCGAAGTCAACATCCATTATGATCCACTGTGTAGAGTGGCAAGAGTAAGGACTTTGAGGTGATATTTTGCATACAGAGTTGAGAAGAGGCCCCCCTGTTTGCCTCATCGTCTGTAGCGGCTTGAGGCACTTTGGGAGTGGCTGCTGAACTCCTTTCTGTTAATATCCCTCCACAGCCCTTGGAATTTTGTTTTCTTACCCCCTGGTGAAGAAAATCAGGCAGAGGAAGTGAATGTATGCGTCTATGTCGTCCTTGTCATTGAACGCATTAGTCGTTTTCTTATCTTTCCCATTCAAGTCGACGGTCCTACTTTGGCGTCATCGATGACGCTGTTCCAATATATATTTATGAAAAACAAAGTAGGTTGCTTGGAACTGTTATATTTTGAAAAGCGCCGTATTTGATGAATGATTGTTGTTTTTAAACGAGATAAAACATTTGATTAGCGTTAATGTCTTAAAACAAAGGCGAAGTGAGCCTAATCAAGCCAGAAATGACGTTGAACAACATCATTTATTTTATCAGATTGTATCATGATGGCCATCTAAATAATCAAAAAAGAAAATAAGAAAATATAAAGGCTGTGGTTAAAAAGGCCTAAGATTTACTCACATTCTCCTTAGCAAATTAAAAGTTGTACAGGCAACTGATCCTTGTACAGTGCATGCATTCAGACAAACTACAATCGTAGTTCAAACCAATAAACTCACACCACATGAGACAAACAGTACTTTCTGCAGTAATGGCCTGAAGTTTTTTTATTCTTTTTGATGCCGCCTCCCCATATTTATTATGTAAAACATAAGTTGTCAACAGTGAGTTTAATCACTAACAAGACACTTCAATTAAGCTAAGGCAAGATAACCAACAATATTTATATTATATAAAATACCATATTTATTTTTGCATGAAGTCCATGTTGACCTCAAGCTTAGCATCAATGGCAGCCTGAAATTAGGAGAAAATTATAGTTAAGGAAACCTCTTTAATTGAAAACAAAAGACACCAACTCCTAGCATATTTTTGTATTCAAAACTTACCAATTCCCTTTTTGCTTCTTCCACTTTCACTTGAGCAAGAGATGGACTCTGGCAAAGCGAGAAACAACTTTTATACATAGACATATCCACATACCTGACTACGTAGTTATTGTTATTTGTACTTGTTTAAAGATAGATGGCTATTTGTACGGAAGATTATCTTTCTGAGTCATATCTTAACTACAAATAAACAAAACATTAAAATACACATGTATGTAATCATAGGTTGACTTTCTAACATGTGTGTGCGTATATATATAAATAAACTTTAGTGCTCACAAAAAGCATAGCTTTCAAAGGGGATATAAAGATATAACAGCTTTGGCGGAGGAAAGGGCCAAAATAGAACAAACTTACTGGGCTTAAGTCCAGGTAGGGCTCCAGTTTCTTTGTCAAAGGGATTATTTCATGTCTCAGAGTGTTGACCTCCTGAAGAGAACAAGAAAGCAAACACCACCATGAATTCTATCAAAAAGTATTCAAACATTCTACTCAAAATGTCCCCTCCCCACATGCTTTCATTTCTTTACTTAAATTTACAGTTGCACACTGACCTCAAATATTTCCATCAATGCCTGATGAGAAAACTTCTTGTTCATGTTCCTGGAGGATATCTGATCCTACGGGGACCAAACACGTGTCAATGAAAATAAATAACAAGGTTGGCTTTTCTGGATTAAACTACCACCACGTGTAAACTGTAAGGATTAACAGTTTGGGACCGGCTAATGGGACAATTATTATAGTATTATTATATCATATTTAATTTACCATCATATGGTTTGATTTTGAATATGGTAATAAAAAAAAGCAGGAACACATGATGTTGATTATGAATGACATATCTACAATGTTCAGAGCCATAGTAAGTTGGTACAATTGGTGCAAGCAGACCTCTGCTATCTTTCTCCGATTGATGAGCTCTCTGGACTTTGTTTTAACAAAATCCATATTTAGTAGCCTCTCCTCTGCCTGAGCCCCACCCACTGCCTGGTCCTTCACCGTTTTGTTGATGTCCCTGCAAAAATCAAACCAACATGAACAAAACAATATGCATGTTATCAACGTGACTTGTGCACTTCAAGACTGCCTTACGTGATGTGCGATACATATGGCAGTAACTTTATATTAGTAATTTAGGCGACGTCAAAGCATGCAATCAAATTCTGAGTGGCTAGCTAGTTGCTGCACAACCGAGTATATAGAGGAATTAACTAAAAGAAGAATAGCCATTTTTTACTATGAGGCCTTGTGGGACTGAATAGTCTTTCAAACATTCACAGTGAGCCATGTCAACAACATCACTGTATCCTAGCGGTCTTACTCTTGTAAGTTCTTCCGCAGAACCAGAGTGGCCCCCAACTTCTTCCGAAGGGCCTTCATCTCCTGGTCAAGTCTTTCGTCTGATTTCTCCGCTTCCAAAACGTCATTTGTCAGCTTATTCACCGCCGGAACAAAGCTACATGGGGACACAACGTTCACCATTCAGGGGGGTTTACATCAGGTTCTATGTCATATGTAGCTCCATAGGTAGATGACTGTTAAAAAAAACCACATGCCTGCCCAGTGATGTGTCTCTAACCCCGAGCACCATGGCATTATCCACAAGAGCAGACATATAGTCCCCTGCAGGCTTTGATAAGCCCCCACATGACAGGCCAACGCCTTGCAGAAGTACTTCTTGCAGATGAATGCCTATAAATAGGGTAGAAGGGAAATTTGTGATTTATTTTTCGACAACAAAAAAAATAGCAAACAATGCAATGCCAGCAGGCTACCCCAACTTGTCAATCAAAGGAATACTTATTATATATTAGTTTAAGGTTGTTACTTACTATCTGCATCATACTCTGAGCCTTTCTGTTTGAAATCATCTATAAGGAGACTCGTGTCCTTGCATCGCACCTCACTAGCCACTGCCAACTGGTAAAGTATATCCACCGTCCTAGTATTCACTTCAAACTGTGGAATTGGCTGCTCACCCATCGCTGTACTGAGCCATGTCTGTACCTGTGAGCGGAAAGACGCGACATATTGACTTTTTTTCGCGTTGGGTGAATTCACTGACAAGCACAAAAACATCTAAGTACATAAGAGACCTTATTACCTTCCTCATTTTTTCACACATGCTGATGGCAAGACGAAAACAACAATGCGCCCCTTCTCCCGCGATATTTTAACTACAGTTATAAAACTTCCGGTCTAAGCAGCCAATCAGAGGACAGACCGCGGCATGCGTTAAGATCCATACACAAAATGCATTATTCTCATATGGAGGAACAAAATACAGAAGAGAAACTTTTATAAATGCATGAACATATATTAATTATTATATGTTATATGTTTTAATTTTTACAATCAGTTCGTCGTAGTGACGTTAATTACATCACTTCCTTCCTTCCGCGTAATTTAAAAAACGCAACTACAAGAGAAACGGCCAGCTTTCCATAACACGAACATGGCCTCAAAAAGTTCAAGAAAAGTGGACTCAAAACATCGCGCATTCGAAGTGGAAATCGATAATTCCACTCGAATATTCCAGGGCTCCGAAGACACCTTTAATTTAGTAGAAGATAAGGACGATAGCGATGCACCCGTTGTATTTTTCTGTGGGAATTGCAATCTACCCATCGGTGACTCGTTGTCATGGGCTGGAAGTGATAACGAGAGTCAAATCTATTTAAAACGTAGGACTCGTTCGTTGTTGTTTTTCTTTGCATCACGCCATGCATGCGGACCCACCGCTTTAAGACTTAATTCTACCCATTTCATTTCAGGCGTGACTGAGAACGTTTTGGTTGGGAAAGAACAACGCATATATCAACCAAAACCAAAGCATCGCTGGTAAGTAAGCAGCTTGCATTTGCATTGATTTGATTGTGTGAAGATTAACGTTACCGTTTGTTATTATGATACTGTTTTCCCTCTCGTGTAGTCTGATCCTTGACCTCTGCTGTAAGGGGTGTAAATCTGAACTGGGCATGTTGTATCTGTCAACACCTAAAGCTCTGGATTGTAGGAGGTTGACCTTCTGTTTCCTGGTTAAACAACTGGAGAGGTAAGTAGTTCACTGTGATGGGTGTTGTTTGAAAAGTTTGATACTGTGGCCAATGGCCATAGATCAATAGACTTACACACATAGACTAGTGCCATGTATCCGAATGATCAGAGAACATAGAAAGGGGGCTACTTAAAATAATAAACGTAATAAGGATTACCTGATGAATCTAGGCTGCCATATCTTATCATAAGTTACTACGTTTATCAACTCATTTGAATGTGGAATACTTACAGTTTGAGTTTTGGCAAAACAGATATTGCATCAATCTTAAGTGACTCTTTTTAAACTTCTGCTTGAGTAGACTAGTCTATATTGTCTAACAGTGTGCATTGAGAAGTTACATTGAAGAAAAACAATGCAAGAAGTTGAAAACGCTGTATTGGGGCAAATGCTGCTGGAAGGACAGAGGACCAGAGTTTGAGTACAGAGACCATGACAAGCATCAGGACAAGCCTGCCCAGTGCCCACTATCTGTTTTACGTACACAACGCATATATATAGATATAGATATAGATATAGATATAGATATAGATTAACATGGCTACCTGCCTTACACTGCTGGTTTCCAGGGCTTAGCTTCCAATAAAAAAGCTTCCAAAAAAAAAAAGCTTCCAAAAGATAAGTACATTTGATTGCAGGGCATTCAAATGTATTTATCAAGCACCTTTAATAAAAAGGTAAATGGTTGGGGGGAGATCTTATGTTTTATGTATGTTTTTGTCATGCCTGTCTACGCTTCAATCTCATGCATATTGCAGAAAATATGCAACAGCGCCCCCTGGGGTCACACTTTTCGGTGGGTCGCAGAATTCTGTATAACACCGGTCTGGGCCCCGTTTCCCGAAAGCGTCGTTAGCCTAAGTGGATCGTGAAGTGCGTCGAAAGGGCATCGTAGAGTTTTCACCGCGTTTCCCGAAAGCATCGTGGGGAACGAACGTCTTGAAAACGCTCGTAGCTAACGAGTACTCCAGGGGTGCTCGTAGGTACTCGTAGGACGCTAAGAGCATCGTCAGCTATAGCCTCAGTGGCGACACCATCGGACATTCCGTCTATTGGATGCGTTTTATTAAAACGCATTGCGCCTTTATGTTCTTAGTTTGGTAATTAATAAAGATTATTAATTAATTTATTAATAAAGATGTTAAAATGGCCAAAATAAAACGGGACAGTCCAGAAAATGTTTGCGCAGGCAGGGCACTCAAAATGTGTGAGAGAAAGTGGGGGGATTTGTGCAGACTGACATAGGCTACTCATAAAACGTAGCATAAAATAATGTAAAAAATAAATTAAATTAAACAAATTAAAAAAATATAATAATAACGAAATAAAATAAATTAAAAAAAATAAGAAAATAAAGAAATAAAAAAAATTATAAAAAACAAGCAAAGGAGCAGGCAAAAGGCTGGGATATGGTGGGGATTGGTCACGTTGACGGGAATGTTTAGTGACATGAGGGAGGGTGGAGGGGGTTAAAAAAAGTCTCAATCACTATTCGACGCGCATGAAAACCAGCCGCGTAGTTATGAGGGAGGCGGAGGCCGTCCTCACACCGATCTTCCTCATCATCGTCATCGTCATCGTCCTCAACGTCCTCCGGTTCAAGCAATGCCACCCCACCCTTAGCTGCAATGTTGTGCAACATAGCCGTCACACTCACACATATCACGGCGCATGACTTGGCCGGAGAAAACTGGAGCCCTCCGCCTGACTTGTGAAGGCATCTAAAGCGTAACTTCCACCTCCCGATCGTGCGCTCAACGATGCACCGGGCCAGACGGTGGGCTTCGTTGTATTCCTCATCATGGACCTCTCCCGGGTTATTCACAGGTGTGAAGAGGAATTATTTAAGGGGGGAAAATGCCGTGAAACGCACAGTGCATTCAGGATAAGGACTGATATATGTCGGTTTAAGCCTAATCAATTGTGTTTTAATGTCTTTAGCATTCATATAATTGCAGTCTATTTTTTTCGTAGGCTACTCTGCTGTTGTCCTTGATGGGGATATATTTTAACCCTTTTTAACACAATTTTCCTGCGACATTCCTGCGTCTCCCCCTCCTAAGGAGCCCATTTCAGCACCGTGTCAGTAGACAGTTACAATCCTACGACGTCGTGAGTGCAGCGAATGCGCGTTCACGTTAAGAGGAGTTTCGGGAAACGCTCCAAAGAAATTGACGATGGATCGCAAGATCCATCGTGAGAATGATCGTACGAGCGTGGATCCATCGTTATCGGGAAACGGGGCCCTGGTCCATCCTTGAATGGAAGACCAGATGGTGACGGTAGATGTTGTTTGAGGGCCAGCAGGGGGTGCCTTTTGGCCTGTTTACTATTTCCAATGCACCAGGATGAAGACGGGAAACTATACTGTCGGGGTGCGTCTTTCGAACGGGAGGTTAAAGGGTAATTTCGGTGTAAAATGGATTTGGGATATGTTTTGCATGATAACGAGTTGAAACGTTCGTTTTGGAGCACAAAAAACGCATAAAGACGCTTTCTTCAGTTGGCTGTTTTTAGCCAATTCTATCCAAACGCTATAAACTTGGAGCGATGGGGGCACTGGTTATGGTAAAAACTAAATCGCTATTTTAAACCACTTAAAAGGCTAAAAGTAGCCCGACAATTCTTTGGTAGTATAATAAGGGTCTTCACATATACAACGAGGCATTGAGAACTTTGCAAGTTTACATATTGTTTATTAAAAAGGACATTTTATACACACAATACGATCAGTAGATCACCCGTCGACGCCATTTAGTTTTTAAAACTCGATAGGTAGATTGACGAACACAGAGATTGTGAGATCCGTCAGCAACACCCCAACTCTGTGTTGGAGGGATGTCCTGACTCCATGTGGTCAATTAGCATCCCATGTCATTCGTTGTTCGAGAAGGGCTGTTAAAACTGTGTCCTAGCCAAATTGGCAATCCTGGCTCTTTAACCAACATGGTCCTCCTTATCATCCCCTGGTCTTTAATTAGAAAGCCAGTGTGTGTGGTGCTTTATGGCGCACGCTGGCTGCTGTGCATTACCCAGGCGACTGCTACACATTGGTAATGGAAGTGGTGTTCTATTCACCCACACTAAACACTCACTATGGTTTTTTTTCTGGAAAAACTACCACCACGTGTAAACTGTAAGGATTAACAGTTTGGAACCGGCTAATGTGACAATTATTATAGTATTATTATTATATCATAATTTAATTTAAATAAAATTGAAAATTCCAATGCTATTACTCATTATTATTATGATTATTATTATTAACACAGTGCCAATTTGAAGTCCATACACCTAGTTTGTTTCTCTTTCAGCTATGTGCTGGGCTCGGCAAACCAGAGGGTGGCAGAAGAGAGCCCACCGAAGCTTCCCCTCACGGTCGAGGACAGAGGCGATATTGAGCAACAACTGATAGAGGTTTGACCGCTTTGCTTTGTTTTTTCCCGCCCCTACTTGTCTTTTAGAATAACCTAGGTTTGACCTGTATCATGGAATATTGCAAAATCAATGGCACGCTGCAACTGCATACCAAGGGATCACCGGTGCGCCTTTTGTGTTACTTTGGAAAAGACGTCGCATTACCTTTGTATGCCGATTCCAAGCAAATGTAAACCGAATGTGTAAAACTTGTTCCATTACCTAATAGTTCCAAGGTAGCTGGCTAAAGGTGAGCAACGTATTTTATGAGCCTGGCCACGCAGAAGTGATAAGGAAACCACCAAACCCTTTCTGCTATAGAGGATTGTTGAAGTTAAAATGTATTCAATTGTTTGTGATCTAAGGCGAACTCATTCAACTCATGGCTCTTCCCCCAAAGCAGATAAACTGACAACAGGGAGTGTTACACGCGTTCTTATCAGAATACCTCAAGTCTGGCACAATTGTTATTCCACATCTTCCAAGTGGTACCGAATAGATTTGTTGTTTGGCATCAAATTCCCAGGGGGTTTGGGTAGGCGATGACATCAGCGTAGCGTGGTGTGCCTGCAGAGCTTTGAACCAGGCGGTAACCTCCCACGCTGCAATGTCCTCAATAAGGGTTTCATTCTTGAATTAATAAACAATTTATTTTTTATTTAATTATATTTACCGGTAATATTTAATTTGGCACTCTTTGATAACGTCTCTGTGTTACTCATTTCCCAAGAAAATGACCAATTCCCATCCATGAGGTCATTTTCCGACGTGATTCATTCCAATGAAGCCTTTGTTTGGTGTTTTGAAAACAGCTGTTATTCCATCAATTGACCAATAGGTGGTGATCGTGTCAACGGTGCGGTAGGGACGCCATACACAAAGGACAATAGATCCTATTGGGGGCATGTTGAGGAATCCTTTTTTTTTGAAAAACATGTTATGATCATGAAGTCTGTGGGATTAACATGTCACCACGTGGCATGTTTGTTTTTGGCCTATTAAAGATTAGGATTAGATTGGAACGAACCCATTGGCGTTGTTTTCATTCATTACAGTATGTCTGTCATAGTCGCTGTTGATATTATCTCATGCAGGAGTTTAAATAGAAAGACGCAATCCCACGGTTATGGGCCGTCGATGTCTTCATGTCTGTTCTTATTTTTCACCCCAGTTCACCAGTTGTTCAACTTCCAATCGAACAGCTTTCCATGGTTTTCTTATTTTGTGGGGTGTGGGGCAGGGGGGCTCAGGGGCTGACATCACCAGGGGCTGACATCACCAGCCTTTGTCCCATATTAATATAGCTAAGCCATGTATGTGAATGTCAAGCAAAGGGGTTCCTGAATTCAGAGTGATTGGGTGGCACTAAGCTAGTGCTATACTTAAGATTTATTTTGCCTAAAATCCTCCTCAAATTCCAACAATATTATTAGTAGAGATTAAAATAAACTATGTATGACATTGCCTTCGGGGTGCAACTAATGGTTTTTTATTGTCTTTCCAATCTCTTCTTTTATTCCCAGGAATCGTTGAGTCTAATGTCATCATGGTGAACACCCAACACTAGTTACCAGAGCCCGAACATGGGCTTTATTCAGCCAAGAAAACTAAGGCAGTAATTTCATAATGACCTGACATAAGTAGAGAAACTATGAGTTAACATATTTACTCGGTAAAAGTCTGATGAATACTCAATCATGAAAATGTAAATAACTTTAGATAATAATCTTTTTTTATATAGCTTTTCTGTCGACAGGCTCATCAATGATTTGACTAATCGTTTCCAACTATATAAGCCAACAATACGTTATTGTTATTGAATCCATATTTTGTTGAAAGTAACACATGGTAAACTAAATACTGAGATGTGCGTGATCATTTTCACTGCATTAATTTCCTGGTACCTGTGCTGCATCACCAATGAGCAGCTTCACACTTGGCACTCAATGCCAGGATTAAACCCTTGTTTATTGTATCTTAGATGCATATTCCCTAGCAACATTTCTCAGAGACTGGACTGCTATTGGTACAGAACACCTCATCCCGGTCGTTGCACCGCAGGCCGCTTGTCCGGCCACAGCTCCGACGTTCTTGGAGCTGTAGTCGTGACCGCCAGCGTTAATGTATTCTTGTCGCTCCATCTCTCGGACACTTGTTTGGGTACATTTAACAACCGTCTCCCCGCGTGCCACCCCTGCCCACCTCCTCCCCCTCCCCCTCCCCCTCCCCCTCCACCACCACCACCAGCAGCACCAACGTCCTCGCCCTCTCCCGCCCGTCCCTGTCTCCACACTACCCTCCACGGATTTATGACTCTCCTCCAAATGTTCTGCTGTTCCCGCTGTCTGATCGCTCCCTCGCCCTTTCCCCTTTTTCCCAATCGCCCCTACTAATTTCCTCCCCCGTTCTTCTCTTCCCCCTGTCTCCCCCAGATGAAAACCCTGGTGCTTTCCATGGCTCAGAGGATGGAGAAGATCGAGGAAGGACTGCAGCCGGACCTCGACGAGTCCCTACCGTGATGAAACGATACGACTTCACGCACACACACACACACACGGACACACACACACGCACGCACAGCATTCCGTCATAGGCAGGTTCACACGCACAACACTTGTGACTTCAGCCTCCCTTTGTTCGGTGTTGAGACAACGCCGGCTGGCTCGCAGGGCTCCTGTAATCAATCAGCGATGTCGCTTTAGCTCGCGCCGCCGCTATCTCCCCCCCGCCTCCCGTGTTTGCCATGATGGACACCAGTGGGGGACCCTGTGTTGATTGGTGCACGGTACTGAATTTCATCAAGGTGCAGAGTAAGCACATTGCTGTATCGATCTGATCGTGTGAGGTCACGCGTGTCATACACACACACACACACACACACATACACACAAGCGCGTGCGTGCACAATCAGACACACACCTCTTTGTTCTGCTTCTTGCCTTGTTCTGGACCTCATAGGGTCCTGAGTGCAGCACCGGTCTGTTTCATTGTGTTAGTGTTGGTCTGGAGGGGAGGGGAGGGGAGGGTAGCGTGTCCTCCTGTTCGGGGAGGACAGCTCTTTGTCAAATGTCTCGGTCAAATTTTTAAAATAAAAACCGTCCTTCGCTCCAAGTGTCCGAGTGTCTCTTTTGTTCAACGTTTTCCCAGATGATCAAGGATGATCCTGGGATGCTTTTTCCGTCAAAAGAAAAAGTATTTCATCAGTTTAAGACGCAAACCCCCCAACCCCCCCCCCCCCCCCCCCTCCCTGTTTCCATAGAATGTGGAAAGGGGCTGGATATACTATTTTTGGGGTGTGTTCAGTAACCGAGAAAGTGTGTGCGCATCTTTGCGTGTGCGTGCGTGATTGTTTACCAACTAATGTGCCTAGCAACACTTTCTACCAGGGCGGGAAAACGTGGTACGGATCTCTCTCTCTCTCTCCCCCCTAGTACCACACCCACGCTCGCCCACGAGGTTTCATCAGCCCTCGGTGAAAACAACAGTGAGAAGGGGCCAACCAGCGTGCTGTATCCAAGGGCAGGTTGCTATGGAAACTGACAGCACGTGCTGCGCGCGGTTGCCTGTTGCCATCCCGTCACCGTGTTTACCACCCGACGAACAGCCATCCTGCCTGCTGGACCGCGTGCCTGCCAACAGTCCCATCCCTCCCCCCTTTCCCTCCCTCCCACTCCTCCGGCTCCTGGAGGGGGAGGGGGAGGAGTCTCATATCATCCTCATCACCCCCACCCCACCTTTTTCCTCTCTCCCTCTCTCTCTCACACACACACAGACCTCCCTTTATCCATGCGAGACCCTAATCTCGGCTGTTTTGCTCTCCTCTAACCCCACCCTCTCCCCTTGTCTCCCCCTCCCACCTTCCCGCTTTGCCGCCCCGATTAGCTCATCCTTATTCTCGGAAGGAAAAAAACAAAACAAATCAAGCATGTTTGTTTGTTTGTTGTTGTTGTTGATCATATGTTTGACTTCAGTGCATTGTAAATAGTCCTGTCGAGCCGGCCCAGGCGGAGGGTAACAGAGCACTCAGCCACAACATCCCTGGCTACAGCGGCACGCTGCTCCTTATGTATGCGTCCCACGGCCGCACACACTATTGATCCGTGGAGGTCAATGATTCTCAAAGGTAATTTGCAAAAGCTGGATTTCTATGAAAAGCAGAATGTGGGAACGGTCAGCCTCGTTTTGGCTGCTTTATATATAAAGAGAGGCAGAGCACTGGTCTTGCACCCTAATGTGAAACTATTGCACTGCGTTCAACCCATTCACCCTTCCCCTGTGAACCATTCATTTTTGAACCCCAGCCGATCCAGGACACACACACACACGCGCACACACACACATCATTACAGCTACAGGCACATTCTACAAGCACTCAGGGACAAAGGATGAATTATGCAGAGGTAGTGTCTGAGTCGTCTCGCCTTTCTCCCTTCTCTCACCTTCCCTAAGCAATAAGGAAGCAATGTTGCCATGGAGGCAATGAAGCCTCGGCTCTCAATCAGCCAATTACAGGCTTTCCTGTATGGGGCACTCGGCCAATGGCAGCTTTGCCTGACGCTGCTGTTGCCACCGACACTGCGTTCCTATTGGCTGAGCTCTGCGCTTTGATTGGATTGCTGGTCTTGTTTTGAGAGGAGAATATTTCAGGGAGTGCCACCTGTGTGCCTGCTTGCAGTCTTCTAAAAATAATTTGGAAAGACGGTACATTGAATGAAACATTAAATGTAACTTTTAATGCTATTTGCTGTCTTAATGTTAATGTATGACAAATGTCCACCTCAAATAAATAAGGAAAATGTATTAAATTAGTGTTATGTCTGATCAAATCTGTGTTCTGTGACAAATCTGTTCAAATTATCCTTATTGTGCCATCCACACCCTTATTCCTGGCTTCCAGCTATTTAACATCAGCTGGTGTTAATAATTAAGTAGTAATACATTTGAATGATGTTTTTTTATTTATACATTCAAATGTTCAATACATGGAGCTTGATATTTTCTAATTATGTAAAAAAGAAAACGGCTGGTTTGGTGAATGAAGATAACCACTGAACTACTGTTGAACTGCGTTTTCCAGGAAGTATCTCCCAAGTCCGCATGTATAGCGTGGCGTCTCAGCATGGTGTCATGGTGAATGGAG
This sequence comes from Gadus chalcogrammus, assembly GCF_026213295.1. Taxonomy (NCBI): domain Eukaryota; kingdom Metazoa; phylum Chordata; class Actinopteri; order Gadiformes; family Gadidae; genus Gadus; species Gadus chalcogrammus. The sequence goes on from NC_079418.1 coordinate 18,640,716, forward strand.
AGCATGTTAGGGATGATGTACGGCGAGCCGGTCAGTATCGCGAGATACTCAGGGGGGCACAGGACACCGACTCAAACCGGGGTTTATTCGTGATAATGATCGGCTTGCTGTAAACCATCCCTTTGGTTACACGGCTACTTAATTAAGAAATTAATTATTGGACACAAAATATTACAACAAAGCATGCTTTTTATTGAGTGAAATCTAATTTAATTTCTTCCTCTAAAAAAATAGTCCGTTGGATTCTGCGGTTGCAAATAGCGTCCTTGGCAACGGTCGATTAATCATGTGAAACGGTCTCCTTTTCAGAAATAACCGCTCATTGCCCTAATTGACCAATCAAATCCGAGTGTCCAAGAAAGCAGTGAGATATGTGAGGACAGAATGAATGGCCAGCGAGCCTGACCAACCCGGCCACCCATCCGGTGGATTGACCCACTAACTGAACGTTCATTCATTACAAACGTATGTTTGTCCGCTCCTGTTGACGTGGGTCTGATCCTGCTGATGGATCAATTCATAACGTTTTTTTCCAAATTGATTTATAACGGTCCATGACATGTTGATGATGTAGTGTGTGTAGGGGGAGGGCGGGGGGTGTTTACACTCTTCCACTGTCCACAAGTGTGAATGAGGTTAATCCTTTGTTTTTCCAATAGGACACATACTGCCCGCCTTGTGTGTGCGTGCATGTGTGTACGTGCGTGTGTATATATGACAAGCAGTGTGGTGAAAACAGGATCAGATTAGCATCCGTGTCTAAACTGTGCAGATTGACGGAGATCGTCATCAACTGTTCCAGGAAGTGCCTCAATGGCTGTCAGTGACCGTGAATTCTGGTGAAATTCGGGACGTTGAAATTCACGGTTACTTCGTTTGTAAAGACGTCCACATTACTAGCGTTGTTTCAGAGGCCACCATGGGGTCACGCGATAAAAAATGGTCCATAGATTTCTTTCCTTTATTGATTCATTGATTTAATTACAGGTCCCCGTAATATGATTATTATTATTTTTACCACATTTCCTTCCGTGTTGCTATAAATTGCACAAGATGACTAGAAACTACAATTGGCTCTTCCCCTTGGTTCATTATGATCCGTAAACACCTTCACAAACAGTCCCATTGGCTGATTAAAAATGTATATTGAACAATGAACAATAATTTTTAAACATTAAGAAAAAAATTGATTTGGCAAAATTGCCAAGACCTATCAAATTATTGAAATATTTTATTTTGTCTTGGATTGGTATATTAACCATTCTTTTACATAAGTAGCTACATATAGTAACAAGCATTTACCAAAAGTTAAATAACATTTAACTAATTGTGTATTAACTATTTATTGTGTTCATGTTGACTTATGGTGCTCATGCTAACTTATACATTATTTGATACTAACGCCAAGCCAATGCTAACACCATATCTAATAATGCTTTAACTAATGTAAATTAATGTCTCCTCATTGTAAAGTTGTACTTTAAATTTCCAGGAAGGTTGACCCTTGTATATCTTATAAAATTAGGAACAAGAAAAACTGTAAAAATGTCATGGCAACAAAGTTTCCAGACGGATACTGACAAATTACAATAAAGAACGGCATCACAAAATTACCTGCAATAAACTGCAAAAATATAATGTTAAATGTTTTGAAAATGTCAAGATGCTCAACAACTCAAAGAACATCACAAGTTACTTTTGAAAGCAATTATCAAAACACTGGATATTCACATTTAAAGTGTCCAATCAGAATCAGAAATACCTGATGTGATGTGATAGGGTTAGGGTGGCTAGATGGACCACAGGTTAAGTAATAAAATAGAATTGCAGTTTTTACTCTTTTCACAGAAAATATTTACAACAATTCAAATACAAAATAACACCGGGTGTATCCTTTAAAGGGATATTGAATCTTGGTAGAGCTTCGTGTTGTACTATCAATGCTGTACGTCCAAAATATTAATCTTCATCTGCAGATGGTCAATAAGGTTATAAGTAGGTTGAATCAGTTATTTTTGTTAATGTGCAGGAAGAATCCTTTGGGTACCTTTTTCGCAATTCCATGAATGTGTATTGAGCAGGCTATTCCCTGCTCAACACTTGTGAAGCACAGGAGGAGATGATAAAGACGATCAGATATTTGGACTTATGTTATGGCCACTAAACTCTACAAGCCAAACTTGGACAAAGTTCACTTCAAGAAAAGTGGAGCGGTCCTGATGTTAATAAACCAAAGGTATTAGGCTGTGCCCAGCAATGAGACCAGGTCGCAGGTAAAAGCCTGAAGACAAGGAAATTAAGATGTTATTAGAATGTGCGATATCCGCAATCTTTGCACTCAGTCACAATAATTGAAGAACAGTGTGAGCCACTCATCCTCACCTCACCTAACGCTGACATGTTATCTGCCATAAATCTCCACAACCAGTCTTTCCACATGATCGGAAATCACCTGATAAATGAATACTTGAAATACGTGCCATTTACACACACCGGCATATGTTCCACGGACACAATGAAAATCTGCAAGCAAGAATTCTGTTAAAATGGCGGGTTATCAACATGACATACAGACATGCAACAGATATGCAATAAGTGACGCAAACGCAACATTCATGTGGGCACAGAATGATTTGGGAGTGAGATGGAGACGTCTGGTCTCTTTTAAAAGAATCAGGGCATTAAACGGTTTGCCAAGAAAAGTAGATAATATACTATGAATCTAGCCCTACAGTAAGTGATGCAAAGAGTAGGTGACCTAGGGGTCAAGGACACTTGGGATTGAGCTAGAGACCTTGGTTCTCATTTATACGAAAGAGGGTCTCAAGGACGTAAAGGTTTTCAATTTCACAAAGCATTGTCAAAATCCACCAATGAATCACATTAATAAAAATACATTGCAATAATGAATATAGTCATTGGAAAGAAAAGGGATCTTGGCTATTAGACCTGTTAACCAGTTGGTTCCATGGGATCACGCTGTGAGAATGTCTCTGCCTAAAGGGGGCCGTGGGCAGCAGCGTAACCCTACCCCTAAGCCACCCTCTACCAATACGATACACACTACTGATTACTGAAATGTGACATTCATTTCATCATTATCATGAAGAGGAAACATCTATGAAATGTTACCTCACATTAAATGTAAAATAACATTTGAATATGTACAAATACAATAAATTGACCTAAAACATAATGTTAATTTAATCTTAAATGACCTGTTACTTTAAGGGTATACATTTTAATTACTGCAATTATCTGTAAATCCAAAGGGATTTTAGTGTTTTCTGGAAAAATCAGAAAAATTACAGAAAATGTCCTGTAAAGTAACTTTCTTTTTTACAGTGTATGTCCTTTGATGTCCGTCCTGGGCCCAGCGGTTGGTCATATGTAGGGTGTCCTGTCTCAGCCTTTCGGTCTCACTGGTGCTGGGGGTGGGGTGGGGTGCGGGGGTTTGGGGATAACTGTCCGACGCTCAGTGGTAAACAAGCAGCTCTAATACAGTCCAGAGCTTCTCCTGCTGCCCGGCCTTTATCGGCTTAGCCACGCTGATTTAATTGAAGGGCCCTGGTTTTGTTTCCCTCTGCATGTGTGTGTGTGTGGGTGTGTGTTGCAGAGATTTGAGGATACCCAATTTTGTCTCATTGGGGCAGTGTTACCAAAAGAGGTTTATGATGCAAAGCAGGGAGCAGCTGAATAGATTAGATGTGTGTTGTGGATGTGTTTGAGTGCATATGTGTGAGTGCATATGTGTGAGTGCGTGTGTATGAGTGTGTGGTGTCTGTGACTCTAAATCAGCACCAAAGGGTCACTCAGCTGTTGCGAGGGTTTCTTTACCACCACAGGTGTCTTATGGGAAATGTGTAAGGCGTGGGAGAAGAGGTTGTAAAGTCCTGACACAGACCTTCATTGAACTAAAGGGCGGAGTATAGCTTAAAGTGACAGCAGTGGAACAATATTACTGCCAAAATGATCCGATACCAAATGGGATTGTGAAACATAATAGCTGTAATATTTAGTTTAGATGATTAGATATCAGCGTTTTTTTATTACAGTCACTCGCACACACACACACACACACACACACACACACACACACACACACACACACACACACACACACACACACACACCCTTGAGAAACTAAACCAGAGTATGTATGTGCTTTAGAAAGAGCAGACGGACACTTGAATTCAGTATAAATATTTAAAATATTTTATACAGCATAGAAATCTCTTGACACTCAAAACGAAGCCATCCGTTATAAAATCATACAAAACCCTCTCCCCAGCTCTGCATCAATCTCCATTACAGCCCCAAACACTTACAAAAAGACATCTTACAAAAATGGTGACAATGCATTTGAAAATCTTAAAAGTTTGCATGCAATACTCCAGTTGTACGGACAATTGCACATGGAAGCCTTCTGTCCTATTCGTTTGAGAAATATCTAGAATGTGAGTGATCACTAGGAGTGAAGTCGTGATAGTGAGAATTTCTTGGCACACTTTTAGCAAGAGGAACACTGGAATTGTACTTTATATACAAGCACAAGTTTCACATAACTCTCAGAACTCAAGTTCTTGGCAAATTCTCGGCACTGCAGTTAACACTTAGGACTATTGCACACACTACAGCATTAAGACAAAAGGACACATTGTCAATCTTTTTTTTTTAGGGAAGTATTGATCATCCTTCTTGCCAACCTCCATCACCTCGTGTGAGGTGGACACAACTCATAAGGCTTTGACACTTACACATGGCGGTACAAAAGAGGTGTATCTCGCTATGACTAAGACATTGACACATGACAGGTGAAGCGACAGTTTGAGCGAGGGTGTACCCAGCTGTAAAGCAGGGGCTCAGCTGTAAGTGTTGTACCGCGATAGGTACCTATTCAAATGGTGGTGATTTTTCGTGTTAATCAAACTTTGTTGATGCTGAAACACTGCAACTATGTCACTTCCCACAACTCAAAAAATAAACATTTAATTGCTAACGATTCATTTTTTTAAGATATAAAAAAATGTGAGGTAACCAGCGGAGTAGTTAAGCTCTGTTGCTGTAGGTTTTGGTATTTTTTTTTATTTAAAGATAGTGCAGTGTTCTCCCCTCCTCCAGACAGCATTAAGGATTATCGTGCCAGCTAGCTGGAAGGTAGTTAGTCATTTTTTACAAAGTACACCGATGAAACGACATAATTCACATTGATGTTAATACACCTCATCAGGTTATGGGGGAAAGGGTGGGGGTCTTTTAGCTGGTTTGAATCAGTCTGCGGCTGCAGCTTGTAATCAGTTACAGCAGTGTTACGTGAGGGGGGGACGTCCCCTGGTCCGGTTGTTATAATACAGTGAAGGTATATGTGCGTCTCTGTGCGTGTACACCTCGTCATCAATCCCATAATACTCGATGTACCCGTATCAGCCCGGGTTAACCAGGGCAGGGTTTACTCATCCAGTTTAGGATCTCATCCCCTCAGTGTCACTCTCAGATCCCGTTACACAACCAGCGTCGGATGCATTAGGATTACATCCTAACGTCACCGTAAAGTCTTTCCCTTTCCTGTCTCCCTCGTGGTCTTTTTTTTTTTTTTAATTGTATTTACAATTATTGAAAAAGTGAGCAAATCATAACAAGAAACACACAAACGCACACGTTCAGTTCAGAAGGCCGCTACGAAAGTCCACTCCAACGTACAATCACTGTTCCGCCAGGACCCATCACCTTCCTCGATTCCTGTCACTCATTTCCCATTAAAAAAAATAAAAAAAATAAAAAGTAGACAACATTAGCACAGTGTCTTGAGCGCGCCCGACGCGCAGAGAAGAGTCTTCATGGGGTAGGGCGGGGGGGACACCACCTCCTCCACCACCTGCTCCGCCCGGAAGCTGAACGGATGCAGCGGCACTTTCTTCTTCAGGATCTGTCCGATGCCCATGTAGGGAAACTTGCTGCGGTGCGTGGGCTGTCGGGATCGCTGCTCGCGCCCCCGCTGCTGCTGCCCCCACCGCCTCCTCCTCCTCCTCCTCCCCCCTTGCTGGTGTGGGACGGGGGGCTGAACGCCGAGCAGGGGTTGAGGGGGCTGAAGGCCGACTTGGGGGGGCTGAAGGCGGAGCCCCCGGGGGGGCTCCCCACCCGGCTGGGGGGGCTGCCGCTGGTGTCCGACGAGCCGCACCAGTCGGACGCCGTCCTCTTCTTGGGCTGCGGGTTGGCGATGAGCACGGGCGGGCTGGGGATGGTGGCCTTCTTCAGGTAGGACGAGTCCGGGTGGAAGGCGGAGACGTGGCGGGGCGGCGAGAAGGTGCCGTTGGTCAGCTTGTACCAGGGCGTGGTGGAGGTGGGCGCGTCGTCCATCTGCTCCGCCTTGGACAGCGAGTCGAAGGAGTGCATGCCGATGGGGGAGGGCGCCGGCGGGCCGGGCATGTTGTGCTCGGGGCTGGTGTTGACCTGCGGGAGAGTGGCCAGCCGCCGCCGCTGCTGGGGCGTGTTGGGGAACAGGGGGTGGATCTCCAGGTACTCCATGGAGGAGGAGGCCACCGTGCCGGGGGGCGCCAGCGGGGACGCCCGGTGGCCGCCGACGATGGCTCTGAGGAGGCCTGAGGAAGACAGAAAAAAAAAAGAGGTGAGCCTCTTTTTTTTTTTTTTTTGCTTGTTTCTGGAGGATTTGCATGTAAATGCCGTTTTCTGTTCTAAATGAAGGAACACATAATCCCCTTGACGGCGGCATGTCTGGTCTAGCCAGTGCCGTGCAATCCAAAAGCCGTCGAGTGTCATTCCTTCACATTGTACATCGTGTACAAGAACAAAGTGCAGAGAACCGAAGCGCATGTTGTCCTGAGATCACTGATGACCTTACCTGTTCTGTGTTTCTTTTCCTTGCTCGGGCCCTTGCTGACAGCCAAGTACACGGGGGTCTGCTTGGGGGGAATGGTGACCTTGTCGACGTGCTTTCTCCACTGGGTCTGGAAGTACTCGTTTTTCTCAGTCTTCTTCTCCTTGTTCTGCATCTCCTGAAATTGATAACCACAAATTCCAAATAATGAACCACCGGTGATGAAATCACCACACTTACAACAACCACATATCAACTGTGTGGTTTTAATAAGAATGAGACTACACATTCCCTACTGAAGGCTTCAGGGATGGCACTTCAACCATGCAAGATGACAGCCAGCTGGTCGTGAGCAGTTAGGGTTATGCGTCATGCTCAGTGACATCTTGAGACTCAGATAGGAGGACCCAGAGATCGAACTCGCAACCTTCCGGCTACAAGTCACCCCACTCTAAGCTAAGTCGTTAATTAATTCCAAAAAAAATCATGATAGAAGTATGCCAAACATCCTGTATATTGTTCTCCCAGAGCAAGAGTTTTTCTACTAGGTGAAGTTCAAAAAGTCCTCAAGGCTCACCCTGTACTCCTTGGAGAGTCTTTTCATCTTGTTGTTGAGCAGGAAGTAGACGGCCAGCGTGTGGCAGGCGCGGTTGGTGAGGACGGCGCTCAGGACCTCGCTGTGCTTGTAGCTCATCTTCTCCGTCATGTGGAGCAGCACCGTGTGGTTGATCTCCTCGATGTGGATCCTACACAGGGTGACGCCAAGTGTTAGGACGGCGGGAAAGGGCCTTCACAACAAACACAAGCCTCCCCAGACTCCCCTTCCCTGTCTGGTCGTCTGCGCCTCACTCCCCTAAAGATTACTATGCCTCGTGGTTTTAAAGAAACACTCGACTTGACTACACAAAGTCAAGTCAACTACGGAGGGGAATATTTACTAGTCATATCTTTATAACAAAAATTAAGCCAGGCGATTTTTCCGTGTTGGTGCGTGGACCCACCTGTTGAGGTAAGGCGCTCCTGTGTTCTTATTGGCCAGTTGTAGCCAGGAGTCGGCCATCACCTGGTGGATGTTTGGCCGCTTGGCCGGGTCGGGCTCCAGGAGCTTCTTCAACAGGCATATGGCAGCTGAACGGCACAGAGATACACACAGAGACATTTAGTGCTCAGTCCGTCCGGGGGTCCGCGTTTATGGCTTTGATCGGAAAGGAATTCTAAGTTTGTCTTTTCCACGTGCACATGACTCACTGTTTTTAATTGTTTTAAGAAGCGACTGATGTCATTGGAAAAGAGGACAAATATATATTTGCTTCAAACGAGTCTCGTAAAGCACAATAATTAGAAAGAGTCCCCAGACATTCTGGCTCGTTAATATTGCATCGTTAAAGCTGGGGGACGCTTTGCTACTTCAGGGTAAAACGCCTCATGTGTTGCTGTATGCTTCCGATGACCATTCTTGTGAGCGGCCTCGTGAGGGTCTGGTGTTTCTCCATCAACTAACCATCCTGTAGCACACATGACCACACACACTGCACGAGCCTGCGTGACTGCTTGCAACCAACCCTAACCCGCCACCGAATTTGCATGTTAAAAGATGGGGCGTCAAGTGTCATCCTTTGACATTGATGGGGTGGTAAATAGACACACACTGCATACTTTCCTCCCTTATAGAGAATTTACTGCACTCTCTTAGATGCGTCAGTTTTTTTAGGCAGTTTGCCAAAGCGTTAAGCAACAAAAATGGCTCTGAAGACAAAGGCACCCACGGCACCTCTTCCATTGTACCTACCGTGCCTTTCTGTCGACTCGTAAGCTATAATTAGCACCCCGTTTCGACCAGATGTGGCGCACGCAAGATGCCAAAGAAAACACTACTTGTTCAGACATGCCGATAATTTGCATTTCATCAGTGAAATTGTTTCATTGTTGTGCAGTTTGGCCTGTGTACTGTAGTGTTTTGGAGTCCTGCCATGGCATTTTCTTCCTGCACCGATCCCGTTAAGGTGTCATTTTTCTGACAGCTGAGGAGCAGCCAACGCTTGGCTCTGCGCACAAACCCTTTGAGCCATGACCCCGATCGCGAGGAACTATATGTATTTGCATGTACATACAAAAAAGGTATAGGTTTGTACCTGTAGATAGAGAGGGAGGTAGAGGGTTCATCTCCTTATCCACCATCTTCTGGTGCAGGGCTCTCAGACTGAAGGGCTCCACGGTGAAGGGTAGGGTTCCGGTCAACATGGCGTACATGTTCACCCCACTGGAGGACACACACAAACACACATCGTTGTTAGCAAACTTTATAACCAGAATGATTCTCACAACTTTTTCTATGTGCTCAAAATCCATTTGTTAGCTAGATATCCATATGCTAACTAATAATAATAATAATAATAATAATAATAATAATAATAATAATAATCTTTATTTGTGTAGCACCCTTCATACATAAAATGCAGCTCAGAGTGCTTTACATGCACAAAATAAAGATAGGAAAAAGATGTGAACTAGATATTCATATCGTGAGACTCATAACGATCAAGTCAAATTTTAAGGTTCATCTTGTATTTACCGTCGAAAATGCCTAAGTCAAATAGATGACCTAGGCAGATATTGAATAAGGAATATAAAAAGCACTCTGATTGGCTTAGATATCACAATTTGGCCCAAATATGACAATTATGGGCAATTATACTATGAGGATAATTATGTGCTAGGGAGATATCCATAAGATACCCTGATACCCAAATGCTAGCTAGGTATCTATATGCTACCTTGGTAACCATTTGCCAGATATATATCCATATTCTTGCTAGATATCCATATGCCAGCTAGATATCCCTATGCTCGCTAGATAACCATATGGTAGCTTGGTATCCATTTTCCTAGAAAACCCTACGCCAACCCTAGCCTGCGTGGCTTAGTTAGTGGCAGCTGCAGACTAGCAGAGCAGTCCCACCCACGGGCGGCCGCATACTTGGGTCATAGATATCACTCATTGAACATCAGGAATTCTTGACACAGCATCACATATCTGTCGCATGAGAGTCGAGGAAGGGGAGGTCGAAGACCAGACTCACATGGACCAGACGTCCACCTTGGGCCCGTACTTCTTCCTTGAGAGCAGCTCTGGGGCGGCGTACGCCGGGCTGCCACACTGCGTGCTGAACGGGTCCGAGTAGCCCAGGATGCCAGCGCAGTTGCTCAGGCCAAAATCTGCAATGGGGGATGAAAGAGGGTTGGTTAAAGCGGTTCGTTTTTTGTGTTTGTTTGTTTGTCTGAGTGGGTTCACCCCAACTGCAGCCCAACCCACAAATACCACGACGCACGCAACACTTGTGACCGTTTTAAAAATAGATTGTTCAAATCCTGCCAAGAAACAATTATTTGCATATTCACTGACAGAGGCTACTGCGTTACCTATGAGCTTTATATTGTCCTGCTCGTCCAACAGGAGGTTTTCAATCTTCAGGTCCCTGTGAGACAAAGGCAAAAGGAAGAGTTGAGTGCCATATATATATAGAGACAGCGTTTACACTAGATAAGTCCTACTCCTCTCCCCCCTGCATACAATGAACCAGTGGGGGTTGGGGGGCCACTGTAGAGAATAAAGTAGTATCCCTGAAAAAAACTATGAGTGGGGGACCCCCATGCACACCCCTTCACGCCACCCCGTCATTGTGGGTCACGCTGGTCTTTTCTCACATCTATTGTGCGACTACAATCACCCCTGTGTTTTATAAATCCTGTTATGAAGGTTACAATACAACTCGTACAAAAGACCTTCTCAGGCTCTGAAAACGGTGATCACTTCAAGTTCCTCCGGGAAAATGAATACTCTGAATGGGTATTAATGATTTTTTTATTCAAAGCTAGCAGAGTTTTTATTATTATTTTCACATCTCCGCATATTAAATTTCCGCATCTGGTCGCAATACCCTGAATAGTTGAATTTAAGAACAACGCTCAAACAACTATCACTTCACATCATTATAATCTCAGCTCTCCTCATTCTTAAACGACCCTACGTGTGCGTATGCATATGATCGTTTATGGATAAAAAAAAACATGCCTACACTAACCGAGCTTAAGCCACCCTGGGAAAGAGGATCAGGGTTTATCTCGAAGGATTCACACACAGAATGAACCACCCAACAGCGACGCAGCAGCGCTAGCATACGTCCACCCCCCTCCGTCATAGAGACCCAACAGCCCACTCCTGGGGACCACTAACCTCCCCAACCATCACTCTGAAAGTTCTCTCCGTTCGCTCTCACCTGTGCACCACGCCCGCCCTGTGCAGGTGTTCCACGGCCATGACCAGCTGCCGGACGTACTTCTGCGTCTCGCGCTCGTCCAGCTTGTTCTTGTCGTAGATGCGGTTCATGAGGTTGCCTCCGGGGCACAGCTCCATCACCAGGTAGTAGCTGTTCTCCGTCTCCAGGATGTCCAGCAGCTGGGTGATGTTGGGGTGGCGGATCATCTGCTGGATGTGGCCCTCCCTTCGCAGGTTCTTGGTCACGTACGAGTCCTTCTTGGCCTTCCGCTTGTCTATGACTTTGACGGCGACCTGGGAGAGGGCGGGGCGGGGGGGGGAGAGAGAGGAGGAGAGAACGTTAGACGGGTGGTTGGAAGGTGAGGCGGCAGGAAGGGCGCCTGGACTCTCTCTGTCGGTGAGGCGCTGATTTTTATCAGTTCTGCACGCGGATCGTTTGGAAGAAAGGGGAGAACAGGGAGGAAGGAAGAGAGGAAGGAAGGAAGGAAGGAAGGAAGGATGCAATGAAGGAAAGATGGAAAGAAAACATAGAAAGGAACGGACAAACAAACGAAGGACAGAAAGACAAAAAGAAAGAAAGGAAGGATAGAAGAAACGTCTCACAGGTGACCGGCCACTAAGTCTCCCTAGCCGGGCGTAACAGTCGACAGTGACCTCTCCCAGACAGCTGTTGCCAACATGGACCCAACCCAGCCGCTTTCAAAGAGCCTCGGGGGGAGCTGTGTGTGTTTTTATGTGTGTTTGTGTGTGTGTTTTCCTGCCTGCGTGCACACCAGTGTGAAATGGGCTACTGAGCCATCATAAAACAGGGGCAGGCAAACGTTACACTTTAAGTAATGGACAGAGTGCTGCCAAATGGTGAGTACCCCCACCTTCCTCCCCGCTCCACCCCCCCCATGTGCCACACATCCCCCTGAAAACGCCCAAAGAGAACAGGCCTGAAGACCAGCCCATGTTGGGCCCAGACCAAGTCTAAACCAGGGCCTTGGTCACGGTCCTTCCTGGAAGAATCAGGCTGCTCTAAAGCCAGACGTACGTTCAGAGCTGGGAGAAAGTCCTCTTCCTGTAACTCCAACCCGGTGCTCCATGTGATTAATCTTCTCCGTCCGCACGGTCCGGTCCGTTCATACCGGTGAGTGGCCCGGGCCCCCAGCGCCACACACGGCTGGCATACTGATCCATAAAAAGCACCCTGAGTACCCACATTAACAAACAGCTCACCTCCTCCTCCGTCTCTAAGTGTTCCTCCACTCCCTTTACCCTTGAGCGTTTCAGGGGGGGGGGGGGGCGCCCGTATCCAGCGAGACTTCCAGAGGGTGGCAGACCGCCGTAGCTCACAAATCAGCCCTCAAGGAGAGTCAACAGACACAATAAAAACTCCCGGCTGCCCGCTGCATTACCATATCCATTACAGAAATGATTTGGACGAGTGTTTAAGAGTGCCGGTCAGAGAAGGTGATCCTCCGGCTCTCCTTCACCTCCTGCTCCCTTCCTACTTTTATTCCTCGTGAATCATGTGACTACGACAGCTTAATTTCCCCGGGGGCAATTAATGGCAATGATGTCGTGCGCGGGCACACACACACACATACGCAGAAACACAGAGACACACACACATAGACAGTAGACACACACACACACACACACACACAGAGACACGCACACAGACACACACTCACACACACATCCACACCCACACTCTCAGTCACACATCATCACACACAGATACAGAGACACACACTGACAGAGCCACACATTCAGAGACACACACGCACACAGACACACTCCCCCAACCACACGGACACAAAGATACTCACGTCACACAAACACACACACTCATCAACTACACACACACACACACACACAAACACAAACACACACACAGACACACACACAAACACATCACCTTCATACACACACACGCACACACATGCATGCATGCATGCATGCATGCAAACACACACACACACACACACACACACACACACACACACACACACAACACACACACACACACACACACACACACACACACACACACACACACACACACACACACACACTCACTAACACAGCCGTCACAATAATACACAGCCTTTTGGGACAGCAGGCCGTGGGTCTGGGGGAGGGGTGCTGGTATGCATAGGGGGGGTGGGTTGGGGGTCGCTACTGTATGTACAGTAGGATGCATGAGGCTGGGGGGATGGGGGGGCTAATGGGGGAGGGGTCCCTGCCAGGGGGGTCGAGTTGTTTATCAGACTCTCTTCAGACGGACAAAGGGAGGGCGCGGGGGTTGAGAGGGGGGAAAGTGGGTTAGAGATATCAAAACACCTCAGCACCACATTCCTGCCCCAGACCCCATGCCCTGACCCCCCCCCCCCCCTTCCCCAACTCCAGTATCTCACCCATCACCTCGCACCCCCCCCCCCCCCCCCTCTCTCCAGCACACACACATAGAAAAATAAACACACACACACATACACACACATGCACACAAAACAAACACACACTGAAAAAGATACACACACACACACACACACACACACACACACACACACACACACACACACACACACACACACACACACACACACACACACACACACACACACACACACACACACACACACACACACATGCACATAAACACACAAAATGTATTTCCAATGATGAAAAAAAAATGAAAAAATCCTCCCAACACAACCTGATCCCTTTGTCATCTTATGCTGTGGGGTCTGAATTCACCGCCTGTTAAAACCATGTGTCCAAAGAGAGAGAGGGGGGAGCGAGAGAGAGGGGAGAGGGAGAGAGAAGGAGAGCAAGGGGGTAGGCATGTACTTCACTAGGTGATTGCCAGGGTTTGCATCATCCGCAACAAAGAGAGAGAGGAGAGGGGGAGAGAAGCATGACTGCTTTCGCTTCTCTTCACAGCGAGGGTGTGTGTGCGTGTGCGCGCGCGCGCGCGTGTGCGTGTGTGTGGTCCTTATCCTTAAATGGTAATGTTACGTTTTTTTCGTTTTATTTCCCATTTAATTAACAATGGTACATAATTAGCTCCACGCCCAAGGACATGCGCATATACCTACGTGGTAAGTGGTAGCTTGTTTTTATAATATGCAAATCTACAGGCTAGTCCTCCAAAAGAGAGCCCTAAAAAGAGACAAAGGCACCCAGTGGCCATTGGTTGCCCATATCAAAGCCCTTGCGCTAGCGGAATCATAATGAGAGGCCATTTATCAAAGGCATCATCTTCATGCAAAGACCTGTTACGGCGTCTCATAGGCCGCGCAATCTGAGCGCATCTCCCAATCACAGGGCAGCGCACCTCTCGCAGTGAGATCACCGCAACAGCACCTCCAGCAGACAAAGCAACCCGGCAGAAATGGTCATCGGCGCTGCGCTCGTGCAACACATGTGCGCGTGTCTATGTGTGTGTGTGAAGGCGCGTGCGCTCGCTCCCTCACTAAACAGCAAATATTTTGAGTAGACCAGCTTGCTGGCTTGTTGGCTTACACACACACACACACACACACACACACACACACACACACACACACACACACACACACACACACACACACACACACACACACACACACACACACACACACACACACACAGTGAAACATGTTGTCAGAGGAGTTTGGCTATAAAGATGACCAGTTGGGCTCTTGTGACGCTGTGCTGGGTGAATGATTTGTGGGATTTATTTAAGTATAGGCTATATCTTATCACCCCACCTAGACCTGTATTCCAGTTAACCAGCCAATGTGTGGCTCTCATGAACATCGTCTGGCTGGCTATCACATGGTCTGGTATCTGTCTGACAACCGGCGACATAGTGTATTTATTAACTACCATCGCCTCTACTATTTAACTATTTAACATGTTATGAATGTTCGGCTAGTGGACTATACAAAATTAGAAATTATGTTATCATTGTAACAATCAAAGCAATAAAATAAATGATTGTTGCTCATTGATTATGGCCCAGCCAGAAGCGTAATAGCCCTAGTATATACGAATCTAATCTTACAATGATTAAGAGAAAATGTTTCAGTCGGCATGCCAACTCTGCCCACCTTTTCGCCCGTCAGAGCGTGAAGTCCCTCGCGAACTTTGGCGAACGAGCCCTCTCCGAGCTTCCTCCCGATCAGGTAGTTGCCTACCCGCTTGGTGTGGTAAAAGTTCCTTACGGTGTTCGCGGCAGGACTTCCAAGCGACACCGGGATAATGTTCTCACTCCCGGAGGACGAAGGGGTCTTCCCCTCGTACAACCGGTCGCTGTCCACCACCATGTCGCTGTCCGCTACTGGCATAACAGCCAGTGTCAAAGAGTTACAGTTTTCTGTTAGATGTACAAGGCTTTTTCTTCTCCTTTCCCCCCACTATTATGTTGGACTTAAAATGTCACAGGTAGGTCTACTGCAATTTAAGCACATTTGAAGTAGTCCCGATACGTCCGTGCCGAAATCCCCAATATTTAACAAATATTGTGAGGAACCAGAGCCAGCGACACCTGTTCGTACCAAAGGTGTGATCCTGATTCCTGACTGACTTGGCTTATCTTAAACGTTGTTTCTTCTAAGATGATCAATTGTAACCCGACTATGAACTCGTTTAAATTGTGACCATTAAATGGACGAAGTAACAAACGCTGTCTTGATTCTTGTATTAAAGTCTTCTCCGGAGCGTCTGTTGTGGACTGAGCCGAGTCTGTTGAATGCAGCGCATGGTAGCCTACTCGATTTGAAGACACTTTCCCGGTCGTCTGGTGGGCGTGTCCTACTGTGAAAAAAAACAAACTGATTTAGCAACTACGATAACATGAGATCCAATCAGGGAAAGCGAATCCAGGAGACAGCTCCGCCCATTATTACGAATCGTGCTGCGCTCGAACCTCCACGAACAAAGAATCCTGGTTCAAGATGTAGACAGGGCAAATTGTTGATTTGGACAATAAACTGTATAAATGGATAAAGAACATTTATTTTTTTTGTTTTACTTTATTTTCCCTGAACAGGAATTTAAAGGCTGAAGCTCTATTTGGATTGATCAATTTAAAATCCCATAATTGCATTTTAATATAGGCCTAGGTTTTATTGACGTAAACAAGATAGTCTTTTATTGACCTCCAACTGTTAAACAAGGATGAATTAACAAACGCACAAGAGCGGGATTCACACATTGACATAACAGAGTATAGTAATATCGATCAATAGCAAGTAATACTAGTTTTGATTGAGAATATAAAGGTATATTGTGTGGAGCTCAAAAGTTAATCTTTCGTAAATTAAATATATAGCCTAAACGCCTTACACATAATATTGCCATCTGATACCTGCTATGGCTAGTTGTAGGATAATTTAATTCATTTCTGCCTTTTGACACTGTCTAATATTAACCATTTGCCTATCCCCGCTTAACCCCATGCTTTAAAAATAGGTTAACCCATATATTGTTAAGCATGGTAACTAGAAAGCATTGCAATGGGAACCCAACCAACTGATATAGTTCTACCACCCCCTACAGGCAACACACTGTATATATAGCACATACAGTTATTTATGGATTTAATTTAAACTTTTGAGCTTCAAAAATCAGGTCAGTTCAACAACACCAAATAAAATAAAAATAAGTACACATATTTCAAGTCTAATATTTCTACTATACAGCTGTGGGGGTTTGGTGCTTAAAATGGAAACCTTCATTAAAATAAATCCACAACTTTGCTATATAGTGTGAGTGTAGCGCCCCCCGGCGGACAAACACCGACCCACTATAAATCCCATCCTGCTTTGCACCGTATGCGCCGACGCAAGTCCCCACGGCGTTGGAGCTAGGCTAGCTAACGTTAAGCATTCTAACCGGACATGTTGAGCCAATCCTGCCCTAAACAAACAGCACAATAACCGGGTGACTTGGGTGAACCGGGTTAACACCCGCAACGTCGGGCAGCCATGGAAGCCGTTAACGCCTTTAACCAAGAGGTATGCTATGATACATTGACTATGCCATGAAGCTTTCTAGCATGCACTAGCAGGCCGAACACAATGAGTTGGTGTGCTCTTTAATTGGCTAACTACCTGCATTGGTGTACCGCTTGTGCACATCTGCAACAATCGGATGTGCACAAGTGGAAACACCGATCATCCATCTGAACGAATAGATCTGAGTGTTCAATGCGATGTAAACATTGTGGCTGTAGCTAGTACAAAGTTCACTCGAACCAGCTAGCCGCCTTTTGGCCGCCAGCGAGTGTGGGTAGAGCGGATCAACAGTGTAGTTGCTAGCATAAGATGAAGCTTCTTCTCCCAATTAATGCTTTGTGCAATCATCCTTGGCCACAAATGCACAACACAAGATTATGTATGATGTTGTTCATCGACCATGTACGCCAGTGGATGAGCAGCGGGCATTCCTTGGTGTTCCTTAATGACTGTATACCTGAGCCAAGTGTTTGAGTTTTTTGGGGTGATGTTTCCAACTCAGAGGTGCTAGTTCGGGTAATTCAGCTGTGTGGATTGTGATATACACGAGATTTAATTTTATCTTTACTTGCTCTCACACCCACGTTACTGTAATACATGATCATCGCAACTTCTGTGCACCTTCATATTAAGCAATGTATTTGTTGTTTTTAATGCTGTTGTGTTTGTTCACGGGCATCAATTGCAAGAAAGTGGATTCACATTGATTGCTGAAAATGTGCTTGCAGCAGACATGTTTTTAATTGACAACCTATAGGTCTACCTTGTAACAGTAAAACAGAAGTATCAAAATAAATATCTCGCATGGAATGCAAAACAGACATATTTTGAACTGCAGTATACATTTATTAAGTTGGCAATTGATATTGTATTTATCGACAAGTTATTCTGTCATGGTAATACGAGTTTGAATTGTATGAATGTAGTCTCCAATCACTCACCAGCTTCAAAGTTGCACACTGTAACTATTATTTCAAACCCTCGATTTGAAGGGTACCTTCGTCTTTAATATTTATGGAGATGTACAACCAATGTCAGGGCAGGTTGACTCAACACCCAAAGTATTCACATTACAGAACTGAAGACTAATTACTCACTAATTCACAACAGCGAGCATGCGTTACCCGACTGGGGTTTCCTAGCTGGTTTGAATTACAATTGGATACACAACTGTAGAACAATTGTTGTTATAAGTGATTTCCAAGTCTCTAAAATAACCTAAGATTTGGTTGTAGTTTTGTTTCAACAAAAAGAGTCCACGTGTCTATGCGTTTAGTAGTACACTTACAGCTGCAATCACAGTTTTGTGAAGAGATTATGGTGAGCTTTTCTGCTTGAAAGCAATCAACTTTGAAATCTCTAAATATTGGCTCCCTAGACCTTCGACTTGAAATGTAAACACCCACACAACAAAGATGCATGAGATGTTTAGAAATATGCATGACACTGACCTAAATGTGAAGACTCTCACTTTAACTCATTCCCTCAATCCTGTCTTCTTCCCACTCATTCTCCTACTTTAGTTGTTTTCTCTGATGGACGCCAAGCCACCCATCTCTCGGGCCAAGATGGTCTCCATCACCAAGTCTGCCATAAAAGCAATGAAGGTATGGAGGAACATGTCATCCACTATACAGTGTCTAGTCATCGCAAGCATCCTGTGGCTATACTGAACTGTCACAGGAGTTAGTTGTGTTGTTTTTGTTATTAACACCAATATTTCTGGTTCATCTCATCCTCAGCTGTACAAGCATGTGGTTCAGATTGTCGAAAAGTTTGTCAAAAAGGTGAGCACAACAAACTAATAAAAAGATGGGTCAACCCCTTTCAGAAGCGAACAATACGCTAACTGACACGTAAAGTATCAGCGGTGACCTCTGATCGTCGTTCTCTCGTTCTTCCTCCAGTGCAAACCAGAGTACAAGGTATCTGGCCTCTACGTGGTGGACTCCATAGTGAGGCAGTCCAGGCACCAGTTTGGAGCCGACAAGGACGTGTTTGGGCCCAGGTTCACCAAGAACATCAACGGAACGTTTGACAACCTCTGCCTCTGCCCAATGGAGGATAGGGTACGATTCTGATCTTTAAATGTAATCACGGCACAGGCATATCGGTTCCACTACTCGAAATGAAACGGGTTGTATTGGGTGATGCATAGGAAGAATGCCACATACCTTTGCAGGATGCCGGATCTAAGCAGAGTATGTTTGCACCCTTGCTTCCTGTGTGTAGAGCAAACTGGTGCGGGTGCTCAACCTGTGGCAGAAGAACGGAGTGTTTAAGATAGAGATCATACAGCCTCTCCTGGCCAAGGCCACTGGATCTGCCAGCGGGACTTCCAGCTTTCTGAGCATGGACGACCCAGGTAAATGGTTCGGAATAGCCCTCATGTCTGTGTATACTCTGGATGTATTTTAAAGTATTTTATATTTGTCTGTGATATTTTGGAGATGCAGGGAATTCAACTGCAGGGTGAGAGTCGTTTTGTCACTGGAAGGTTCCATACAAGTAAATGCATTCATAAAAGGTCATCGTTCACCAACGTGACTATAATAAGTTAGACTTATTGGTTCCAAACATTGGATGAATCCCACTGGTCCCATGTTTCACTACAATGCGTTCACACATGAGCTGAACCATCCATGCGCTCGTGTGTGCTGTTGCGTTCCTCACAGCTGTCGATGTGCGTGTCCTTGCAGGCTCTCCTCCGTCTCCGATCAAAGAACCCATGGTTCCCGTGGTGGAACACTCCACCATGGCGGCCATCCCTCAGCTGCCAAACTCTGATGCCTTGGCCGCCGTGGCCCAACTCTTTCAGTCCTCAGAGGGACAACAGGTTTGTGCATGCATGCATGTTCACCCGAGTCTTTGGCCCAGGTTCTTGTTTGAATGTGTTTTTGTTTGTCGTAGTTGTCTGCAGGATTGATACTTTCATTCCTTCTTTGGTTGTTCAGTGATTGTGATACATGACGGGACCTCCATTTCTTATTTTTCAGCTTCAACAGATGCTCCAGAACTTTCAGCAGCAGCCTTTGAAGCCCCCGATGGAGACTCGCACACAGCCTGCACCCCCCCAACCCCACCTCCAGGTCCAGTCTCACACCCACCTCCAGGCTCACCTCCAGGCTCACCTCCAGGCCCACCCCCAACCTCAACTCCAGGCCCAACCACAACCCAACCTACAGCCCAAGCCCCACTTACCGGCCCAGCCACAATCCCATCTGCCGACCCTGACACAACCCTACCAACAGGCCCACCTCCAGGCCCAGCCTCAGCCCCACCTCCAGGCCCAGCCTCAGCCCCACCTCCAGGCCCAGCCTCAGCCCCACCTCCAGGCCCAGCCTCAGCCCCACCTCCAGGCCCAGCCTCAGCCCCACCTCCAGGCCCAGCCTCAGCCCCACCTCCAGGCCCAGCCTCAGCCCCACCTCCAGGCCCAGCCTCAGCCCCACCTCCAGGCCCAGGCCCAGCCTCAGCCCCACCTCCAGGCCCAGCCTCAGCTCCAGGCCCATAACTTCCTTCCCGGTCTGGGCATGGGTGCCCTGCATCCTCCTCTGTCCACCCAGACGGCCCAGCAGAAGGCAGCCTTCGACAGGGTGAGTCTTTACTTCCAAATGCAGCAGTGAACCTGTTTTTGCTAAAAAAAACAACCGTATTAACGATTCACTGTTAACTCTGTATGTCTTAGAAACTACTGGACCGCTTCGACTATGATGACGAGCCAGAAGCTGGGGAAGAAACCAAAAAAGAAGAGGCCTTGTCATCCCAGCCTTCAAGGTAAGACGCCAGGCCATTAAAGCAACAGTCTGGTAGAATTTAAGACACAGAACATAATACACAAAGTTCATCTTGTTTTCTTCGGTCAAAGTATCCAGCAGCCCGGAGGGTTCCACCAGAACATGGAACGCTTCTCATCACAGATGATGGGCACCACGCAAGATCCATCACAGCAGGTAACCAGTCCCGCCTCATTATAAACCCACCATGCTTTTAACTTTATAGATGGATAGATGGACAGGGAACGCCTTGTTTGAGCATTACAATTTGAATTCTAAACCCATGATTCTAGATTTAGAAA
This sequence comes from Gadus chalcogrammus, assembly GCF_026213295.1. NCBI lineage: Eukaryota > Metazoa > Chordata > Actinopteri > Gadiformes > Gadidae > Gadus > Gadus chalcogrammus. Next base: position 18,661,892 of record NC_079418.1, read on the forward strand.
AACGTTTTTATTTATTTTCTAATTTTTTTTTAGATATTTTCTGTAATGAACAAATAATGGACCAGATCCTCTTCTTTTCCCAGGCTCAGCTTCCCAATGGGCAGCTCCTGGGATACGGCATGCCACCAGGGCGCCTCTTACCAGGGATGATGTCTCCTATGGGGCAGGCCGCATCTGGTCCTCCCATGCCTGGCTCTGCTGGGGCTCCGGGCTTTCCAGGGGGGGCATATCCATCCCATAATGCAGCGCCACAGGTATTAAAAACAAATGACCACAACCTATTCTCATTGAAACATTCTGCCATTCAGATTTTACACCAGAAATGATCTATTAAGAATACTGTATCCCACTATCGCATCACAATTCCAGCTTTCAACAGTATGCACAATCTTAAGATTGGCCCTGTTTGTAAGGCTGGCTTTCCTTTTGCGATTTTCTTTGTCTGGTAACCAGACACTGGATATCACAATAGAAAAGTCTGCCTTAGAGAAATCCATTGTCAAGAGGGTTCCTGACTCCTTTGCTTGGGTCGGTTTTTTTCTTGATTGCAGGACATGGAAGTGGAGCGATCTGGCTTCAGGGAAAGCCGCCACGGCCGCAGGTCCCTCTCTGGCTCCAGGTAAAGAATCTGGCAACCCATTTTAAAATAAGAGGGTTGAAATAAAATGGCCACAGTGCATCATCATCATCATCATCATCATCATCATTGTCCTCGCTCTCCAGGTCTCCCAAGAGGAGATGCTCTCGCTCCACCTCCCGCACGCGACGTTCCCGACACCGGCGCTCGCGCTCCAGGGACCGGCGTCCCCACTCCCCCCACTCCCGCTCGGCGGAGCGCCAGGAGAGGGAGAAGGAGCGCGAGCGGCGGCAGAAAGGCCTCCCGCCGCCCATCGCCGACACCCTGAGCGGTGAGTGTCCTCGTGGAACGAGGGGTTGTGGTCGTCGTAGTTCAGTCTGACGGATCGTCTGATGGATGTCGTTGCTAAAATGTCCGTGAGCGTTTGGGAGATACCAGGGGCACGAAAAATTAATAACAGATATTCCTATTTTCATCTGAAACCGTGAAAAGCAATCGTATATTTTTCTATATGAAGCAATAAGCAGCAAATATTTTTTTTTGAATTAGTCACAAATAAGTATCAATTGATTCATTTCCTGTTGAACGATTAATTAATACACTGAGCAGTAGTTGTTTGGTTAGCGTACACAGTTTTTATAGAATGACTACGAGGATAACGGCCAACGCTGCACTGTCGCGCTGCACCAGGCGACGGTTATGGGCTTCAGATAGGGTTTCTTGTAACGGAGTCTCAAACTGAACGGTCGAGTGCTTGCCGTTTCATTGCGCCCGTCTGATCCCCTTCGTCTCCTCCCAGTGTGCAGCACCACTCTGTGGGTGGGCCAGCTGGACAAGAGGACCCAACAGCAGGACGTGGCCTGTCTGCTGGAGGAGTTCGGACCCATCGACTCCATCAACGTACGTCCGCGCGCCTCGCGCCGCCCGACTTGTGTTCTGAGATAAAGGAAAGGTGTTCTGCAAGGGAGAGCAGGAAAGAGTAGAAGAGAGCAAGGTTTTAGAACTGAACAAAATACACACCTGGGGATTGACAGGGTGAGCGACGGATTCCCCCCGAGCCAATCACGGAAGAGATGACCTGACTGGTCGGAAATGAGTCGGAAGCGGTCATATATTTAAACTGTCGGAGGCAGGGACTGTCCAATACAAACATTTAAACCTTGTGTACAGAAGCACCTTTAATTCCTAATGGGGAAATAGGGGGTCAGAGCAGAAAGAACTGGACAGGGATTCAAATAGAATGAATTGTTCAGGTAGACAGCTTTTCTCAGGTGGCTCTTGTTTATCTCCCACTGATGAGTTTATGTGCAATGTATTCAAAGCACGCCAGATTTCTAATGTCTTGTGCTTTGCGGGCCCGGTCCAGATGATCCCGCCCCGTGGCTGTGCCTACATCGTCATGGTGGAGCGACAGGACGCCTACAGGGCCCTGCAGAAGCTTGGACGAGGCAACCACAAGGTCAACCAGAAGGCCATTAAGGTACGGGAGGACCCTTCCTGCAGCACTCTGCCTCACTCGTAGATCAGTCCATCTGATCGATGTAGTCGCTAAAATGTCCGTAAGCGTTTGTTAGATACCAGAGGCGCGAGTTAAATTGTAAAAGTATCTTGCTGAGTCTAACGATCAGCCTAGAAAGGAAGATGGAAAGGTACTCCTATATTCATCTGAAACAGGTTAAAGCAATCGTATGTTTTCCTAAATGAAGCCACAAGTACTTTTTACCAATTGATTTAACGATAATATTTGATTTAGTTACAAAAAAGATTGAATTGATTAATTAAATCATTATAAGGATTTGATTTTATAATGCAGAACACGGCGGGACCCTAAAGGTCGACCGGTTGAATCGTTGTTCGGAGAGAACGAGGCAACTAGAATTATCTCGGTTGAACTGTTTTTGTGAGGGCATTATAATAACCGAATAAAACAGGATATATAGGCTTGGATACAGGAATTTACTGCTTTACTTCATAGGAAAGAGAAAGTAATCATTACAAGAAAACTAATGCTTCATAAGGAGATGTGTCTATTTCTTGTAGATTGAATGAGAGAGGATGTGTATTTGTTGTTTGATTGTTACTGTGTCTGTATACAAGCTGCTCAAACTAATTGCCCCTAGTGGGATTAATAAAGTTGTATTGTATGTAAACGGGTATTTCCCTGTCGTAGAATGGCCTCACCTATTTGTCATCACATGTGGTTGATGTGAACGTTAATCACCGTCCATGTCGTTGATTGAGCGTTCTGTTTTTGACAGATCGCGTGGGCTTTGAACAAAGGCATCAAGCCGGACCTGAAGCCCCTCTGGGATGTGGAGCTGGGGGTCACCTACATACCCTGGGCCAAGATCAGGGAGGACCAGCTCGAGGACATCCAGGAAGGGGGCATGCTGGACGTCGACACTCTATCCCCAGGTGAGCAGCGAAGAGCCCTTCAGCCATGAGCCCCAGTAGCTGTACCCCCCCATGTTTCCTATTGATTCTATTACAGTAATGGGGTTTATTGGTTGCATCTTATGACTTGCCGTTCATTAAAAATAAATAAACGGCAATAATGTTTTTAGCCTATCTATAATAATTGGTTTTATTCCATTCGTCCTGTCAGAGTGGAAAGGAGTGACGAGCCTGGAGCCGCAGGGAGAGCTCCCTCACAACGGGCGCTCTGAGCCTGCTCAGAACCAGGACGCATCGGCTCCACCGGCTCACCCGCCCCAGGTCTGGTAGCCCGTGAGCCATCGCTAGTACTGTGTAGCAACTGCAGTAGCTGCTATCATGGCTGTAACACGGGGAATTGATTAGCCTAGCGATTGTGGTACTTGCACTTGGTTCTATGAACATCCTTTCTGTACCGACAGCGATGTATTGATGCACTTCTTATGACAAATGTACTTATTGTAAGTCGCTTTGGATAAAAGCGTCTGCTAAATGCCCAACTGTAAATGTAAATGTAGTACCCGTCCTGATGCCGCGTCTTACCTTTTATGATGCCTCCTCCAAGGCTGAGCTCTTACTGACCATAACACTAGAAGGTTAAAACAGATAGCCACTCCTGGTGGTGACTCAGATGATTACACAGTGCTGTGAGCAGTGGTCAGTGACCACTGTTCACAGTGCATCCGTGTGACGAAAGCACCGGTGACCACCGCTCACCGGTGCTTTCGTCGCATGGATGCACTGGAACTTTCACGTATTGACTTTGATGGCTGTCCCCCTTCCCAGGGTCCCCCGGGGCAGCTGGCGATGGTGGGCCCCGGTTCCTTGCAGCCGCCGGGCTATCCTGGGCCCATGGGCATGCCGCCGCCCTCCTTCCCACCCGGCGTCCCCCCGCCGCCCTTCATCAGACCCGGGTTCAACCGCATGCAGATGCCCGCAGGTAGCGGTAGTCAGCACTAGGAGCCTGCAGCCCCTGTCTGTCTCTTCTGTTTGTGTCCTATCGCACTGTTGAGCGGTTCTCCCTCACCTTAGCATTTGCCCCCCGTCAGGTTACCCCCATGCAGGTGGGATGCCTCTAGGACCGCCTCCCCCTGGGCAAGGGGTCGAGGACCTCTCCATGGACCCAGCTGGACTGGCCAATAGGAACGGTGACGAGAGGCCGGAGGGGCCGCACCCATATAACAACCAGATGGGACCCATGGGTCAGTCTAAGCTAGGTGTACTGTTTCAGATGACTAGGGGTGCGGGGGAACAGTGTTCATTTGCACGAGGCACTGCTCTCTGCGTAGTCTCAGAGGTGTGGCTGGTTCAACCATGCTGCCATGCTGTCTTCATCAGGCTGTGCAATAATTGGTTCATAATGTGGTTCATGAAGTTTAATTCTATGTTTGTATCCATAATAAATGTGTAAATAAAGCATTCGGAGAGGGGGGGAGAGGGAGGGAGAGAGAGAGAGGTGTGTACCTTTTTCAATGCAATACGTTTATAATGTTGTAGGATGTCAGGCCTAGCCTAGAATTTGTGCGAGCCCTCTTCGACTGTCGTCCGATTTTGCTGAGTCATTGGGTGGCGTGCGACACTTGTCCGACTCCCGCCCCACTTGAACCAATAATCTTGGACGAACACATTGAAGAGGGCTCACCACTTGGCATCAGAATACTTTGTTCCTGTCCTAGTTGACTGGGGCAAACTCACACTGATGGTGCAAATTATTCTATAGAATCAGTTCTATAAAACGTATTGCCTGACCCTCAAGGGGCTCGGTACAATACTCATCCCTAATGTAATCGCCGTTATGACTATGTTCACTCCTCAATTAGATTACATTCATTTGGTTACTCTTGTTACCAAATGATATGCATAGGCATTTGCTGAGTCCAAATGTAGCCTTATTTATATATTTGCAATATTATTTTTATTGCTGCAGAAAGACACCTTTAGAAGCAGATAATCTCTGGTTCTCAGACTGATACCTTAAACCAGCATTCTAAAGGAGAGAGGGAGATATAAATGTCCTGTTAAGAACATAAAGGTAGTCCGTTGCCCCAGTAACAAAGTGAGGAACTACAAGTCGCTGGCTCTGTTTTCTGAGGAGCCTAACGAGTCCCGATGTGCCGACTAAAGCTTCTTCTCCGTGGCGTCTCCTTCCAGGTCCCCAGGGGAGCGGACCACCGGGAACCCTCCCCCCTATCGGGGGGCTGCTGGGGGCCCGGCCTGGCATCATACCCCTTCAACGCCCCCCGGGTCTCCCCCCGCCCCACATGCAGCGGTTCCCTCCCCCCCACGGCCCGAGACCCCTCCATCCCAACATGCCCCCCATGCTGCCCCAGATGCTGCCCCGGGGGCCCCACATGCCCATGATGCGCCACGACCTGCCCCCGCCCCTCCCGGGAGGCTTCGGGATGATGCCGCCCCACATCATGAGGGGACCCTTCCCCCCGCACGGCCCCCCTCCCCCGCCGGGGCTCCCTCCTCCGCCCCAGTTTGTCCGACCGGCGGGGCCCCCGCCCGGGGCCGAGGAGCCGGACGACGGGCCCTTCAGGGGCGGCCGGCCCGGGTTCAGGGAGCCGGAGGCTGAGTGGGAGCGGGAGAGGGAGCGGGGCTTCGGAGCGGGGAGGCGTCCGTTCGACGGCGGCCGGGGGCCCGAAGGGGAGAGGGCGGGCGACGGGAGGGAGCGTCTCGGCGGCTGGCAGGAAGAAGGAGGCAACGCCAGGGGAGGAGGCTGGGATAGGGACCGGGAGAGGGAACGGGACGGAGAGCGGGACAGGGACAGGGATCGCAACAGGGATCGAGAGAGGCCCCGGGATCCGGAGAGGGTCAGGGATCCGGAGAGGGTCAGGGATCCAGAGAGGGTCAGGGATCCAGAGAGGGTCAGGGATCCAGAGAGGCCCAGGGATCCGGAGAGAGTCAGGGATCCAGAGAGGCCCAGAGATGCGGAGAGGGTCAGGGATCAGGATCGGCCCAGGGATCCGGAGAGGCCCAGAGATCCCGAGAGGCCCAGGGATCCCGAGAGGCCCAGAGATCCGGAGAGGGTTAGGGATCCGGAGAGAGTCAGGGACCCAGAGAGGCCCAGAGATCCCGAGAGAGATCGGGATCGGGACAGGGACCGGGAGCGTCATGACCGGAGAGAGAGGCGGGGCAGCCCGGAGGCGGACCGGGACCGTGGGCGGGGCGAGGAGGGAGAGCGGGAACGCGGGCGGGGCGACGGAGGAGAAAGGGGGAGGGGAGAGAGGAGAGCATCGGAGAACAAAGACAAGGACAGGCCGCGGCGGTCCGAAAAAAGAGAAAGAAGTTCACGCTGGGACAACGACGATCGGCTGGCTGAACTGGAAAACATGGCCGTCCTCCGTAACTCTGAGAGCGCAGAACCTGCTGCTGCTGCTGCTGTGGCTGCTGCTGTGGCTGTGGAACTCCCCGGGAAACCCAGCGAGCAGTTGGTTAGTGAACCCTCTGAGCAAAAGACACAATCAGAACCTTGTGACGCTCGAGTTCCAGCCCCTTCAGAGCCTTCTCAAAGTGACAGCACATAGGCCACAGAGGAATCACATGCGGACCTACTTCCAAGCCATTTTCCCTGCTAAGATCTAATGGTTAAAGACGGACAATATTTGACAATTCTGACTCCCAAGCCCTGACAAAATATTCAATAGACATCAAATGGAGAGGCCTGGAGAGATTGGTAAGGTGGTCGTTTAAATGTTTTAGGCAGAGGAGAACGACAGAAGTAGTATTGATTTGTAGGCAAAACTGGTTTACATGCTGCATTACCCTTTGTTGAATTTCATGGTCTTCATTTTTGAACAAAGTGGTGGTGATGTCAATTGGATTGAAAAGCGACCGATTTAGAAATAAGCTGTCAGAAATAGGGACACATTTACAGTTAGCAGACGCCTTGATCTAAAGTGACTCAAAATTAGTACATTCTGACCCGAAGTGGGTCGGAGTGCACTTCCTATTTCAATCGGAGTATGAAGCAACTCGTGGAATGCATGCATGTCAGTTCCCCCACTATTTGAGGTTTCTGAAATGTCAGCGATTTCAGGCTATCTGATATGTTTAATGTGGACATTGAGTTACACAACACATGTTTTTTTTTTTCAAGTGTGTCTTGCATTCACTGTATCCCATTTTCATCTTATTCTTGTTGTATTCTGGTAACCACTCACACTGCTGTATTGTAAACACAAATTACAAGCAAATAGTGTGGCATTGGAAATGAACAAAACCCTTCACATTTTAATATTAGGTTCAAATGAAGTAAAGAAAAAAACGATCATCTTTGTATTTGTTATTTTTTTATGAATTGTTTTATAAATGTTTGGCATCCCACATGTCATGTTCTCTGCTGTCACATTACAAACGCATCATTGAGTGCACTTGTTCATCCTTTTTGAATGGTCATACCTGACACTACACAGTGCAATGTTTCATTTCAATTACATTTCCTGTCACGGTGTGGATGAAATTGTAGTTCGTAACTGTCCTGTGAAGTGCAGCTGCTAAAGTGTTCCAGCATCAAGAATATTTCCACTTGTAGTGAAAATTCAGGGTTAGAAAGACAATGTTGAGTTTAGGAGTGAATCACATTTCTTGGCTCTCACTCCAAGGATATGCATAGACATTTATATCTACTGCATCTTGAAGAATAACTCATCCATAATATTATCAGATAGACAGTCCACTACCGAGTTGGGTAGTTCCAAAAAAATGTCAGATGAACATATGTACTGTAATTGGCAAGAATTTGCTAATATTTAAGGTATTCCCCATGCCTTTAACACTTTTTTTTAAACCGAATAAGTTGGAAAACTGCTGTGTATATGCTTTGATCTCACAAACTATGTTTGAAAGTCGCAAATACAAAAACATACACCGGCCCTTTGCTTTCATGTTTTTAATCGGCTTCTGATTTTGAAAGTTGAGATGTTTCTATGATTGGAAATTAACAATAAAACATAGACATGAAATTACAGTATTTCAGCTAGATGAAATTGTTTTTAATAAACTATTTTTCTACCAAGTTATTTTTCATATTTCCTTTTGGTGTGATCTGTAGTCAGCCTCCTTTTTTTTTTTTTTACCTTTACCCAGATAGAGCCAGGCAAATCTTGTAATTGGACATGAGTCTGGCTATCACAATTAATTATTACAGACTGAATAAATTATTTATTGTTTCCCTGTACTAAAAAATATTGACTTTGAATAAGGAAATCCATGCTAATAATCAAGGAAGTTCCTCGGTTTTTATCGATATAACGGTCGTTTTTTAGACTTATCCCTGTCTATGTGCGTGTGTGTATATTTGTGTTTGGGTGTGCTTTTGCATGTGCGCGCGCAGCTTTAGGTTATTCAATCTCTGACCAATGAAATCCCGTTTTATTCGTGACGCTACTCATCAACGATTGGACGACTCCAACAATTTTGAGATGACCCACCCGGCCATAATCCCCTCGCTAGCAAGACACTTCACCAACTCTGTAGAACGAACGGTGAATACAGTGACATTTCTTTAAAAATGGTGCTGAAGGCTGTCTGTGTGTTGAAGGGAACCGGGGACGTTACCGGAACTGTTTTCTTTGAACAAGAGGTAATGTATATATGGATATAAATCACGATGTAAAGATCGTTGTTATGCGTAGGTGGTCGTTCGTCCACATGCGTTTCACGGCATTGGTGAACTTCGGTCATTCAAGCTAAAACGTAGCTTGTTTCACATTAAACATCTACGAAATTAGCCTAAATCCAATGCGTGTAGTTTATTTATGCAAAATTGCATATACCTTTGCGCATGTATATCTATATGCACCTACGTCAAAAAGATAGCAACCTCGCAAAAACAATCACTCGGTTACAAAACCTCGCCATGTCGAGGACACTGGACCCGCTAGTAGCACTCGGTTACAACCACAACCTTTGACCACCAATGACGGCTGTACTCGAGCTACTCTTATTTTGTCAAATATTAACGTGACATTGTCGCCCTGAAGGTGCTTTTGTTCTTGCAGTGTTTCCCGCGAAGTTTCCCGCATTCTAAGCTGCTTTTGTTCTACGCTTTATACTAACTAGATCTAAACGTTAACCTCAACCAAACAGTGTACATAGGGTGTGTAGCTTTTTCAATTGCAATACGTTTAAAATGTTGAATGATGCCAGGCCTAGCCTAGAATTTATGGAAAGCCAAGAAGGCCACAATCCGGACCTAGAATGGCGCGGTAAAAGTGCAAAACCGCACGGAATCCGTACGGAATCCGTACGGAAACCGTATGGAAACCGTACGGATTCCGTATGGATTCCGTACGGTTTGGCAAGAATTCCGTACGGAATCCGTACGGTTTCCGTACGGATTTGAATGACTAATAGCCGCGGCTATTAGTCATTCACTCCGGCTATTAGTCATTCACTCCGGCTATTAGTTATTCACTCCGGCTATTAGGTATACAGAACGAGCCCCTCCCTCTTCTTTGCTTGACCACTAACGCGAGTAAAATGTTGCTTTACGCGTGTACGCGTCTCATACGCGCGTAAACCAATGGTTCCCTATGGAAAAATTGCCAATTTTATACGCGTCGTACGCGAGTAACGCGCTTGGTGTGTTCGCACCTTAAGTTTGAAGGCTGTCTAACCAATCAGAGCTGCAGTGCCTCGATGTTTCGCTGTAACATAAAGCTGTGTTGTCTTTACTAGTTTCACTACAATGTAATGACCACCATTAGCTAGCGGAAAATACATTTGTGACTAGTACAGTGATATATTTGTATATGTTAGGCTATATATTGAGATGGCAGTGTGCGAAATACCCGACAATATTCGGGGATGTCCTCATCCCCAGATTGTTCTCGATATGCAGTAGCCAGGTCATAATATGAGCATGAACTGAATAAATGCCAGGTATATAGCATATCGGAGACGGGCACACAATCAGTGCATTTGCAAATGAGAGCCTGCAGTATGACCGATCTTGTGACATGTGGTCGGAGAGAGTCGTGTGTGTGTGTGTGTGTGTGTGTGTGTGTGTGTGTGTGTGTGTGTGTGTGTGTGTGTGTGTGTGTGTGTGTGTGTGTGTGTGTGTGTGTGTGTGTGTGTGTGTGTGTGTGTGTGTGTGTGTGTGTGTGTGTGTGTGTGTGTGTGTGTGTGGAGCAAGTTGTTGAAGGAAGTGTTTCTACTTGACGTTACAATATTTCATGGATGCAAGCAAGCCAAGACAATCAATCTATATCTATAGCCTACATGACAACACACACACACACACGCACACACTTTAAACACACTGGTAAAGCAATAGGAGCCTGCATTGGCTAAAGTTGTTGCGATGCACGTTATTTTATAACAGGGAGGGGCAAAGTTGTGCATTACAATGCAAACACGACAATAATTGGCACAGTTCTTGCGCACTCAGAAGAACATGAACTGAATAAATGCCAGGTATATAGCATATCGGAGACGGGCACACAATCAGTGCATTTGCAAATGAGAGCCTGCAGTATGACCGATCTTGTGACATTATTTAACCATCCATCTACAGCTAATACGATCAGACAGATACATCATTGATCACATATAAGCCCCCATTACAAGCCCAACATCACCACGGCAGGTGCGCTCTCTCTCGCAGCCACATTCACACAATCACTCCAACTTCTCCAACTCCAAGGCAAGACTGTTTCACTAAGACCACAAACAACCACAAACAGCCTACATATCCAACACAATGCACAACAATCAGTTCATTGCGTCTATTCTGTTTTGCGCACATGGCTAATTTGCATACTTGCACATGACTGTTGGCTCCGCTTGTCAAAAAAATAGAACGTATTTGTGAATAAATGCTTTTCATTCTGAATACTGGACTTGGTGAGCTTAAATAGGCTACATTTAAGTGACCTTTAGTGAGATGGCCTAAAACGGAATACAAATTAATTATTCTAGGACATAGGCTTTCAGGATCAATGTAATGCACAACTTTGCCCCTCCCTGTTATAAAATAACGCGCATCGCAAAAACTTTAGCCAATGCAGGCTCCTATTGCTTTACCAGTGTGTTTAAAGTGTGTGTGTGCGTGTGTGTGTGTGTGTGTGTGTGTGTGTGTGTGTGTGTGTGTGTGTGTGTGTGTGTGTGTGTGTGTGTGTGTGTGTGTGTGTGTGTGTGTGTGTGTGTGTGTGTGTGTGTGTGTGTGTGTGTGTGTGTGTGTGTGTGTGTGTGTGTGTTGTCATGTAGGCTATAGATATAGATTGATTGTCTTGGCTTGCTTGCATCCATGAAATATTGTAACGTCAAGTAGAAACACTTCCTTCAACAACTTGCTCTACACACACACACACACACACACACACACACACACACACACACACACACACACACACGACTCTCTCCGACCACATGCCACAAGATCGGTCATACTGCAGGCTCTCATTTGCAAATGCACTGATTGTGTGCCCGTCTCCGATATGCTATATACCTGGCATTTATTCAGTTCATGTTCACGTTATTTAATGTTATGGCCTAGCTGGCTACTGCATATCGAGAACAATCTGGGGATGAGGACATCCCCGAATATTGTCGGGTATTTCGCACACTGCCATCTCAATATATAGCCTAACATATACAAATATATCACTGTACTAGACACAAATGTATTTTCCACTAGCTAATGGTGGTCATTACATTGTAGTGAAACTAGTAAAGACAACACAGCTTTATGTTACAGCGAAACATCGAGGCACTGCAGCTCTGATTGGTTAGACAGCCAAACTTGGTGGTCAAGCAAAGAAGAGGGAGGGGCTCGTTCTGCATACCTAATAGCCGGAGTGAATAACTAATAGCCGGAGTGAATGACTAATAGCCGGAGTGAATGACTAATAGCCGCGGCTATTAGTCATTCAAAACCGTACGGAATCCGTACGGAATCCGTACGGAAACCGTACGGATTCCGTACGGAATTCTTGCCAAACCGTACGGAATCCGTACGGTTTCCGTACGGATTCCGTACGGATTCCGTACGGATTCCGTGCGGATTCCGTGCGGATTCCGTGCGGATTCCGTGCGGTTTTGCACTTTTACCGCGCCAATCTAGGTCCGGATTGTGGCCTTCTTGGCTTTCCATAAGAATTCGGTGCCAGCCCTGTTGGACTGTCGTCCGATTTTGCCGAGTCATGGCTGGCGTGCGACACTTGTCCGACTCCCGCCCCTCTTGAACCAATAATCTTGGACGAACACATTGAAGGGGGCTCACCACTTGGCATCAGATTACTTTGTTCCTGTTTTAGTTGCCTGGGGCAAACACACACTGATGGTTCAAATTATTCTATATTGGCTGCGTCTCTGCAGTTCGATATTTGTGTTATTGGATGCATTTAGAATAAGTAACATGCAAACATCAACATCCTTCACTGCTGTCCTTAAAATGTGTTTTCAGTCTTTGATTCTAAATCCTGTGGGTCAAATCCTGGTATTTGTGTTGCTTTTATTCACTATACACTACCTTGCTGGCATTACATATCTGTTCTTGTTTTTCAGTTCCTTTTTGAGTATTAACTGACGCTCTCTTGTCACATGGTTCTGACGCACCGTGCTTGCATGCCCCTCTCCCTGACGCTGCTGTGCTTTGTTGTCCTCGTCCTCCAGGGTGACGGCGCTCCCGTGAAGCTCTCAGGACAGATCGCCGGGCTCGCTGCAGGAGAGCATGGCTTCCACGTCCATTCGTTTGGAGACAACACTAATGGTGAGGAGATGATCCGGAACTGCTTTCTCTATTTTCAACCAAAGCAGCTTTATTTTAAGTAAAAGCTAAGCTGTTTGCTACATGCACACCACGTGGATACATCTTGCTGTTTTTAAATGTATATTTATATATGTATTCCTCCCTAGGGTGCATCAGTGCAGGTCCTCACTTCAACCCCCACAAAAAGGACCATGCTGGGCCCAACGATGTAGACAGGTGAGCCGAGTCAATATTAACCCAACAAGGGGAAATGATTCCTTTTCAAAGCTTATTTACTTTGCAGACATTTGGGATTTCTTTCCAAAATGTCTTGCAATACCGTTGGTGCATGTATTCTCTATTGTAAGCCCCAGTGGGAATCATAACCCAACCAATCCTTATTCCGCTTTACTCTTGTCCCGACCGGTTCAACCGGTCTGAATACTGGATTGTTGCATGCGAGTTGCTTGTCTGTTATTTGGCTAAACTATTATTTTAACTTAAAATCTTGCCGTTTTGTGGACTCTTTTATCCAAAATGTCTTGCATTACTGTGAGCACTGCTGACCACATCAGGTTACATTTTTTTTTTCCCTCTTTGTTTGAACAACTTGTGAACCTGCTTTTTTTTTTTCTTTACCCGCAAAATGGTCCAATCTATCCACTATTGGCGGGTATCCATTTTGAACCCTGCAAGATGCTGCTGCGCCAGCAGAATGTGATTGCATGTCCTGTGCTCTGTTCCTGGGCCATTTTGAAACCTTACTATGCATCCCTCGAACACTATGACGGTCATCTGCATTTTCAACCCCTTGTT
>NC_079418.1:18675514-18680514 GCF_026213295.1 Gadus chalcogrammus
GTCCTCCAGGGTGACGGCGCTCCCGTGAAGCTCTCAGGACAGATCGCCGGGCTCGCTGCAGGAGAGCATGGCTTCCACGTCCATTCGTTTGGAGACAACACTAATGGTGAGGAGATGATCCGGAACTGCTTTCTCTATTTTCAACCAAAGCAGCTTTATTTTAAGTAAAAGCTAAGCTGTTTGCTACATGCACACCACGTGGATACATCTTGCTGTTTTTAAATGTATATTTATATATGTATTCCTCCCTAGGGTGCATCAGTGCAGGTCCTCACTTCAACCCCCACAAAAAGGACCATGCTGGGCCCAACGATGTAGACAGGTGAGCCGAGTCAATATTAACCCAACAAGGGGAAATGATTCCTTTTCAAAGCTTATTTACTTTGCAGACATTTGGGATTTCTTTCCAAAATGTCTTGCAATACCGTTGGTGCATGTATTCTCTATTGTAAGCCCCAGTGGGAATCATAACCCAACCAATCCTTATTCCGCTTTACTCTTGTCCCGACCGGTTCAACCGGTCTGAATACTGGATTGTTGCATGCGAGTTGCTTGTCTGTTATTTGGCTAAACTATTATTTTAACTTAAAATCTTGCCGTTTTGTGGACTCTTTTATCCAAAATGTCTTGCATTACTGTGAGCACTGCTGACCACATCAGGTTACATTTTTTTTTTCCCTCTTTGTTTGAACAACTTGTGAACCTGCTTTTTTTTTTTCTTTACCCGCAAAATGGTCCAATCTATCCACTATTGGCGGGTATCCATTTTGAACCCTGCAAGATGCTGCTGCGCCAGCAGAATGTGATTGCATGTCCTGTGCTCTGTTCCTGGGCCACTTTGAAACCTTACTATGCATCCCTAGAACACTATGACGGTCATCTGCATTTTCAACCCCTTGTTCCTTAATCCCTATATAGTAAATAACACTATGATATATATTTTGCTATTTACGGTATAATTAATGCAGGGAATAGGGGAACCATTTATGTATCGGATGAAACTGATGACAATGCTGATGCTATGCGTCATGGCTCGCAGTGCTTCATTTAGTGTACACTACGGTGTGGGCACAAAAGGTATTGGCCACTACAAAATGTTGACGTCCGAAATAGTGTACCACGTATGCCCCTCAAAGAGCGACGCTCCTGTACTGTCTTGACACAACTCTAGTCGGTATCCTTTCCAAGTGCTATGCAGATTTCACTCCCTCAGCGCTGACGTTGCTCTCTTATCCCGGGGGACCATGATGCAATGGCAACCCCTCCGTACTTGTTTTCATGGCCTAAACCCCTTGTTGCAGGCATGTTGGAGACCTGGGAAACGTGACCGCCGGAGCTGATAAAGTCGCCAAGATCGACATCACGGATAAGATGCTCACCCTAAATGGCCCACTTTCCATTGTCGGCAGAACCATGGTGGTAAGGAAGAAGTCTTGAGTCTAAACAAGGGACTTCGGTGGCCGTCAGTGCGGTGTTTGTGTATTAAACATTGTAATGCATTGGTTGCTTTGGTGCAGTATTGAATAAGCCTCAGAAAACCAGCTTAAATCTCGCAAGCTCACCCCCGGTGGTGCCTTGAACCACACGACACAGGTAGCTAGCTGCCGACAATATTCCCTTGGCCAGACAGCATAACGGTTGCAATGGCCCAAATAAACAAGCCTGAGCCTGCATGGGCCCGACCCATTGGCTGCCTTTTTGGCCCCACCCAGACTGAGGACAACGGGCAGTGCCGTCTTGATATCTTTAAGCTGTTTAGGAATCTGTTATTTGAACGCAAATTTTTACTTCAATGAAAATGGTACGGGTAATGTTTGCTAATGGCATTTACTTTAGAAATACAACACTTCACGGTACTTCATCGTTAATGCAATGTTGGAATTGAAAGCTTAAATATATATATTTTTCATAGATTCACGAGAAGGCTGACGATCTTGGCAAAGGTGGCAACGAGGAGAGCCTGAAAACCGGCAACGCCGGTAGTCGTCTGGCCTGTGGAGTGATCGGAATCTGCGCCTGAACGATGCTTCATTCCCCTGGCGTGGACGGCGCGGAAAAACCTCAGGCCCTTCCCCTGTACTAGCCGCTTAGAAAGACCAACATGGCAACCTGGTGTGACTTATTGTTGTTAAAACCCCTCTATGGTCTTTATTGAGCCGCCTAAAAAAGAAGCACTTAACTGTCTGGATGGGTACTGCCTTACACGGGACTGTTGTATGAATGGCTGTTGGCATGCGTGTTTGACCATCAGGTTTGTTGCAAAAATAAAATGGGTAATGCGTTGAGCAATGTTGTCACTCTGTTTGCAGTTGCTTAATAAATGTACTTTGAGTGAATTGTGTTTGTTCTCCTGAAAGTATGTGTTACATGACGACAGGAATATCAAATTAATTTATGACTGTTTGATTTGGTTCCAAAATCTTAGGACCATGTATTGGTTAGTCAAATTCAATGTGGGAATATTTTTCTAATGGTTCGATGATGTAAAAGTGTTTCAAGCTTTATCAGCTGAATACACTGTTCAAAGTTCATGTGTTGGTTCTTCGTATGGATGATTCAGTTGGCTAAGGTCACGTCGGAAATGGCATTACATTTTATATCCGCTAGAGGGCGATGTCACTGTTAAAATCGGTAATATATAAAAGTAAAGCAAAACACGATGGCTAATGTTCTCCCTGACACTATTCAAGGTAATTATTCGTAGTACCGCTTTTACCGCTTTATGTATGGTTTTCAAGGAGAAGCAAACGCTTCATTGATCGAGTAAGACATTAACGGACAAGGTTGTTCAGAGCATAATTGGCCGAAATTGAAAAGCTAAATTTCTAGTCAATAAACGGATGTTTTGATGAAAAAACCTGGATTCAAATATAATTCCATACATGTGCTATTCATTACATCCATGATATTAGACAAGACATCTGTGGCCTGCATCTGCCAATAGACACATGCTCTTCAACAAACCCATGTCCACAGATGGCCGGTGTATGTCTTCTGAAATTACATGCGACTCCTCAAGCACCCTTCACTGGAATGGCGGAAGCCCCTGTGTGAAAGGACTTGGAGCCGTGGGGGCTCTGTCAGTATGAGACAGCCCCTCAGGGAATCATCCCCAGGCAAGACACAGACGAGCTGCATTTGACAATTCCATCAGATTTCATTTCCAGCATTTTAAGACCTGCAGTTACGTTATTGAATGGCTGAGCTAGAAAGGAAAGGGGATTTGTGTTCATTTGATAAGATCTGTTCTGGAGTTTGGCAGAACAGATCTTGACAGGTTGAGGTTGATGTAGGCCTATCTTGTGTTTCCTCAGGTGGGCTGTCTTCCTGCTGCTGCTGAGCGACCCGTATGCATTCTTCTCATGCTGTCAAAAAAGCAAGTGCAAGACATGGCCTACCTTGACCTGGTGTAACGCAGCCAGCCGTGCGTGAGGACAGACCGGCTGTAAAGGCTGCTATAAACCATGTGAGTGATCGGAGTGGAAGCAGATGAATAATAGAGATCAATGGTACTGGCAGATGAAACAAACCCTAAAAGACACAATAGAGCTAAGGAGCCTGCAATGGAAAATATCAATTTAATTCAACAGCTGAAGAGAAGCTGTTAAAGCACTGAATTTTTCATCTGGTCAGGGATGAGACTTGGGGCACTACATTAATGAAAGAACTTATTTAAAGTTGAGCTATTAAACCCTAACCCTATTAAAATGTATGTTTTTTGGTAGTAGAAGTTATTGTGGGTGGGCTGTCCACCAGTGCAACATTACTTTGGGCTACTCCCAAATAAGCTGGAGAACCAGTCTCACAGGCCAGGTTGAGACTCCCAATGCTTTTGTGTCATACAGTGCCGTATGTCGTGAGTGTGCGTGTGTGTGTGTTGACGTTAGAACCGATGGCATCTACCAGTAATAATTGCTCACATGCAGTCACTTGTTCTAGGTGGTGGCAATACCAGTAATGGCGTAGGTCATCAGTCTAAAGGATGACTCAAAAGGGGAGTTTCACGTTTTGTTTCAATGAGACATAGTATCCGTTTGTGTGTGCTGTGAGTCCTTGATTTTAGCTTTACAGGCAGAAGGGCTGTAATGTTCTCCCAACAATTACATCTACACGTCATTTTGGGTTCACGTGAATGGAGGTAATTGCTCATTTGTTTAATCTAGGCACGAGCGTGTGAATATGCAACCCTGGAGGTTGGGCCTTCGGGCAGGTGTTCCACTCAATGCACCAGATGCGCTGAGTAAAACCAGTGTGGTCACATATCTCGGGATGTCTTCCCCGTATCCCTACCACCTTGGGGTGCAGTAGACCACGTTTGGCTCAGGCATCAGCCTCACGCACCTACAGCTGCGTTGCTTCACAGAAGGGCAGCCAGCCGTCCTCTGATTTAATCCGATGTGTAATTATCTGCCTCTCAAGGTTGATCACACGCTTGTATTCGATTAAGGGCGGCAGGATAATCGCTTGAAACGTGCTTATTATCCTTTTTGTTATTGGAACGATAGCTGATGGCTTTAATGGAGGTTCAGGTGATGCCGTCGTGTGCTGTTCCGTGCGCCGGAGCTGCAGTGAAAGTCCACCTTCCCGGTACGCTGTCGACTGACGTGTTTTGAGAGACTAGGGGCCCACAGGTTAGGGGTCAGGTACCATAAAGGGGTCCCCTGCCGTGAGACATAAGTGGTCGGTAGAGGGACTAATTACTAGGCCCGTGTGAGCTAACCTCCGACCTCCTCTGGGCTGGGGCCTCATGCAACCACAAGCCCTGAAGGTTTTTCCTATTCCGGATGAGTGAGGGTGTTTATCCGAGTCGTGTTCACTAATTGGATATGATAAATTCGTGGAAGTTTACGAAAAATAAAAGATGGAAAAAAAAGTACTCGTGAAGCATGATCATCAACAGAGCGATAAAGAAGACGGACGCAATGGAACTGATTTGAACCTTGGAAATGTGTCGTGAAACATATAGATGACAAAACAGGGCGGGGTCACTGCGCGACCGC
>NC_079418.1:18683014-18690514 GCF_026213295.1 Gadus chalcogrammus
AATAAGAAGGTAAATACAGAGGAATTACAGCTGAGGTACTAAGTAAAACCTCCACTATTACCCATCAACTGAACTAAGTACCTTGTAGTTTTAACTGTTTTAGGTTGGTAATAATTCCGATATTGCGTACTTCCTAGGAAATTAGGCAACCAATTCTTAGAAACACCTATTAATTCAAGTTACAATTGTAGTTATCCAAGGTTTATGTTGGTAACAGCCCAAGTTTAATGATGTACTATCTAGAAATTAGCATAGTACTTTCCAATAAATTACTTTTTCTTAGTTATTATCAGACATGGGGGAATCGAGTCACATGACTTGACTCGAGTCAGACTCGAGTCGCAAATTTGAGGACTTGAGACTTGCTTGACTAACACTGATAAAAGACTCGACTTGACTTTGACTTGGTCTTCATAACGTGAGACTTGACTTAGCCTTGAGACATATGACTCGAAATTACTTTTCTAAAGTTAGATTATAGGTTGGATATGTGATTTGCGATACGCCAGCAGATTTTGAAAAGACGCAACTCAAATGGTCCTACCCCCTCTCCTTCAACGCTGACTCTGACTCCACCCATTCCAAGTACATGGACGCTCAATCACACAAGAGCGCGAACACAGATGCGCGAGAGTGGGCCAGGGCAGGCTAGCTAGGTTGGAGTTTAGGGTTGTATTCTAGCGCTAGGTCCAGGCCCCCAGGATAGGCGCATATCCTGGTGGTTTTCTGTCCAAACCATATAATCGCACATTTTCTAATCTTCCATACGATACACTAATCGTTTTACAGATTTCATGATACTTACTTTATTCTAATAAATAACTTTATCCCTTATCATGTGTGGATCCCGATTTGCTCTGACCCGAGCCTCGTCTTAATGCAGCCAAGGAGATGGAAGAGCGTTATGAATAATTATTATATGATTGTCTTGTACAATGAAAGACAGTAAAGATTCAATATGAATGGCAAAATAAGGATGGGATTTTATTAGAACAATAAAATATGTGTTGGGCAAATTATAGAGAGGCTGAGATTATAGATTTCATATTCAAAAGGCGAAGGGGTGAAAAAATTTAAGAGAAATATTTAAGAAAATAGGCCTACTCAAAGCCCAAATCATTGATATCATACCCTATCCAATAATAAAGAAATTTGAATTTGAATGCTAACATTTTGACCATATGAATGAGGCTGCAGTTCAGGTTTCAGTAGTCGTCCTCGTTTTGAACGTCTCACTCATGGCAGTGTGTTCTTTCTGATTAGCTCTTAATTGAGATCACCTGTCGCACCCCTTTATTAAAGGTGCTCACAATGGGTTTGGTTTACTTTTCGCATCGGCCTGTGTCAATCGAGGTTGAGTTTAGTGAGGGTTGAAAGTTTTCGATCTAGATTGCAGATCACTATTGTCACTTTATACAAACTGAAAGTATGCGTTGTTGCGTGTTTGTTTTTGTGGGCATTTGACTGAACAGCCCAGACAAATATTGCTACCAACATGGCACTTCGAAACAGACCACCGCAGTGAGTAAAAGTTATTTTCCTTTATTAAATGTTAATGTTTTTGGGCTGTCTCCTCAGACACAAGCGGATCAGTATCCCTGCTCTTTGCACCTTGACATGCATGTCGCCGCTGTTTGTTAACCTAGCTTTGCTGATTTGTATCTTGTGATGTGTGTGTGTGTGTTTTTCTTAACAGGTGTTAGATGACTGACAAGATCTATGGGGGGCCCCCTTTGGGCCCCCCCATACCAACTTAGTCTTCAAAGGAATCTAGTGCCATGAAGACCCCAGTGTCTTCAAAACATCCTCGGAAAACATGTGTATGATTGGTCCACCGAAGGGTTGATCTGGAAGCCACCACGGTCCACGCAGTAATCTGCTGCGTGGGCCGTAGTGGCTTCCAGAGCCATCTTTCGGTCTTGGTCAGGATTTGTTACAGTTGCCCTTCAATGTAGCAGGCTACGGGTTTCTGAAGAAGCCTGCTTTACGTAGCATTGGAGTACAAATATTGTGCAAAATGCTCATGTAATTGCACTAGCACTAGTAACCTGTAGATTAGCTTAGTTTAACGTCATTCCGTGCTGTCTCTGTCAAATGTGTGGCTTACTTTAAGTCCACAAGGCCCTCTGGTAAACCACGTTGGAACACCCCTGGACAAGGTGATTAGTCACTGGGTGTGTGCTAAAGTTTTGTTCCATTTTTCACTAGTTGGTTAAGGTTTGGTAGAATTGTTTGGATGCTAGCGACGTGATGGCGTAAGTACAAGAGCCTACCGTGGCCAGGCCACAGTTGCGACGGCCACGGCCAGATGGCCTAGTGTGAGTGCAACCTTGATTGCATTTGTATACTGTTTACCATTGGATGTTTATGCAATTTGGCTTAATTCATCCGCAGTAAAGCTGCATTTGACTATTCCAGTGTCGTTTTGTACAGGCTTTCAATTGACCATGTTGACTAGTTTGTGGGAAGTTTTTTTTTTTTTTTTTACCCTTGCTTACAATCCAACGGTTGTGACCACTTATGCGACTGGGCTGTGAACCTTGCAATTCTAGTTGCATATTTGTATACGCAAGCTTGTCCATTTCTATCGCCAACACTAGCTTCAGCATTTCCTTGTAGGCCATTAGCTGACTTGTGTATTGGAGCGATGATTTGGGTATTTTAAGATGCTTGAAAACCTAAAATAAAGCAAAATGCGTGTCTGGTGTGCAAGAGCCAATTTGTTGGCTTGCAGTAGTCCAGGAGTTGCCGTAGGTCGTAAGCCATCTGGAGGTTGTGGCAATGGAGGCTTGTGGTAGATCTGCCATCCAAGAAAGGTTAATTCTTCTGAAGCATGATTAATAGTTTAGTAAATTGAATCTATTCATGTAGAACTATAAAATCCAAGACTGCAGCCAGTAACTTGGATCGCAATATGTGGAAAGTATTAGTCTTCATTTGTAACAACAGAATAATCAACATGACTAACTGGGTTTCTTCCATTTTCTAACTAGGGGGACTTGACTGGTGAGGCTACTGGATTAATCAGTAGCGGTACTTTGCCCAAAAGATTTGATGGCATGACTACAGGGTGAAAAAGACAATTATTCCCTGCCTATCAAAAGAGACTTCTAAAACATATCTGCTAGAACAGTTCCTATACTTTTTGTATAATTTGGTCATGCTGCAAATTTACTTTTTGTAGTTGCTCCATATTTAGTTCTTTGACAGCCTCACCTGCTAGAAAAGTCTATTCAAATCGGCTAAATATAATGAACTAAATTAATAGCCATGAAATGTTGTCACTCATACTAATGGCAAATACCCTCTTTCAGTTGGTGGTTCAACACTGATGTCTCTCTAGGCTTGAGGGAGAGCTCACAAGTAAATTACACCAATGTCCTGTAGGAATTGGGAATACACTTTTATTTAGTCTACCTGACCAGGGACATCTTTGAACTATAGGTCACCTAACCCAAACTTTTCACTCTTGTTAGGTTGTCCTTTTCTCTTGTTTTAACCCGAAAGGGCTGAAATATCAACATTTCAGGCATTCTGTTTGGATAATGTGCAAAACTTGTGGCTTCACTAATAAAAAAAATTAACGAATGTATTTTTCTTAATGTGGTTAAACTATTTAAAGATTTGTATGCAAAATATTTCTGCTCAATTTGTGGTCAATGAAACTCTGACATTTTTTAATTCGATAAAACGCAACTATGGGTTAAAGGTATTTGCTTTGGGCATCTTTTGATATTTTTAGAATCTAGCGCCAGTGCCGTTAGAAATGGTGTCTCCCAGTACTGCAAAGTGCTTCCACAAGTTTAAAAAAGAATGGGCAGAAAAGGAACTGCCAACTAAATCTATTTAACATGGGTAGAAAGTTTCCATGGAAGCTCTTGGCTGCTGGTTCCAACACAGCTCCACTGTTAGCCTGTGACCTTGCGTTTAACTTTTTTCGACTTTTGGTGACTTTCACAAGAGAAATGAACTGGTTAATACAATAAACAAGACATTTCATGGTACAATTTTTGAACTGTTTGTGGATATTGCATTAAATCCATATGCTTGAAACTTTTCAATAATGCATATCAACAAAACAATGGAATGAAATAAATAGTTCAAGCAATTTGTGGGACTTGGCTGCTTTTACATTATTGCTCATTTTGGGGGTTATTTCAGTCTCTCCAACCTGCAGGTCATGCGAAGAATCATTTGAATGGGAATATTCTATAAATGTCGTGATATCATCTTTCGTCTCAATACTTCTGCTGCAGCCGCTGTTGAAGCGTATGAGTCCTTTGAGACCCCCTTTGATAAAAGGGGTTCTCAAATGTTGACCCTCAGTCACCTATTGCATCACTTCCTTTAGGGCTTCGGCCTCCTAATTGATCATTGTATAATTGAATGCCCTCTTTCATATATATGATACCTCCACCACTGGGACGTGGCAACAATTCTCCAAATCCATATGGGGGGGATGCTTGTGGACAGTAGGGGTGTATACTCGACATAAATAGGAAGCAAACTCATCTCACAAATGAGTAATGACATCTCACAAATATTTATTTAATAAATTGTTTCAATTTATAATAATCCAAAATCCAATGGCAAAACCAGGCCCCCAGGATAGGCGCATACTTCCGCAATCCACCAGTGCTCAGAGGCCAAGCCTGGTATTGCAGCTGTTTAAGCTGGCTGTGGACAGGGGTCCGTCATTTCATGTGGCCCAGAAGTAGATATCGCCGTCCACTCCAATACAAGTGGGGAACAGGATTGTGTCTCCGCAAAAAATGTCTGGATATCAATCAAAGGCTCATAATTATATTTCTACCCTGTTCTAAAAAAAATTAAGTTTTTTCTTTTCAAAACGCCTCCTCAAGCGTTTTATTAGCAGTTTATGTTGGGTGGGCAGCTGAAAGGAGTCGTACTGAAACAAACGGCTCCTTGCTATGGACCTATTTTGAAGTGCACGGCTCCATTAACTTCCGAATTAAGTTAAATTCCGAATTAACTTCCATTAACTCCATTAACTTCCAAAGTCTGAGATTTGTCCTTTTACTTAACATGAATGGTGTTGAACACGGATCTATAACACACATATCATTGAAATAGCTGTAACAGGCACGGACGTATTGATTACCTGAATGATTATGGGAGACCTACGTAATTTTCATAATATTGTTAATTGTCTAATATTAACATTTCAGTTGCGTTGGTAGGTATTTTATTTTCATTTGCTTGTTTAGCTATGTATGACAGGGTTATGGTTAGCTATGTATGACAGTTGACAATGTTGGTGTATTACAATTCATTATTTGGGTAGGCTACTCCAACTTCGTTAATGGTCGATATGTAAACATTTACTTTTCTATAAATTATTGATTGCATTTTTCGTAAATAGTTAGTTGGAAGGAATCTGTTTAAGCAATAACATTGAACTGAATTTTTTAGGCCTACAAACGTTTACTATGTTACTATGGTATTATATGGAGCAATCTTACATATTTATGAAGTTTCCAGATCAATAAAGTTCTATCTCTTTTTATTTGAACTGCCTGTATGTCCTCTTGATTATAGTATTACAGTGTGTACCTTGGTTATCAGCTATCATAGAATGGTGTCCAAATGGCTGTATATGTAAGAAATAGGATTTGAACCAAGTGTTACAATAAAAAAAGCTTTTATTACAAGACCCCCCACCCCACATTTTAACAAAACACTTTTTTTGGCTGTTTGGCTGGGGCAGAAGAGTGGAAGGGGAAACAAAGACAGGTAGCCTAAAGAAGAAGTAAGGAAAGGAATGAGAGGAAGAACAGTGAAATGAATGAACAGTGTGATAAACGCAAATGATTACCAAAAAGGTTATAATTACAGATTTATCAAATACGCAGAGAAGAGCATCATCGAATAAAGATTAAGGACCTGGATTATATTTTACAGTATTGAAAACTGTTGAAATTACAATTCAGAGTGGAGAAGGCTGAAGGCATTGGTCCTAAAAGTGTCAGTTTCGCCCACTCTGGATTATCACTTCAAGAGACTGTGAAATGCTTTATAAAAAAATGTCATTTCCCCTATTGGTGAAATGAACCTTGTCTTTTAAGTATAAACCACAGCAGTTAAACCTTATTCCAGGATGCTCTACGCTGTTGCCTCCTAGCTCTACACTAACAAATGCGTTCATCACACTGTTCACCCATTTCCTAGCGTGATCATTTGCCAACGTCCTTGTCACAAACTCCTGTGTAGTAGTCCAGTAGGTGGCGGTATATTGGGAAAAACTATGATCCTCCACTAAACTAGAAGAAGAAGAAGATCTCTGCATCCGGTACGTCACGGACTAGGTCACGTGTCTTGGCCACATAACGCGGAAGCAAATCGCTCCTGTATGTTACCCATGATGTTACCCTGCGCCACTGAGCAGTTTGCATAGGAATGAATGGGCGGCCATTTTCCAGTCTGTGGTCCATCCTTTATTATGTCCATGGCTAGGTCCAAATGCGGATTAGCTAGTAATCTAGCTCCAGTAGATACCGCAGGATAACAACAAACAGAAGCTTGCTCTGGCACGAGCTTTGAGTACGTGCACGTGCACGAAGAGGTCACGCGCGGGGGGAGGGGGAGTGCAGTACGACCGTTTGATTGACGTACTGTCCAATGCCACTCAGTGTTTCTGAAAATCATTGGCTGGAGTTTTTCGAGCCCTGCCCGTTCCACAGATGATTAACTTGTTTAATTTTCATGTCAGTAGGCTACTTTTAACTCAGTGGTTTTAAGTGTATTTTTGTTCAAGGTGGAGGTACGAGTTATAGCAGTCCCTGCATCAAGTGCATCTCTTGAACGTGTGTTCAGCCATGGTGGGGTGATAATGTGACCGCATCATTAAGAACTCAGTGACAATGTACTGTCAAATTATTATACACTGCTACCAGCTTTCAGGCTTGTGTATTACTATTTACCCTTCCTACAGTATGTGTATGTGATATTACTTTTGAAATATTCTTTTTTTTCATGTCTGATGCCATGTGTTGCAAATAATATTCTCCAACATGTAGGGAGATTGAGTGATTGACTTGAACTGTTGTCGTATAAGCTACCTAGAGGTTATATTTGATTCTGTTCATAGGTTGGAGGTGATGATCATAAAAAACATTTTCAAACTATGCACATAATGGTTTTGGAATGTTTTGAATAGTTTGAGTTATTGTTATTGTTAAGACATTGTTATTGTTAATGTTGAAATAAAACTCAACTTATGAACCACTCTCTTCACCGATTTTTAAATGTGGAAACTGGGTTAGATCATCAGATTTTTGTATGACTTGACTTGTGACTTGCTTGACCTGAGCAATGACTTGACTTGTGACTTGCTTGATTCTCACCACAGTGACTTGGGACTTGCTTGAGACTTAAAGGTTATGACTTGAGACTTGCTTGTGACTTGCACATGAATGACTTACCCCCACCTCTGGTTATTATTCATAGATACACCCATTTAGAAAGGGTTTATTCGATTTA
>NC_079418.1:18695224-18730224 GCF_026213295.1 Gadus chalcogrammus
ATTGGCTACTAATTGGCAAGCTGATTGACTGGTAATTCTCTATTAGGCGAGAGGGAGAGGCAAGAGGCACAGGTGTTGTGGAATTTATTTTATATGGCGTCAGCCTCCATTCATTATGGGGGGCATCCTTTATTTGCATTGAGTGTTTTTATAGCAAGCATAAAGGATTATATGATTGGACATGACAAATTAAACCAGGCCACACACAATCACACTACACACCTCAAATAAACTCTAATGGCCTATAGAAAAGTTATATTATTGGATGGGGTATATTAGTATTCAGGGATCACCTCGCTCCTTCTCAGCGTGCGTATCGCTTTAATGGAGCCGTTTATTACTCCATTAAAGCGATGTAGAAGCTTGACAAGACATGTTTGAACACCTATAAGCGTGGCCTTATATGTGTAAAAAGCGTGAAACGCAAGGCTAACGTGTTCGCTATGGTCTTTTTTTCTTTATTTTCTCATCCACTACAAGGTGTGAAAGTGGGTGATGAGATCCTTTTGCTCAACGGCAAACCTGCCTCCGTCTTACAAATGGATGACATGAGGAGCGCGTTTGTTCAACCTGCGTTGACGCTGAGCGTCAGCACCCTGCCACACATCGACCCACGGCTGCTCTGCTCCCTCCCCCCGCGGCGGTCCGACGACCCCACCACGGACATCTTCTCCCAGGACCAAGGTGGGCATTTACCTTCACGACCAAAGTCCTAATGAAAGTTTGCTGCCGGAACCAAAGATGTAGCGGAGAGCGAGACGTGAACATTGACGAACGTGTAGCAGCAGCTCCCCCTAGTGGTGAGACGGGGCTCTCCCCGTGACTTGTCAATTAAGTGTGACTCGTTAATAATAACCTCCATTAATAAACATTGAACGTCGAAAAATTAGGATAATGATCAGTTTGGTTTATTATTCAGATCAACTTATTACTAATATTGTATTTCCTTTCTTAAATTGTATCGATGGTGCAATAATCACTTTTCCAAATCAGCATCATGCATGGTGTATTCTCTTCTGTGTTCTCCCTGCTTTTATTTGCCATCCATTAATTCCAATTAATATTTAAAAGCTGTGCCCCTACCTCTTTTAGTTCAAGTTGCTACTGTGTACTGTGCCGAGTGTACTACAGAGTGTACAGAGTCGTTTGTCTTTGGGCCTCGTCCCAAAGGGTTAGCGAGTAGTGGTGTGATTATTCATGGCTGCAGCGTCTGTCCCCCCCCCCTCCGCCCCCCCCCCCCCCCCCTCGCCAGCCGCTGTCCCGTCCTCACCTGCTCTTCTGTACCCATCCAAGGGCACCATTTGTATTCCATCCCTATCAGACCTTTGGTTGCACCTGGGCTGACAAGCTGGCGTTGTTAACTCCGCAGCCCCCCTCAAAATAAACCATGAATATTAATATGGGGGGGGGGGGGGGTGACCCCCACTTTGTCACAGCGGGGGTCTCGGTCGTCAGGGATAGAGACGCCAATTAAACAATGAAAACACAATTGGGTGAACAGTTTGGGTGATGTCATCAGTTGTGATCAGCATAGAGGCGTGGGTAGTGGGGGGCCCGGGATTGACAGTTCTTGGGTTTATTGGCAGTTCGGATCAGGATCAACGCTTTGAAGTCCAGACTAAAAACATACCTTTTAATCTTCTTATCTTTTTTTGTATTTTTTTGATGCCGTTTTAACTCCCATGCTGTTAACCTTGCATGCTTTGGAGTATTGTTTCGCTCTGCGAATCAATCACGCACATCTTTTTTCCATCCTCTGTTCTCTGTGTTGTTGTTTGTTATTCTATCTATATGTTATGCTGTTTTAAATCCCATACTGTGCAGCCCTTTGCTCGACCCTGGGGGTTGAGCAAAGGGTGCCTCATGAATATAATTTACTTCGCTTTTTGAAACTTCCTTGTTCTGGGCTGCATAAAGGAGCGTGTCATTTCCTTCTCTAGCTTATTACAGCTCAACCCTTCTGTTCTCTAACCAAAAAGCACGATGACTCCAGCTAAAGCGGTTAAAACGTGCCTTCCTCCCCGTTCAGAGGACATCCTGGACGACGTGTCGGGCCTGACGGTGGACAGCCCGGACGGCACCGTGGAGGAGGGGTCCCGGATGGTTCCCCCGAGCCCTGGGGGGGACCCCGCCAAGGACCTGCCCCCCAACCAGGCTGAGCAGAAGGTGAGGAAGGAGGGGTCGTCCCGACTGTCGGGGCGTCGGTAGACACGCACGGTTAGAGAGGAAGACGAAGAACACCTCCCGTCGTGTATTTGTAAAGGCATCGGAAGCGAGATGAGCGATGTGTGTGTCTGTCATGTTCAGCGTCATGAGCGCTGAATGAGCTACTTGCTACTCGAAAGGGGTGGTGGTGGTGGTGGTGGTGGTAGTGGTGGTGGTGGTTGAGTGGTTCTGTGTTAAGATGTAGTGTCCTTGTGTCATTGGTCAGACCGCCGACATGCTGCGCTGACATGATCATCAATAATGATCTCCATCAATACAGTCACTTAGTGCTTCGATGTGTTTTATGGGCACACGCGTGTGTGGACACAGGCCTGCACTAAGTGTGTGTGTGGGGGGGGGGGGGGGGGGGGGGGGGACAAAATGGGTTTTGGTTCACAAGCTGTGTGTGTGTGTGTGTGTGGCAAAAACCCACGAGACCAATTTGAAGCTCGTAATGTCATGCTGCTTTGCTTTCTGGCTTGTTATCATAGGAGCATTTACTCGTTAATGTGTGTTTGATTGAAATGAAATCCTAGCATTGAGTTGATTTTTACATCAGTGTGGTCAGGAGTAATGACATGTGCGGCTCCCCTCCGGTGAGACCCCCCACAGCCCCCGTGCGGTGGGTGTTCCGTGTCTCTGGCGTTCAACTAGAGGCCCGGACGTGTGCACCGACCCATCTGTTTACGCGTTGCCGCGGCGACAGAGGGGATTACTTGCGTCGGACCGCGGACACGTTTTGCGGGAGGTGGCGCGGTGTCGCCCCTCTCATTAGGACCACGTCTGGTCCGATCGGGGGGATCGGGATCGACCCCCACCCTGTCGGATGCGGTTGTCAACGCCATTACCGTGGCGATGGGAGTGGGGACGGGCCCTGCTAGATGTGTGTCACAGAGCTGTAGCCAGGCGCTGGGAGATGTTCACCTCATCCAGTCCAGTTGGCCACGTCGGGTTCCATGGCTTCAGTGGTGGGGAACTCAGACATGCGTGGCAAATTCTATTTCATGTGCCCTATAAACTACGAAGTAGTCCGGGTCTGATTCAAGGGCATCACGTGGAAGATGGCTGCATTTTCATCGCTATAATGAGGCGGATTCCAGGCAGTGTATTCAGGTCGTATGGGGTGTCGTCTCCATGGATGTGCCCAGTATTGTTTACCCATGAGAATATCACATGTCGTCATTAGGCTGGTCTTCGTCTCTGACTCTTCCTCGCTTCTTCCTTCATCTTTCTGTTTGATATTCATCTCTCTCTCTCTCTCTCTCTCTCTCTCTCTCTCTCTCTCTCTCTCTCTCTCTCTCTTCCCCCCCCCTACACATCTGGCTCCTATCCAAACACTTAACCCCAATCATTTAGAGGTGAGCAGGGGGGGGGCAGTATGTCTTGGTAGCTCACCCCCTCGTCGACCAGCTCTCATCCTTTGACTCGCCGTCCTTGTAACTTTTATTCCGTCACCTCCATCTGGCCATCCAGCCCTCCTTCATCAACCTTGTTTTGCTCCTACCCAATCAGTGTTTTAGGTGTATAATTTAATAAATGCACAATATTACACAGGGAAACTCTTAGGACACGGCAGGAACACCTACGACGAAGCCATAGAAAGAAATAGCATTTATTAAGAGAGTCATAAATAAAGGTAACATTAGCAAAGAAAATGGCAAAAATAAAAGCTATTTACATCTCAGTAAAAAGCAGTAATAATATAATGATGTCAATATAATCATTATATAATATTGTATTTGATAATGAATAGAATATAGGAAGTGATTCTCCTTGGCCTTCCCCTTTCACTTTACTCCCTCTCGACTTTTCTCTCGCTCTACCTAATCTTTGTGCTATAGCTGGGTGTTGTCTCTCGCCCTCCCTCGTCTCATGTCACCCCCGGCCAGCGAAGGGGAGAAGAAGTGGGACCATTTTAATTATCCACGCATTATAATTACCTCAGTCTCCGCGGCCATCAGCATCGTTTAGTCCAAATGAGAGAGAGGGAGAGAGAGAGAGAGAGAGAGAGAGAGAGAGAGAGAGAGAGAGAGAGAGAGAGAGAGAGATTTATTTTTTGCAGACAAAAGATATTCCCCACCCAGCCCCCGCTTCCTTTAACACGATAAATCAGGCCGAGAGGATCGCTGATTGCTTGGTAGCCGTGGCGATGGTGTGGGTGATTGCCGGTGTGTTCTCCAACGTACAGTCCATCTCGTCGACTCCAGCCCGTGTTGCACTCGCAGAGGGGAGGCGATCCGTGTTATCTTTGAGAGGGAATTATGTCAAATGATGAATGGCAATCAGTGCTCTACTGTACTCCGCTCCCTCCAGAGAGAAGCCTCAGGTCCCCCCTGGCCTCGTCGCTCTGTCTTCCCCCCTCTGTTCACCTGCTCAGTCGTTCCTCAGGGGGCCACTAGAGGGCGCACTGCTGTCTGTTTTTAAAGGTGGAAATTCATGATATCCTGTAAGACTGTCTTGTATGCAAAATGCCTGGTGATGCACTGAAGTGAACTGAAAGTATTGTGTAATATATAAACACATAGTCACAAGGCCTGTTAGATTCTCATAGCCGTCATACTTATCCCATTTCCACCTATTGGGATGGTGGTGTGTGTGTGTGTGTGTGTGTGTGTGTGTGTGTGTGTGTGTGTGTGTGTGTGTGTGTGTGTGTGTGTGTGTGTGTGTGTGTGTGTGTGTGTGTGTGTGTGTGTGTGTGTGTGTGAGGCGTACCTCTTTTGGACCTTTCCTTATGCACATGGACCATGCGTGTTCTCATGTGTTTTGGGACTGTGTCGATGACGGGCAATGTGTAAAGAGTGTTAAATAACCATGTTTATCCGGTCCGGGGAACGGGTTTGCACTTGCTTCTCCACTCCTCTTTTCCCTCCACTCCCCTTTTTCTGCCTTTGCTGAGCTATAGGTCAGAGAGGGAGGGAGGGAGGGAGGGAGGGAGGGAGAGAGGGAGAGAGGGAGAGACAGTCGGGAGGGGGGGGGGGGGGGGATAGAGAAAGTGTTCTAAAGGATAGACGGAGGGAGAGGGAATGCTAAACCGAAAAGCTATGGCAGCTCAGTCTTTTTCTTAATTGAACGCCTTTTTTTTTTCTTTGCCATATCCAACAATTGCTAAAATTGGCTCAATATTTCCGCTTGCATGAGGCCATGGCATTGTTTTAATTATTGTTTTGCTTTTCCGGATGTGGGATCCGATTCCTTAAGATTACGTACCGGTTTCAGCGAATGTGTGGTTGGTCTTAGATCTGGGCAGGGAATGTAGGAAGTTTATCAAGAAGGATAAGACATTTGATATCATGTGGAACAGAGTACCCTTCATATTGGTGCCAAAAAAATGTCATGCATCAATATAGTGTGATAAGAATTGGTGTGAACTTTAGCCACCCGTCCTTTTGTAAGCAATTTATTAGTGTTGGGAGTCAAATTATCCATACAGCAAAACAAATGGTTTGTTGAATTTTGGTCAAACCCTGGCATACACTTCACATCTATCTCTAAATTTGTCAAAAATGCTAGAAATATTATACATTTGGAGTGGACACACCTGGAGGAAAGTTCCATCATTTTAAAACTCTAAAGCTTTGGGAGTGTTTAATACCATGTTGATGACATCATCATGCACACGCACAGTCAGTATGAGCTGTTATGGTTTATGTGTTACTTTATGTGTGATTGTTTGACAGTTTGCAGCCATGGCCCCTTTAAGTGTTAATGGATACATTTCTAAGGATCAGCGAACAGTCGTACACCAGCGATAAAGAAGAAAACCGGGCAGACGATGCATACAGAGGGAGGGAGAGAGAGGGAGGGAGAGGGTAAGGAGGGAAAGTGAAAGAGGGAGGGAGGGAGGGAGGGGGAGGGAGAGGGAGAGGGAGAGAGCTCTCGTGATGATCAGGGGGATTGCTGTGCTGCGGTCGGTTCCCTTCCATCTGTTGAATCTACGCACTTGTTGGGCGTCGCTGGATGCCGGACGGTACCCTCGTCATTGTTCTTTACAATCAGTTTCCCTCACTGAGCAGAACGACAGGTAAGACGCGTTGCACCACCATCTTTTGGAGAGGTATACGGCTGGAAGGACGACTCACCCCGCATTGCACCGGGCTTTGGCTGGATGAAGCACGGAGGGGAGGAGGTATCTAGGGGAGGAGGGGCCCACCAGAAGCCTCTGGTCTCCTGCTGAGAACCAGGCACGACCCAGGCGACATGTCCACCCTTAAGAGCGACAGGAGCTCCAAACACTCCTCTGAGTCCATCTATGACATGGTACAACTGGTAGGCATGCGTTTGGCTTTGTGTTGGTCACCTGCCTCTGCTGTTAAATGTTTTGTTATGGTCGTGTTCCCATCCCGTCATTTGCAGGCGTTTCACAGCATTCGATTCCGAATGGCAACAACCCTTCTTAATTCATATTTTATCATTCTGCGTGCATTTTGGTAGGCAACCTTCTTTTTGGAATATTGTCGACTTATAAGGAGCATTTATGCATTTGCTACTTTGGATGTATAACCGTCATGAGCGTACCTGCAGGTCAGTCGTATCACAAATATCGTCCGAGTGTTGCCTCTGACTCGAATATCGGACTCTATCTAGAATCAGGTCTTCTGTGAAATCGGTCCATTATCCGGCTGGCGAGTGTCTGTTCCGACCAGTGATCCGGCTGTCACTCACTGTCACCTCTCAGTCAAGGGCGAGAACCCATTAGAGATGCCAATTGTGTGTGTGTGTGTGTGTGTGTGTGTGGGGGGGGGGGGGGGTTGTTGTGTGTGTGTGTGCTGGGTGTGTCTGTAATCGTGTGTGTGACATGTGCATGATTTTATCAGTACAAAAGCATTTCCTGAGGGGGGGGGGGGGTGTCGCACATTTCCTCCTTGAGTTGCAATGAAAGAGGCTGCCTTCTAATGTGAAAGTGGATGGCTAGTTAAGAGGAGCATGACTATTATAACCCTGGCCTTCTTATAACGTTGTATGTGCTTTGGGTGACTTCTCCTCAGTCATGGTGTCTCTATACTAAAAACACGTAGAACACTGAGTGGACTTTGTATGTATTTTGAGTGTGTGTGTGTGTGTGTGTGTGTGTGTGTGTGTGTGTGTGTGGTGTGTGTGTGTGTGTGTGTGTGTGTGTGTGTGTGTGTGTGTGTGTGTGTGTGTGTGTGTGTGTGTGTGTGTGTGTGTGTGTGTGTGTGTGTGTGTGTGTGTGTGTGTGTGTGTGTGTTTGTGTGTGTGTAGGGAGAAGTGAGTTTTAGATTAGTGGAACTGGTTTCAATATGCAATCGGCATGGACAGGCCTATACCAGTTTGTCACCAGTTCTCTATTCATTACCGCTCCCATTTCACACTCCCGGATTACCAGTAATTACAAACAAAGGCCGGAGCCCTCTGGCGTTTATTCTCATGCCAATACACAACCTTTATTTCCACCAATGGCATTAGTTCTGGAATAGTTCTCTAACATGAGAAATACTCTTTATACTCTTAGAGCAGTCCAGTTTGAACCAAGTTATTCTAAAGTCTTCATGATTCATGAATTGGTGCATTATTTTTGATGACGCAATTGATGACGTCATCATTTATTCATTATTCAATTTTTTTTAACATTTTTAGCCTGAAAAGGAAAATTTGCAAATGCATACACAATGTTTTTGTTACGCGCTCTCTCTCTCTCTCTCTCCCTCGCCCCGATCGATGCTGAACGTGTTTCCTGACATGACCTTGTGGTATATCCACGTCCTGTGTGTGTGTGTGTGTGTGTGTGTGTGTGCGTGTGCCTGTGCCTGTGCCTGTGTGCGTGTGCGTGTGCGCGTGTGTGTGTGTGTGCGCGCCCTTCCTTTCACACTCGTTGGCTCTCCCGTCTTGAGACGTGTTGCTGTGTTCTCCGTAGAGCACCTCACAGTCGGTCTCCCAAGTGCAGCACGGCAGGGCGGGGGCCGTTGCAAACCAGGAGTCGAGGTCAAAGTTCAAAGACTCCGCTGGCGCCGCTCCACCAGGGATTGATAGGAGGGCCGTGTGCATGGGAATACCGCGGCGAGTTTCACCAGCGGCACTCGACGCTGTCAATAAGTACGAGACAGATGAGGGGCGTGTCCTCTGTCGTCCACCCTCTGTTCAAACACTGCTCGGAGAGGGCTCTGGCCTTCGGTTCTGCAGGTTTCCTCACGCTCGGTATTTTCAGGTGCCACAGCCCGAGGTGAGACACGACGGGAGCACGCTTTGTTGAGATCCGCTACGTGTTGATCCGAAAATCTGTCAGGCAGCCGTGAGGTCATGGGTTTCTTTTAGCATCTCTTGTATCGTTGTGTATCTTGGCACATCGCATCCCATCTCAACAGAGATCTTGTGACAAAGGTGTTTGCTCAAACGCAAGCGCGTCACTCCGAAGGAAGTATCGATGTAGGGTCTGCAGTCGTCCTAAGAGGCTGTTGTTTTCCTCTCCATCAGACCATTGTGTGTGTGTGTGTGTGTGTGTGTGTGTGTGTGTGTGTGTGTGTGTGTGTGTGTGTGTGTGTGTGTGTGTGTGTGTGTGTGTGTGTGTGTGTGTGTGTGTGTGTGTGTGTGTGTGTGTGTGTCTGTGTGTGTCTGTGATATTAACACATGATCACATGTCCAGTTTAATAGTTTGATTCTCACAGCCGTGTGTGTATATAGCCCATTTCCCCCATTTGGGATGTTATGGAGTCACACAGTCATTGAGTTGTGCGTGTGTGTGTGTGTGTGTGTGTGTGTGTGTGTGTGTGTGTGTGTGTGTGTGTGTGTGTATTTGTGTGTGTCTGTGTGTGTCTGTGTGTGTGTGTGATATTAACACATGATCACATGTCCAGTTTAATAGTTTGATTCTCACAGCCGTGTGTGTATATAGCCCATTTCCCCCATTTGGGATGTTATGGAGTCACACAGTCATTGAGTTGTGCGTGTGTGTGTGTGTGTGTGTGTGTGTGTGTGTGTGTGTGTGTGTGTGTGTGTGTGTGTGTGTGTGTGTGTGTGTGTGTGTGTGTGTGTGTGTGTGTGTGTGTGTGTGTGTGTGCGGTCGTCGGGGGGGGCTCTGTTTCAGACGATAACCCCCTTGTCCCCTGCCTCCTCCCCAGGGCACGGAGCAGGACACCGCCTTCTGCCGGGGTCTCCATGACATGAATCCCCCGGAGGCCGTCCCCTCGTCCTCCTTCTCGTCCGCCTCCTCCTCCACCTCCTCCTCGTCCTCCTCCCTCCCCCCCAGCCCCGTGTCGCCCGCGCCTCCCGGCACGGCCGCCGCCGTGGCCGCCGCCGCCGCCGCCCAGCGCCAGCTCTCTCACGCCGACAAGCTCCGCAAGGTCATCAGCGAGCTGGTGGACACGGAGAAGACCTACGTCAAAGTGAGTGGGAAGGGGGGCTTTTTCCCCAGATAAAGGTGTGTGTGTGTGTGTGTGTATGGGGGTGTGTGTGGGGGCGGGGGGTGGGGGTGTGTGAAAAGGCTTCTGCAGGGGTTCCTGTGTGTGTGTGGTTGTCTGTGTGTGTGTGTGTGTGTGTGTGTGTGTGTGTGTGTGTGTGTGTGTGTGTGTGTGTGTGTGTGTGTGTGTGTGTGTGTGTGTGTGTCTGTAATCGTGGGTGTGTGTGTGCATGACTTTATCAGTACAAAAGCATTTACTGAGAAGGACCAATAATAACGTTGTTTTGCCGGAAAATGATTCCCCAAGGCACTCTTGTTAATTGCGTTGGGTGGAAGAGGGGAACGGG
The DNA here is from genome assembly GCF_026213295.1 of Gadus chalcogrammus. NCBI lineage: Eukaryota > Metazoa > Chordata > Actinopteri > Gadiformes > Gadidae > Gadus > Gadus chalcogrammus. The sequence goes on from NC_079418.1 coordinate 18,705,128, forward strand.
ATTAGGTGGACACCTGAACTAAACCGGAATCACCTGCCGTGACCTCATCACACGGGGGATTGGAACACATGTTGACATCTTTTCCGTTGTTGTTGTTGTTGTTGTTGTTCCAGGACCTGGGATGCCTGATAGAGCGCTTCTTGAAGCCTTTGCAGAAGGAGAGCTTCCTCACACAGGATGAGGTACGGCGCCCCCCCCCTTCGAACCAGACTCCCACCAAGTCGCTCGCAGCACTGCTCCGTTCAGATGCTGTCCAAGTACTTAGGAAGTAGCCTTGAGACGTGTTGGTTTGGAGTTTATTTCGTTGGAGATTTATTGGACTCACTTAAGTGGGACCTGCTTGAGAAATCACTGAATACATCTGTTGTTTATCCTCTCTGCCAGGGAGTCTGTTATTACCAGAGATAATATGTGGCAGACCTTGCCAGCCGCCCTCAATGCGCTGCTAAATTAGAGTGTATATCCATCCCATAATATAGCCAGAACAGAATCCTAGAAGAATATAGAATATACTTTAATTGTCGTTGTGCAGTAGACCCATGCTATCACATTTTCTTATGCAGCCTCTAAAACATTGCCCCCATAAACACTCACACAATCCCATGCACCAACGTCACCATATTATGTCCGTAGATATTAAATGAACCTGTTAAAAAATCTGTTTGATACACAAAGCATGATAGCTAGTTACTCCCCCCCCCCCCCCCCCCCCCCCCCCCCCCCCCCCCCGTAGTTTAAGATACAACGTCTTATGTGATGATTCAAGTGCTCGAGCTCAATGCTAACGCTGATGCTACCCCCTGTGCTCTGGCAGCTGGACGTGCTGTTTGGGAACCTGGACGAGATGCTGGTCTTCCAGGTGGAGTTCCTGCAGACCCTGGAGGACGGCATCCGGCTGGTCCCCGATCTGGACAAACTGGAGAGGGTGGAGCAGTTTAAGGTGAGCACCGTCTGACGCTTTTATACACACCTTGATAACCGAAATAAACAACATATTTCTGTACTCCCGTCAGCAGTTGACCTACTTTCTCTTGTTCATCTCATGTTGGTGTCTTTTCTCAGTTGTCTTATTAGGCGACGGTTGCGTAATAAACGTCTTTTTGTTTTTGTTACAGAAAGTATTGTTTTCCTTGGGCAGCTCATTCCTATACTATGCGGACCGCTTCAAGATCTACAGTGCCTTCTGCGCCAGCCACACCAAAGTCCCCAAGGTTCTGACTAAAGGTACTGACCCCTATTGACCCCTATTGACCCCTACTGACCCCTGTTGACCCCCACTGACCCCTATTGACACGGCTCCTCTCCTTCTGCTGACCCCACCCTCAATGTCTCTCTGCCGTCGTACTCTGCTGTCATGCATGCAGTCCTGTGCGTCTGTTGATGCAGGCGAATGGTGATAGCTAAAGGGCGTGAGTGCGGTCTCTATGAGAAAGGGAGGAAAAGGTTTTGAGACAAGGGGCGGTTTCCTCAAAAGTAGGAAGGCTATGAAGTTAAGCTGATATAATCCATGGAGGGCGGGATGGTTGCAGGATGTATGCACACGGTATGTGTATAGCACAACACGTTTGTAGACATCTTCGCGTCTATTGACACACTTCACACTGACAGAGTGCAGGTTTACCTCACCCTACATGAGTCAGCTCTTTGCCACGGCAGCCCTCTGACTACTGGAGGGGGGTTGTTTTCCCCTGCTCCTTACAGCCAAGACGGATCCGGACTTCAAGGCCTTCCTGGCCCTGCGGAACCCGCGGCAGCAGCACTCGTCCACGCTGGAGTCCTACCTGATCAAGCCCATCCAGAGGGTCCTCAAGTACCCCCTGCTGCTCAGAGAGCTCTACTCCCTCACGGACCCTGAGAGCGAGGAACACTACCACCTGGACGGTAAGGACCCCCCACCCCCACCCCCCCCTTGCACAACCCCACTCCCCAACGGCACTTCTTTATCTTAATGAGTATCAACCAGGGAATTGTGTCACTTCACCCGCCACTGTGTCGGGTAATACTTTCCAGTCAGGTCCGATCAAATTTGCATATTTCATACATTCGTCATACGGCGCTGCACAGTTCCACAACCATTACCGTCAACATCCGGCCCCCTTCTCTTTTCCAAAGTAGTTCACTAGTCGTAGCGCGCAATCATTTGCAGTGTCAGAATTCTGAGAATTTAGTCAGCATTCAAATTTCTCAAATTGCTGTGATTGCAAATTAAAGCGCTATTACTAGCGAACTACTTTCATTGTGACTGGAGGGAACTTCTTTAAATTAACCTTTAATGCTAGATTTGCATGAACGCTATTGTGTGAATTAGTTTGGTTCTCTTTCATGGAAGCCGGAAGTGGGAGATTCCTTATTTTTTTAACATTATTGTTTTATAGGGACAAACATTAACACATTTCTCCTACAGGGGATTGATAAAGTTCTATCTAGACTATTGAACAGAAAGAAACACTTGGTCATACTTTACACACTTTACCACAGCATTGGCCTGCTGAATGCCACAGATATATTTTCAGCATTGGATTGAATGACACATAAATATATAATTATGTTTTTGCACATTTGCAACGTTTAAAATTTCAGGGTATAAAGTTCAAGTATATGCCTCTACTTGTATTGCTTAAGCCAATAGCCTTTTGAGGCAGTGTTTTTTCTGAATATTAGTGTTAAGGGCCAATAATGCTTACTATCATATGTTAGTTACCATGTCTGTGGACGCATTTGTATGCAGTCACATGTAAATATAAAAAAACAAATTGACTTATGATGCTGTAGCCATGCATGTTGTTTTATTGTTAATATGTCAATTCGTTTTTTATTGAAAATACTTTGTAGAGATGAATTATCCCCAAACTTGTCATCGTAACACCTTTGAAATAAACATGATTTAACATGGCAGATACCTGTGTATTGTTTATCATATGCGGTAAGAGTGTAACGTTTTCAACTCAGTTCCTTGGTAGCACCTACTTCAAAAAAAATCACTTCTGATGGAAAAAAAGATGCGTATGAAAAACACTTTTCTTATCTATTGTTACTATTATATTGTTTAAAATGTACGCATATATTAAATATATATATAGCGTATAAAAAGTGGCTGATAAAAAAGATGAGTGGCTGGTCGATTTTTAAATCTACCTGCCACAGTGGCTGGTGGGCAAAAAAAGTTAATTTCCATCCCTGGTATCAACCAATCGATCTATGTCCTCCACCTGACGACATTCTGACCCCTAACAACACCTTCCGTCCTCCCTCTGTGTTGTCGCCTCAGTGGCCGTCAAGACCATGAACGAGGTGGCGAGCCACATCAACGAGATGCAGAAGCTCCACGAGGAGTACGGTGCCGTGTTCGACCAGCTCATCAACGAGCAGACGCTGGACAAGAAGGAGTCGCGGGTAGGGACCTCGCACAAACCACTCGTGGGTTCTCTGTAGGGCTGAACCATGAATCGAATTCAAACCGACATTGTGATTTAATGGAACGCGATAAGTCTGCGTACTGTTACTGTTACCGACCGGAGATCAGTAAGAATCATCTATTTTTCTTTTAGAATTCAATAGTTAAATAAAGATGTTATAATATCAATTTATGCATCCATTAATCTCAACACATGGAAGGAAAGAGCAGTTTATATGTTGACTGCTTCTAATGTTGTGTTGACCATACTACAAAGTGATTTATTGCTTATTTACTGAATAATACAGAACATAAAAAAAAATAAAAAATAATCACTATACGACCCTTTGGGTCCGCTGGTGTTCCAGGTGGCCGACCTCACCATGGGAGACCTGCTGGTCCACACGCCCGTGACCTGGATCAACCCTCCGTCCGCGCTGGTCAAGAGCAAGAAGCACCCCGAGCTGGCGGCCTTCGGTACGGCCTCTGCGTCGCACCCGGGGACAGACGGCCTGCCCTGCAGCCTCGTCTGCAGGGGACACACTGCGTTTTAGTCATAAAGGAAAATCAAACCCTGAAACCGCTTATTTAAAATGAGTGATTCACAGGGTTGAGATAACAGTATAGCGCAATGGATTGAGAGTAGACAAAAGATCGACTTAAATGCACAAGGTAGAAAATAAGATAAGAACGTTGTAAATATGAAACCATAAAACATTACAATCATTTACTTCAACGTTTACCCTCCAATCCAATCCGCATGCCACTGGAAAGTCTTGCTCCAGGCTTCCTTCGATCCCAATGGGGCACTCGGGTCAAACTGGGATTCAATGCTCAAGGTTTTGCCCTGACGGGAAAAATGGAAATCCTGTCATTCTGCAGGATTAGATGTCGATGGATAATCCATTGTCATCTAATCCTCCAATGTTAAACTCTTCGTACACACTCGTGATAACCCTCACCAGGAATGCACCCGTAGCCTGCCCGGGATCAGTTTACACATTGCTGCTTCTCCCGGTGTTTCAGCAAACATACTGATAAACTGTTAGACTGATTTCCTGATTCTTCATGTTGTATACGATGACGTTGGGTTTCTTAGTGGTTAAACCGAAAGGATGCTGTTGCAGGGGAACTCTGAGTGTTGGACAATGGAGCATTGGATGTCTTTATTATCTCTCAAGAGAACACACACAATGCCCTTCTGTAAAAGTCCTCTCAAGCTTCAAGCATCTTCTATTAAAAATACTTGTAGACCATTTGAAGCGATCAATATTCCCAGTGAAGCGTGGGTAAAAAGCGGTGGATTAAAGCGCGTGTTAACCTTTATTCTCGTCTCTATTTCTCTATATTTCTAGTGTTTAAAACGGCTGTGGTCTTTGTGTACAAGAACTGCACCAAGCAACGGAAAAAGATCGTAAGTGGTGTTTTCTGTTTTATTTGTTATTGCTGTCGGGTTCCTGGGTAGAACGTGGGAGGATCTCTACTCACAGTTTAAGGGGTCGCTCTGGCTGCGAGCACTGTCTTAAAAAACAAATGATAATAAATACTGTGTGCTTTCATTTCTGCACATCAACAAAAACATCAGATACTGAGGTTATGGCTTTGATTAGATTCAGCCAGAATTTCCAAAGAGAAAATATGTCCTGTGGTGTGAATTGAATAGATATTGAAAGTTCTCACTTTGTTGCATAATTTGATGAATTTAAGGCTTAATATAATAAAAGTCTATAACTATCATTTAGCAACGCAGCTTTGAGTCTAAAATCCCAGCAGTTACTTGGGTATTAAAAGGAACTTGCTATATTGATTCTACCAAAGCCAAATAATGTAAAGATCGAAAGAAATTATGCTTTTGTGTAATAACTGTTATTTGATTGAATCCCCATGAGTTAACTTCTATACTCTGGCGCCCTCTGCTGTATGAAAGCATAACTCTCTGTTCTCTGTGTTCCAGGGTGCGTCCCACCGGTCCTCTGTCACCGAGGAAAGGGATCCCGTCCGCTTTCGACACATGATCTCAACGGACTCCCTCCAAGTCCGGCCACTCGCCAGTAGGTTTTGCTGAGTAGAACGTTTTTTTGTTGCACAAATAACTGGACTTACGGGGAAAAACATATTTCAGGAAATGTCCAGAGGCATGCTTCCTCAAAATGTTAAACTTTGGGAATAAATCACTTTTCAGCGTTTATTGACCTCAAAGAAATATGCTTTTTGAACCTGAGAGCTACTTCATGGGCACTGAGTCATACGAAGGGCACCCAGTTCTATACCCTCTTCTGAAATAACAAATTTGCTCAGTTTTCCTTTAGTTATATATTACTATCAATGATTAATGATACTCATCTATGTGAAGACATGTTAATTAATTAAGTCATGTTAATGATTTCTCACAATAATTATCAACAATGACTTAAAAAAGGTGGGAAAGAGTTGTTCAAGAATGAGTAGTGCTATTATTAGAACAGGCCTGCGGGCTCCTCATGTGGTCCTTGCGGGCGCCATGGTGCCCTCGGGCACTGTGCTGGTGACCCCTGGTCTAGGATATGGATCCTTAATATAATGTAATATACATAATGAATATGAGGTTGATTCATAGGATTAGCATCCATGGGACATTTTCATCTGTCAAACTAAATAAAACTAACCATCCACAGAGAGATGCCCTCAAAAGGATTCCTACCACAGTCTTTTTCTATTCCTTGTTCAATTATAATATGTTCTGATCATAAGGACAATGAGGTTCCATTCAGGTTCATATGGCCTATGATGAGACCACTCAGTGAAACCCTTTTTAAAGAAACGTCTGTGTGCTCCACCTCTCAGACTCTGAGGATACCGCTGTGTGTGAGATAGTCCACACCAGGTCCGAGTCTGTGGGGAGACCGGAGAGAACCTTCCAGTTGTGCTGCAGGTACCAAGTCCACGCACACACGTGACCACACACACTCACACACACGTACACACGTGCCATTCATCTCCTGAACTCCAATGAATATTCAACTCTACAGCTAAACGTCCACTCAATGAGGGAGAACTTATTAGGCCTGCCTCTGATATATGGGGGGTTGTTTTCATGGGGGATTATTCAATCGATTCTTTGTTGGAATCATCAGTTAAAAGTAAACTTTGCGAAAATTTAAGATGGCATGTTGTCTGACTTTTTGAAATTGGACAAGGTTTGGAGAAATGGGAGATTAAGAGGGAGGGGTGGTTTATCTTTTGATGTTGGTAACTACAAAATATCATCAATGATCACTGTTATGCCCTCATGAGTTGCTTTAATACTCTCACAAGCATCCAGCGAAAATGAAAGTATTGATTCTCAGAACGACCTGAAACGAAAGAAAATACAGCCAAAACGTATTGATCCTTAATCCATACACAAAGCGAAACGTTGTTGTCATTTTTGGTCATTTAAAACCCTGTGGATGAGTCCGGATAGACGACACGGTGGTTTTGGGCGTCCGGCACTAACCTGACCCCGCGTGTGTTGTCTTGGGCCCGTCTCTCCCCGGCCAGCTCCCGGGACAGTAAGAAGGACTTCCTGAAGGCGGTGCACTCAGTCCTGAGGGAGAAGCAGCGCCGACAGCTGCTGAAGACGGACTCCCTGCCCTCCGGCCAGCAGTACGTCCCCTTCGGCGGGAATCGCCTCTGCCCCCTCAAAGGGTCCCGGCCCACCATGGACCGAGCCGGTGAGCAGAGCCCCCCTTCGCTCAATAGATGGTCCCGATTACCCCCCAGGCTTTGCCCTTGATTTGTTGTGTTTTGTGTTGGATTTGTGCTCTGCAGGATTTGATCGATTTTTTGGTTTGTTTGTGTGGAACGACCAAATTGCTCGATTTGTTTTATTTCCCAGACAGACATTACCAGTAGCAGCTTTCTGCCGGGGGGGCAGCATGCTGCTACTGGTAATGTTGGGTCATGGTAATGGTAATGGTCACAGCTAGGGCTTGGGGGAGGATTCATGATTCTTGTGGGACTTTAGCGGAGATTGCGTGAATGTCGAGTGGTGCTAACGTCTTGGGAGGCATAAACTACTCCTTATCTCCTGTATAAGATAAAAAGTACCTCTCGCTCTTTGTGTTCCCGGGTGAGGGGAAACCATCAAATCATGATGCCTACCACATCCACGATGCACATTGTCCATGGTAATCTCAGGCCAGAGTTTTAAGGGTGTGTGTGATTGTGTGTGTGTGTGTGTGTGTGTGTGTGTGTGTGTGTGTGTGTGTGTGTGTGTGTGTGTGTGTGTGTGTGTGTGTGTGTGTGTGTGTGTGTGTGTGTGTGTGTGTGTGTGTGTTTTTCTGTGTGTGTGCGTGTGTGTCGTTGTGTGCACCCGACCCCCAGTGACCTGTGACGTGCCGGAGCCGTCCCGCACCCTCCGCCGGCGGAAGCTGACGCGGAACCGCTTCACCATCGACACGGACCTGGTCCTGCACGCCGGCGACCACCTTGACCACCCCGGCCCCCCGTCGGACCGGCCCCCCTCCACCTACCACTACGCCCCGCTGGCCCAGTACACCCCGCACCCCCCGCCGCCGCCGCCGCCGCCGCCGCCGCAGCAGCAGCAGCCCCAGGCGGGGGTCACCGACCTCTGGGTGGAGGAGCAGTTCGACCTGGCCCGCTACGGCGAGGTGGAGACGGACGCCATGGGCGGGCTGGTGAAGGAGACGGACATCTTGAGCGACGACGACGAGTTCTGCAACTCGGTGCGGGGGGGAGGGGGGTCCACCACCTCGACGGGGGGGGGCGCCGGGCCCCTGGAGGGGAGCCTGGAGTCGCTGGGCCTGCGGGACGCCCCGACGCGGGGGGCGGAGAGAGTGAGTCGACCCGCTCGGGGTGGGGCCAGGGCGGAGGAGGGCGGTTATCAAGGGGAGCACCGGTGTGACGACGCAGACTCTATCCCCCCCCCGGGGCGCCGGGACGTCCCGGTAGCCTCCCCACCGCTGACGCTGCTCACACCCCTCAAGCACTGCGCTGCCGCCCGGGGCGCGGCCGACGCCGCCCGCGACCCGGCCTGGGCGCGGCGGGACGACTTTGGGAACAGGAGGAAGAACGACGTCTTCTGAGCGGGGGGGGGGGGGGAAACCGCCCCGATCTGGGAAACACGAGGAGCGAAAGAGCAGTGGAGGAACAACAGGACATCTGAAGAGGTTTACGACGAGAAACGGTACTTGTGTTGATTCAGACGGGATGAGTTCTGCCGCCTGGCCCGAGGGGACAATGGTGGTAAAGGGAACCAGGGTACGCTCTAAGCTTTATAGAAAACCATTGATTTGGACGCGACGACATGAAACAAACTCTTCCTCCCTCCAGATCTTTGCAAAAAATATTTTTCCTTCTCCGCCCCCGTCTTCAGCCCCCCTTACGATCCTAAGGCGATGAAGTGGCAAGGAAAAAACAGTCACAATCGAACACCACACACCCCAGGACGGCCCGCCGACGCTGTCCTGGCGGGAGAAGAATGCAGGTCACCACAGCTCAAAAAGAGTACTCACCAGTACTTCCTGTTGGAAGCGCAGTATTACCACGTGTACAGGAACCCGCCGGGCCGCCAGCGCATGCACACGTCACTTGCATGCGAGGCACGTCGTCCACACCAGCCAGCAAGTCCATAACCCGGCACAACGCATTACTGCCATTTCCAAAAACAAGCATCCACAAAGAAAAGGTCTATTTTTGAACACAGGAATGTGGCTGTTATTTTTGGGCTCCGCATAAAGCATCGCCAATCTCTATTTTGTCACTTAAAGGGCTGTCATGTTGTTGACTATCTCTACAGGGTTTTTCTGGCGTAAAACGGATGTGTAAAATAAAAATATGTCACTGTGTAAAATATAATGGCACCGAGATTCAACCCGCTTTTTACATTTGTTGGACAACGTACGAAGTGGTGAGATGAACAATCTCGATAAACATGCTGTTCTGTTGGGCTTGGCGTATCCTTTAATGCGTCTGTGCTGTGATGTTTTTGAGGCAATAGCCTGTCTTAACCATTGCTACTGTTTTTTCTATAATGTTTACACCTTGCTCAGCTGTCAGTGTTATGGTGAATCCTTTTTTGTTGTTTTCAGCATAATATCATGAACTAATACATAATAAGCTAAAAAAAGTTTTTTAGCCATACCAAAAGACTGTTTTCTACCAGTGAAAATTCTGCTTTTCTTCACAAACTTCATCATCATGCTACCCATCTTAGTCCTGTACTACTTGAATATTATTGTGGCCAATTTTTGGAAGCAGGAAGCAGTGGACACCCGTTACTGAACCCAGATGAACTAGTGCCAACTTTATGTGTCGGTGGGCCGTATACGGCGAGACAACTTCTTCCGAATCTCATTTCTTTGCGGGTGCGTCGAGACGAGGCCGCATCCGAGCGCTCTAATCACCGCGGAGTAACCGGCTGAAACGGAGAGCTATTGAAACGAGACGCAACCCAGCGCCGGGGCGGATGAAAAACAAAACGCAACCACCTACTGTCGCTTTCCGCACTCTCTCCCCCCCCCCCCTCCCCTTTTATGCCCCGTATCGTTCTATGGCTGTGTGCCTCGCTCTCCCTTCACTCCGACGTGATGTGACGTGACGTAATGCATTCCTTTTCCCAAAGCTCGAGTTCTAAAGTGACGCCTCTTTATGTGCTCGTGATCTCGAGCAGCACATTACGCTCTGCTCATCTGGACCCAGACGGGGGGCACTTTGATCAGCGGATGCAGTGAACCTGCACTTAAGTTAGGAAGTGTGAAGACGAGACACACACTTCCCTCCCCGGAGCACCCGCCAGCAGAGACCGGAGCAAGTGCTCCTTCCTTGTGCTTCTCCTTTTTAGCGTCTTTTTACTTCTCAAGATTTGATTAGGCTCAGCAGACCCGACGGGCCGTTTTGAGTACCCCGGGGTGTAAGGACTTGGACCCTCGTGAACGGGAGGTACCGTACAATCACCGTGGTCGAAAAAATATAAATTTTGTGATGAGAACCTCCTCTGACTTGTCCCTTTGTACTGTAAACTGTTCATACATGAAACTGGTGTATTCTTGTTTTTTTTGTATCTTAACAGAAAAAAATAAATTTTCTAAATTTCACTCAATTGAAGATGGCAAATGTTGATTATTTGAACACCGTTCCAACATTTTTATCCGCTTTGTTTATAGCTTTCCATGTTTATTGCAGGTAGGATGAGGTAGAAAAACTATCCAGCAGATGGAGCTAAAAACCAACGGTGTAGTCTTTATGTCGCGACAGGGGAGGGGTTCAATTAAGGTAACCTATGTGTAAATATTTTTTCTTCCTTTAAAGAATAAAGACTTTGCAAAAGCACAATTTCTTTGCTCAAATATGAGAAAGAGGATCAACGTAGATTATTTTGTATATTATCAGCCTAGCCTACCCCATGTGTCGTCTTTTAAACCACACTGAGCTTAGTTTAGGGGGTAGGCCTACATTGATTTAAGAAACCATGGTGGGCAGGATGACGGCCGCTTTCGACCGGTTTCAACAGAAAACGCTAACCTTAATGTGAATCAGTTGCCAATAGATGCTACTAAGGCGCTTTATATCTTCCAATGCCCAGTGGCGCACTCTCAGGCTTTTATGTGGGTCCTGGAGGAGGTTTTTCACTGTGACCTTATCGGGCTGTGGCTCCTGCACATGAAGCATTGGAGCTTTATGATTGCCGAGGCAGATAATAAGATTCTTTCAGCGGCCGGAGGGCGAGTGACCGCGTGGGGCGCACTGCAGGGCGACAGCTTGGCGCGGCACATCTGTGCGTAAACCTGAAGATTATTCCCCTCTTCATCAGCGCACACACATGCGCGCACACACATACGCACATACGCACACACGCGTACAACACACACAACACACACACAGAATCACACACACGCGCAAAATAACACGTAAACACACACACGCGCACACACACACACACACACACACACACACACACACACACACACACACACACACACACACACACACACACACACACACACACACACACACACACACACACACACACACACACACACACACATCCCCAGGATGCTGCCAACGCGGCTACTTCATAATCCCCTCCACTCACTTATGAGCCTCGCGTCTCATAATACGCGTCGAGGTAAATCGCCCAGTGCACGTTCTTCATGGCTGTTTCGTGACTGACCCTTTTCGGATGGATTTGGTTTGGATTTATTTATATTATATTATTATTTGAAGGGGACGAATGCGACGAAGTTGAATGCAGCCTAAATGTCCCTGCCTAGAGGAACGGTTAGTGTGACAGTGAGGCGTACTGGAAGATACAGGAGTGAGGACCACTGGAGGGATGCGAGTGATTTGGGTCAAAACGATGAGGATGGAAACCAAGGCGCTCCTTGACGCGGACTCGGAACTCGTTCTTCTGACATAGCAACCCTCCACTCAAGACATGATGGACAGAAGAAAGATACCTCTCGTCTCTCTTTACCTCATGACTCAAGTTCTGTTGAGCTCACAACAAGTCCTCAGAATAGGTAAGGTCAACGTCTATAGGTGAGAGTGCGTGTGGTTTGGGACACTTAAAGTCGCACTTTGACACGCCTTTCATAGTTCCGTCTGGCTCTGTCTAATGGAAAGTGTTTTGCAGTGCATACTGTACATAATACTGTCAGCAAATCTATTCTTGAACGTGCCTCTGTCATCTTTTTTGGAGCTTAATATGCATATAGTGGTAACTCATTTTGTATTTAATTTATTTATATAACAGTCAAATAAAGGCTTCCAGAACATACATCAATGTGAAATAGTCTAATTTGGTGTCTGTGATAATTCCTATTGGATATATAAGATCTGGGCTATAATGAACCCTCCAGTCACTTGACATTCTATAACATAAAAAAAGCAAAATAAGTTATATAACTGTATGCAGCTTTAGTTTTTATTGACCTTAGAAATGTACCTCCAAAAATCCAATAACAGCAATAGGACAAACAGAACTGTATTAATGTTTGAATATGCAATTTTCTTGATTTAATTGCATCCTGCATTGACAATCATCAACTTAATTAACTCTAATGTAAACAACACAGCTGTGACTGGATTTAGAAAATTGGTTTTCGATTTTTCTAGGTAAAATAGAAACAAATCTCTTCCTCTAATGCCATCTGCTATTCGAAAACCAGAACAAACAGCAGTTATTAATGCCATTCCTCTGGTTAGGGAGGGCGATGTGGTGCCTGATGTTTATGGGATACTCTCTCTCTCTCTCTCTCTCTCTCTCTCTCTCTCTCTCTCTCTCCTCTCTCTCTCCTCTCTCTCTCTCTCTCTCTCTCTCTCTCTCTCTCTCTCTCTCTCTCTCTCTCTCTCTCTCTCTCTCTCATGTGTGCGTCGCACCGACGCACACACCTTAAAGCAGATGATCTATTCCACTCGATCATATATTCAAATCCGACACAATAATGGAACGTCATCACCCTTCACTATGATGTTATTGGTCACCGAACGGACGGGACTGTAGTCTTCCACAGCATAGTATAGTGTTCATCACATTGTTGCATTATGGAGAGAAGTGGCACCTGCCTGTCAGGTCGAAGTGAGGGACAACTACCAATCAGGCAACTCTCAGTTTGGCTGCACCACATTGGACATTTGAGGATTGAACGCTGAGGTATACAACATGAGATTTACCGCGTACGCGTCTGCGTTGTGCAAACTTGAACCAGAACGAAAACTAGGCCTACCACTAGACAGGACAGACTGAGACACTGTTCCAGTTGTTGAATACGTTTGTAACCCGCTCGGGCCTCCCAGATGTGACCTACATCTATAATAGGGTCCTCCGTTTTGCGTTGGCTGAACATGAGGGGGATGATTGAATTATCTGGAGCCACTACAGAACATTATCTGCGCACCTCCAATTCCACCGAGGTGCGCAGGTCTGCTTACCGTGGGACGAGTTGGCCAGCAGTATCGTGATCTATGGCGCTGGCTGATAGCCAACACTAAACCTGAGCGCACGTTGGTTGAATCAACTCCCCAAATGGCGTCCAACTGTTAGCGGGCTAAATATAGAGCAGGACAATATAGGCGGACATACGTCTCCAAATAATTCAAATTAGACTGAAAGTCTGAGAAGTACAAAGACGTCATGATTATTTCAACACAAAAATGTTTGCAGTTTGTTGTTATTGAGCTGTCATCCGGCATGCAGACTGAAACTGAAATCGGAAAACCTTTTAAAATGGTGTGTATGTTGTTGCGTGACCTTAATATCAGACAGTATGTAATGGAGTCAGGAATTGTATTGAGTGCACTCTTCTGAAACCGCCTTGAATACCCCAACGATACAGCCAGTGGGAGTGCATTTTGGGGCAGTCAGTCACCGCACACCAACACACAATAAAACCACTTGCCTTGGAAATGGCTACATTTGAAATTCTAATGCCATGGGCCTAATGACTAGGTGTGTATGCATCAGTGGGAAAAATATTAATACAACAAATTACACTGAGTGAGAGTGAGTGAGTGACAAGTGAAATTAGAGGGACAAGGAAAGAGAGGGAGAGGAATGCGAAGTAGCAGACAGAGAGCAGACCATTTCAGAAGACACTCACTCACACACACACGTCATCTTCATAGTGCTTCCAATGTGTCAGATGTCTAGACGTCCCTCAATCTCTCCTCCTCTTCTCGCAGAGCAGACTGCCAGCCCGGGGTTTTAGTGGGAAAACTGTACCACTGAGGAACATCACTTTCACTGCATTTCATTACCCCTTTCTGTAATGTCCACAGCAGTTTATGAGTGTACAGTTATTGGCATTTATGAATTAACTAGGGCTCCCCCCTTTGCGCACACAAAATCGATTTCTTTCGCAATCAATGAAAGGTTTGCATTTACATGACTCATTTTGTGCACGCTTTCCAAAGCGATGTCACACCGTGTTGAACACGGCATGTTTAGAGGCTTTGTTTAGAGGCTATGTTTAGGGCCAATCCCGTTTCTACCCCTTACCCCTTCCCCTTACCCCTCCGCCTTGTTTTGAAGGGGTAAGGGGAAGGGGCAAGGGGAAGGGTTAAGGGGAAGGCGTAAGTGGTAGAAATGGGATTGGGCCTAAGGCCCAATCCCATTTCTACCCCTTCCCCCTTCCCTTTACCCCTTCAAAACAAGGGGAAGGGGAAGGGGAAGGGGAAGGGGAAGGGGTAAGGGGTAGAATTGGGATTGGGCCTTAGAGGCCATCTTTAGAGGCCATCTTTAGAGGCCATCTTTAGAGGCCATCTTTAGAGGCGTTTTGCCTCTGCGGTGAGTGGGAGCTCTGACAGTTTTGATCCTCTGTCCTGATTCTTGAAACTGTCGCCATGGTAAGTCAGTTCTGTTGCGTCGAGAGCTGCCATAGAAGAGTCTGCCCATTGTTCAAGGAGGTTCTGCTCTGTGGAAAACGGTGTCTTCACCAGACCTACGTGGAAAAAAACAAGTGCATTAAGAGTGACGTTCCTCACAAGATGGCGTCCGCGTCCCAACATGCAATGCGGTGTGACACACCGTCACATTCCCTATTGCACAATGCTTACACATCAGAGATAGCAGCCTGCATGGGTTCAAAAGTTGAAAAACGAAAGCTATAAACTACGAAAGTCGGTATATGTGATGTTCTCCACAGGAAACCATGTTGTTTAAAGGTAGGCAGGGGTTATGCAAATCGTTAAGAGCTAAAGGTAGCTCATTCCACCACGAATGACTTTCCAACCACGTCGTCCATTTTCGAAACACAAAAACAAAGGTGAATACTGGCAGAGGCATTGTTGATCCATTACAGAGCTCCTTCACTTTGCCTTCATCTGTGGTTCACTTCCAGTGGATCTCACAGCTGCACTTCAGCGTGCCACTGGGCAGTGTTCTCAGCATATTAATATCTGAATATTTAATACTTCTCTCAGCCATCACACTGGCCAGATTGGCAGGTGTAACTATTCTCTAGGAATGCTTCTCTATCATTTGGTCCTTTAATGGGGGCTTTTAGTTCCGAATGTTAATTAACTTGGCAGGGCAAGGTACAAATATGCAGAATTGGCCAAATGTAATTTTTTCTTTTTAAAACTGCAGTAACGAAGCACATCTTTGTGCCGCAGGAACCGCAACGGAAGTTCGGCACAGTCAAAATATCACAGTTATTAAAGGAGAGTGGAGGTTAAAATGCATTTACATACATGCACCCGCACATGCGCCCGCACACGCACGTGAGCGGCACACTCACACGGACACACATACACACACACACAAATGCACACACTCACATACACACACACACACACAGGCACAATCACATAAGCATCCTTCATTTCGAGTGATGTTGAACAGATTGTTCAGTGAATCACAAACAGATATTTCTTCCTCCTTTAACTTTCTCCTTAACCCAAGTGGAGGCCAGTCTTGCTGCCCCTTCAATGCAAGCTATCCTCTTTACAAAACCAAATCACAGACTTGTTTCACACCCGCACTTACTTGTATTCTTTCACCACCTTGTTACACACATTAGCTAATTTTTGTGCTGGCAGCCATTGCTTTAACACAAATTCATTTCTAGAATTATCCTCCGGAAACATTTTCAATTCCTTGCTTTTCAGTGTTCATGTATATCTGCATGTTTGTTTCTTCGTGTGTGTGTGTGTGTGTGTGTGTGTGTGTGTGTGTGTGTGTGTGTGTGTGTGTGTGTGTGTGTGTGTGTGTGTGTGTGTGTGTGTGTGTGTGTGTGTGTGTGTGTGTGTATGCGTGTGTGTGTATGCATGCATGTGTGTGTGTGTGTGTGTGTGTGTGTGTGTGTGTATGTTTACAAGTTTGTGTGTGTGTGTTTTTGTGTGTGTGCGTGTTTGTTCACGCTACCGGCACCGCGCGTGTCTACACATCTTGTCTTCAATAAAGATGTGTGATATTGCTTTGAAATATGTGACACGCATGAATATAGGCCTAAAGCCCCCCGCGTTGCATAACTCAAGACATTGCACTCGCACATTTAAATGACAGATGCACGCAAGCTAATCTGCATATACAGAAGCCTACCTTAAAATATGCTGTGTGCGGCTCCATATATCATGCTGCCCGTGCACCATGCAGTGCGATAACGGCTGGCCGGCCAAGTCACCTAGATGTGTTGAATGAGGATTTATGTCCGCAGGACCAGAAATGACTGGAGTCTTTGCTGAAAGAACTCAAACAAATAGCAGCTTAACACCTGAAATATAGGATCACACTTTGGACCGCACATATCTGGAAGCTGGAAACAAAAGTGTCTGGCGTGTTGGTTTATTAAGGGGGTGTAATGATGGTCTTATATCGTGATTAACGGCTTATATCATGATTAAAGGATATGTCCACCCATGGGTAGATAACTAGACTAGACACTACTATTGGATTGCTGAAAATAAGATCCACCCTGATTTAACTAATTGCAAACTAGCAAGGAATGCAACCCAGGATGGGAAGATGCTGTGTAACGCAGTTCCCCCAGTTTTCCTTTCCGGTTTAATGAAAAAAGACTCTGACCTTTTGATTCCACGCAAAGTCCAAGTATTCTGTGCATGTTTTTTTGCCTCTGTTCCCTGTTACTGCAAACTTCCTTCACTGAAATAGTTAGCTACAATACGTTTCTTGTGACTAGCATTTTGAGTTGGCCATGCTGAAAACCTTTCAAAAACCTTTCAAAGGTTTTTGACCTGGAAATGTTGTGCTCAAGTGTGATCGGATGTATTGAATGATTTTCAATTATGAAGTAATAGATATCAAAAGGACCATGAGACAACCAACAGCAAAAGCGAAACAACAAACATTTGTTCTGAATCTTTGTCAACTTTTTATATTGGCTTGTGGGAAAGAAACAGACCAATCCCATTGTGTGCCATCCATGCAACAGTCAACCGTTTTGTTCAAGTTTTCCCCAAGCAGCGATAATATCATCAAAAGATTATTTAATTCAATTAAATACCAAAACAATGGTTCTTCTCTCCCATGAACTGATCAGTGGCATCAAACCCATTCAAATGATAATATATCACCAGGACTCAACTGATCTAAAGCAATTTTAATTTCCTGTCTCTAAACAAAGAGGGTCAAAGCCGGCTGAGCTGTGTGTGTGTGTGTGTGTGTGTGTGTGTGTGTGTGTGTGTGTGTGTGTGTGTGTGTGTGTGTGTGTGTGTGTGTGTGTGTGTGTGTGTGTGTGTGTGTGTGTGTGTGTGTGTGTGCCTGTGTTGCATTGAGCGCGTCAGTGCGCATCTGTGTTGTGTGTACCTGGATTCCCAGGCATTTTGATGCACACACCCCCTCATTTTGAAACCACAAGTTCATTGTGTTGAGTAAAATCACAGCTCTGATCGCACACACAAACACACACAATGACTAATTTAACAAAGCATGGGTTTTTACATGAATTATTATTCATCCAATTACCCGTGAGATTGCGTGCTAGTCCCCCCTTTCTCCCGCTCCATCATCTCTTTGTCTGTGTGTGTGAGTGTCTTGTGTACATGGGCACAAGTTTGTCTCCCAGCTCCCATTCATTGGCCTTCTACCTCGAGAAGCCCCCCCCCCCCCCCCCCCCCCCCCCCCCCCCGCCACTCCTCCAAAAAGAAAAAGATTCCGATTTTAAACTCCTCCATTTTCCTCCTTGTTGTTATTATTTTGTGCATGGCTCAGTGGCTTCAGTGCTCACCCTGCCACTGCTCTGCATTCAACGCACATCCTGCCCCCTTCTGTCGTCACTAACACAGTACCTCAGGAGGAACGAAAGGGCTCCGGGACAATGCATCCAGAGCCTGCTATACACAGAGCATTTCCATGTATTACATCCTGTTGAATCCCCCCCCTATTTCCCTCTTTTCTTCTCCCCCTGCTTCCTCGCCAGGCGGCATCTTCGAGACGCGGGAGAGTGAGCTGGTGAGCATGGACGAGCTGGCCTTCAAGTTCGCCGTCACCAGCATCAACCGGAACCGGACGCTGATGCCGAACACCACGCTGACCTACGACATCCAGAGGATCAACCTGTTTGACGGCTTCGAGGCGTCCAGGAGAGGTGCGTGTTGTGGGGAGCGTTCCTTAACATGAGTTATGTGGAGAAGGCAAGACGCATCGATGGAGGAATTGCACGTTGGTTTAACTATTGAACAGATTCAGCACCAGGGGTTATAGCCCCCACCGCCCGTCCCCCCCCCCTCCCCCCGCCCACCATTAGAATACCTATATATACCTTATGGAAGACATTAATCAGTTCCTCCTGTGCTGCTGACACAGGAGTACCAATCAATCACCTGTGTTGCTTATTATTAAAAGCTTTTTATTAAAAGTGTTATTAGCAGACGTATATGCATTATACAGGGAACCCAAGTTATTCAACTTGCAAATAAAAACGTACAAAATAACACCAAAACGTTGACGACATCTTCGTGAGACCCTAACAGAACCGTCAGGGAATAAAAGTGGCCCCACCCCCTGCTCTAAAACCCGTCCTGTGTGCGTTCTCCCTCCCTCCGGCCCCAGCCTGCGACCAGCTGGCCTTGGGCGTGGTGGCGCTGTTCGGCCCCTCCCACAGCTCCTCGGTGAGCGCCGTGCAGTCCATCTGCAACGCGCTGGAGGTGCCCCACATCCAGACCCGCTGGAAGCACCCGTCGGTGGACAACAAGGACACCTTCTTCATCAACCTGTACCCCGAGTACAGCGCCATCGCCCGGGCCATCCTGGACGTGGTCACCTTCTTCAAGTGGAAGAAGCTCACCGTGGTCTACGAGGACAGCACCGGTACCCCTGGGGTGTTGGGATGTTGGAATGTGGGTGTCTGGTTGCTTGGGTGGTGACCGTGGCGACGAGGACAGCACCGGTACCCCTGGGGTGTTGGGATGTTGGAATGTGGGGGTCTGGTTGTTTGGGTGGTGACCGTGGCGACGAGGACAGCACCGGTACCCCTGGGATGTTGGGATGTTGGAATGTGGGTGTCTGGTTGCTTGGGTGGTGACCGTGGCGACGAGGACAGCAGCGGTACCCTGGGATGTTGCTGACGTTGATGTCTGGTTGTTTGGGTGGTGACCGACAAGGTGTCTGGGAATGAGAACGATGATGGATGGACAACGTGGAGGCTGGTGGCTGGCAGGCCGATGAGCAGGCCCGGCCAAGCGGCTGGTTGGGGGACTGTGGGTCTGTGTGCCTTCCAGATGGTCCCACTGGCTGACCGCTGGAGTGGTGCTTCTGGTGTGTGTGTGTGTGTGTGTGTGTGTGTGTGCGTGTGCGTGTGCGTGTGTGTGTGTGTGTGTGTGTGCGTGTGTATGTGTGTGTGTGTGTGTGTGATAAGATCATATACACAAACGCAAAAATGCATGCCACTGACAGGAAAAAGAGATGGCTGGATAGAGATAGATAGATAGATGGATGGATGGATGGATGGATGGATGGATGGATGGATGGATGGATGGATGGATGGATGGATGGATGGATGGATGGATGGATGGATGGATGGATGGATGGATGGATGGATGGATGGATGGATGGATGGATGGATGGATGGATGGATGGATGGATGGATGGATGGATGGATGGATGGATGGATGGATGGATGGATGGATGGATGGATGGATGGATGGATGGATGGATGGATGGATGGATGGATGGATGGATGGATGGATGGATGGATGGATGGATGGTTGGATGGATGGATGAAGATGGACAGGCAGACAAACACATATAATATGAAATATAAATATTTAAGCGAGAGAAAGAGAGAAACGGGAAAACAGATTGGGATGAATTGTGATCCATTAAGTTGAGTCTCATTCTCCAGTCCTACTTTCAATCCCATTCGTAGTTTGTGTGCTTCTGTGAACTGTGAATGAGCCAATTGGCACAACAGCGTCCTGTTGTCGACTGCACACTGTTCCTCTGATGAGTCGGCATTCGCAAGATAAGGGCCCGCGCTGAAATGTCATGCTTTATAGATTAATGTTGCTTTGGTTTTTGTTCTGTTTGTTTCGGGGGTGGGGCTGTTGTGTTGTTGAGATATTTTTCAGAAATGTCACACATACACAAGCACAACATGCAGCTGAAAGATTACAATTGGAGAAGTGCAATGGATAGTTAGAGCGAAGATGATTTGTGGATCATACCGGTAGGGCAAACCTTCTCAACAAAGTATGGACTGTACTCTCCTTCCAATAACTAAAATATGTATGACCCAAGTGCCCTAGAGCAACATTCAAAATGACTCCCTTACCTCTGAACGGGTGACCCTTATGACCACTGGCATTGCATCACACAGTTCACTTTGGGCTCTCTCTCTCTCTCCCTCTCTCTCTCTGTTCTTCTCTCTCTCTATCGCTCTCTCTCTCTCGCCCTCTCTGTCTCCCTCTCTCTCTCTGTTCCTCTCTCTCTCCCTCTCTCTATCACGCTCTCTCTCTCGCTCTGTCTCCATCTCTATCTCTCTCTATCTCTCTCCTCTCTCCCTCACTTTCCCCCTGACTCTCTCTCCCCCTCACTCTGTCTCTCTCTTTCTCTCTCCCCCCCCCTCTCTCGCTCTCTCTCTCCCCCGTTCCTCTCCCACCCTTCTCTCTCCCCCTCACTCCCCATCCTTCCTCTCCCTCCCTCTCTCTTCCTCTCTCCCCCTCTCTCCCTCTCCCCCCTCTCCCCTCTCCCTCCCTCTCTCTCTCTCTCCCAGGTCTGATGCGCATGCAGGAGCTGATCAAGGCTCCCGCCAAGCTCAGCCTGAAGATCAAGATCCGTCAGCTGACCCCGGGCAACATGGACGCCCGGCCGCTGCTCAAGGAGCTGAAGAAGGACAAGGAGTTCTTCGTCCTGTTCGACTGCTCCTACCGCATGGCCGCCGAGCTCCTCAACCAGGTCAGACAAGGTCCTGGTGTCCCAGGCTTTATGCGGTCCTCTAATGCTGTTACCCTAAGTAGCCTTGACATATTGGGCTTCATAAGGAGAAGACTCAGCCACATTATTTCCTTCAGTGTCCTCTCATACTGTGAGCTTAGGTCAAGGAGTTGAGGTTTACTATGTGTTTATAGGTGCACTTATATATTTATTATTCTATTTTGACGTTTTCATGTTCAGATGCAGTCTTTTTTTTTTTCTATTTTTTGGGCGCAGGGGGCAACTTTAAGGGCTCTTTATGGTTCCAGGTTCACGCAATGCAAGGGGGTCACGGACCACTTACGTCCTTGCGGACCCTCCTTGCGTCCACTGCAAGGCCCGGACGTGCGCCTCCCAAAAATCGTAACCTTCCGTCAAGGCGACGCGGCAGCAAGGGCTGTGATTGGTCCGTTTACTAAAACCCGACGCAGAACCATAAACGTTCAGCGTCTGCCTGGTCATTGCGTTGCGGGAACGTGGGACCATAAAAAGACCTTTAGTCTGAAAGGGGACTTTATAGAGAAACACTTTTAAAATCCACAAAAACCTGTCTATTGTATAATATGTAGATAAGTGAAGATAAGTGTAGATCCCAGCTCTTGTGTAGGACTCTGTATGACTCCTGTCTCTGTGTTGCAGCTGTCCTCCATGGGAATGATGACAGAGTACTATCACTTCTTCTTCACAACCTTGGTGAGTGACACCGGTTGATGTGTTTAGAACTCATCTGGGAGGTCTTTAATAGGCTTATAATCTTTCACTTTCTCCCTCTCTCTCTCTCTCTCTCTCTCTCTCTCTCTCTCTCCCTCTCCCTATCTCTCCCTCTCCCTCTCCCTCTCTCTCTCTCTCTCTCTCTCTCTCTCTCTCTCTCTCTCTCTCTCTCTCTCTCCCTCTCCCTCTCTTTCTCTCTCTCTCTCTCTCTCTCTCTCTCTCTCTCTCTCTCTCTCTCTCTCTCTCTCTCTCTCCCCTTCCCTCCCCCCTCCCTCCCTCCCCCTCTCTCTCTCCATCAGGACCTGTTTGCTCTGGACCTGGAGCCGTACCGCTACAGCGGGGTCAACATGACGGGCTTCAGGCTGCTGAACACAGACGACCCGCGCGTGGCCGCCACCATGGACCAGTGGGCCCTGGACCGCCTGCAGGGGCCCAAGCAGGAGAGCGGGCTGATGGACGGCGTGATGACGGTAGCGCTGACCTCAGGCCGGGCCGCGGGGGATATGGCCCTGATATTGACCTTTGCACTCTGGCTGTGGATATCTCTTCTGTTATCTCTTCTGGCCTTGGATGGGCAGCAATCGATTCCCCTGAAAATGGCAATTTATTTTATTTTTTAATTTTTTTAGTTGATAGGGACACTGCTCATTGATGAACAGACAAATTGCTTGCTATTTATAAGCCAGAGTTAGCTGCAAATGCTCATTTCCATCTGTTGTCCCCTAGCAAGATCTTAAAAGGCACCCTGCATCTAAAAAATGATAAAAGGTAAATCGAACCGAATAGTGAACCGTTTATAATGGTGCAACTCTTCATTAGTCTCTAAATTATTTAGTTTTCCTGTTCTAAACTCAGCGAGAGGTTGTAGCGATGCACGACAAAAAAAATTTTTTTTATCGGAGCACGGCACATGAATGTAGAGGGTCTGTATTTTTCTGCTGGCTTTGCATTGGACTAAAGTTTATTTTAGATGTGAAAATTATTCAGCATTTCCATCTGTCCCGACACGGTCATGTGGTTTGGGCTTAGGAGCGCACAGTGTATAAATCAACACCTGTGCCATAATAAATAGCGTTCAACGTATAACATGTTGGGAGAGGTGTTACCTATAGCACCTGCTGCTATATTTCTCCACTAAATAATTTGCTAAATCACGTTAACAGAAATTCTCGTGAGAACTCGGTGCTATTTATAGTATAAATCTGCACTCATGCTTTTGGGAACTTTGGCAGAATTCGTTTTTGGAAAAGTTTAATATCAGCAAATAACACTCCATCTGACTTAGCTTTTTCGGTCTGGGTTCCTGTCCAAAACAAATAAATGGTGCATAATTTATGTATGGATATATATTTATATCTTAGATGAGCCCACAGTGGCCGGTATCGGATAATACCCGTAAGAACCCCTTTTCACTGTTCCAGACGCTTTCCTTTCTGATTAGAAGCAGTAAAACATTGATAACATCTTCACATTTCATCCCCTGCCCTTCTTTTATCCGGTATCCTCCAGTTCCTCTTACTCCTCACCTCTGCTCCCCTGCGGGAGTCATTTAGTCCCCCCTGTGAAGTTATTGCTGCTCTTGTACAAAACACTCACTTGCTCATATCACACACTATTAACTCAGTCATACAGAGTGATGGAGCACATGCTTATCAGAGTTTTTGACTTTCAATATTGTGTGTGTGTGTGTGTGTGCGGGTATGCGTGTTCATGTCATTGTGTGTGTGTGATCGTATGTTTGTGCGTCTTTTGTGTGCGTGCTTGCACCTATGAGTTTGTGCACGTCGATGAGTGTGTGTGTGTCTTCTGTGTGTATGTTTGTTTATATGTGTGTGTCTGTGTGTGTATGTGTGAGAGAGGTTACTATTGTGTGCATATGCATGCATGTTTGTGTGCGCGTGTGTTTATGTGCGCGCGTGTGTGTGTGTGTGTGTGTGTGTGTGTGCAGACGGACGCGGCCCTGATGTACGACGCGGTGTTCATGGTTGCCGTGGCGTCACAGCGGGCGACCCAGATGACGGTGAGCTCGCTGCAGTGTCACCGCCACAAGCCGTGGCGCTTCGGCCCCCGCTTCATGAACCTGTTCAAGGAGGTGAGGTCGCCGGCAGACACCAGCTTGTTTGTACACGAAGTCGACTCACCGGGGCTTTCTGAGCTGCTTCCAGTCAGTAATGAAGTTTATTCCATCCTGACAGATTGAACAAACTTCAGGACTCACTAAAACTGGAGCGGCTGGTCTCATTTGAGAAGTTCAAGGGGATGATTGAAATCACATTGGATGAGGTTCTCATGTGTTTTTTAAGTTTTTTTTAGTTATCCCATTCTATTGTATCATTGATTTATTTACTTTATGTAATGCAGTGTTGTTCTGGTTGTTTGACCGGCTGTTCATATATGTTGTGCATGTGGATTTCTGTTTTTATTTCCTATGTTGTTATCCGGGCGTCATTGAAAAAGAGAGCCTGCTCTCAATGGGTTTAATATTAATGAGAGGATTCTGACCGTGTGAACGGAACCTTGGTTCTTCACTATGTGTAAATGACAAAACTTTACTTGGAGTCTCCAAAGACCACGTGTGAACAATAAAAGGAATTCAAAGATTGCCATTGGTAAAATTGCTTTTCGGAAGATTCATGTAAGCTATTTCATTTCCAAAAGCACCCCATATTTTTTAGTGTTATTCTTGTATAGAATACAATTATGAGGCTATGAAACTTCTATAGGAAAAGCAGTGTTAGGGCGTTTAGCCAAGATTTGATGGGCGTTGTCGGCCCGTTCCCTCAAAGATTTCAGACCCGCTTTGGACTTACTTGTTACGCCTCATAAACATCTCTGCTTGCAAATGGCGGTTCAGACCTTAGATCATCAGGAAGCACTGCATAACAGGTTTCATCTCACACATGCATAAACCCATATTTGGTACAACATGTCTCCCTCCTTCCTTCCTTCTATGCCTCAGAGACTCCATCTCTTCTTGATCACTCATCTAAAACTCACTTCATACTAAATCAACACGCTACAGGAATAACGGTTGTTCATATATATGTACTGGCGTTGAGAGAGTGCTGATGCCGGCAGACAGCAGGGAAGCCTTTGATAGGCTGCTGTTTTGATCCGTAAAAGTCTTCAAAATCCAGCTGA
>NC_079418.1:18735224-18757724 GCF_026213295.1 Gadus chalcogrammus
AGGGCGAGTGGAACGGCATGGTCCGCGAGCTCATCGACCACGTGAGTCCGGGCCGGTGTCCCTTCTGCGTTCACGCCTCCGAAGGGAATCAGTGAATCTGAAATGCACCGCTTCTCCCAGTGGACTGGATGGATGGTTTGGAAGTGCTGGAAAAGTGTGAAAATGAGTTATCAACGCTGTGGCTTAACGATGAGTCAGGGACGCGGGAAAAGACGTACCGCTTCCTTCCCCCGCGAATATAGGCGTTTCTTTTGTACCTTTTGAAAATGTCACATTGCCGTTCTGCCTTCTGCTTTTTATGGGTTGTTTTAAGCCCGGGCTAAATGTAGCATATATGAGCCACTGGTTCTGAGCCACTGACACAACGTGTTCCATAAGCAGAGGGCAGCTCAGCGTAGAGGATGGGATTTCAGGGCTGTATGCTCCTGCCAGGACAACCCAAATGCAAACCTGCAGCCAACAAAGGGGTACCGCGCTCGCTGTGTCGTGTGAACAGAGCTTCATATGAGTACCACAAAACGCTGCAACATGGACTGCATAGAAAATGTGCCATAAAGTTGAGCCATCTGTCCGGGATTTACATTCTTGCTGGTTGCATGGATCCAACAAGCGTACGAAGCAGTACTGTCTCATAAAGTGTGATTCCAATCCTTCATGATTTAAGATTTAAGGCTGTCTGACAGACAGCCTTAAATCTTAAATCATAAAGTGTGATTCCACTCCTTTATGATTTAAGATTTAAGGCAGTCTGTCTGCCGAGGAGTGCGTACACAAGGGTCCTACCCTCGGCCTCTATACATATAGCAAAACAGCAGACCTCCTCGACCCGTGATTAGAAAGCAGGGCATTAAAACACAAACAAAACAGGCCAACACATAATCCTGATTCTAAACCTGTCCTTTGTGGTGTGACCAGATAGCGGACCTGGCGGTGGCTCCCCTGACCATCACCTACGTCCGGGAGAAGTCCATCGACTTCTCCAAGCCCTTCATGACGCTGGGCATCAGCATCCTGTACCGTAAGCCCAACGGCACCAACCCGGGGGTGTTCTCCTTCCTCAATCCCCTGTCGCCGGACATCTGGATGTACGTGCTGCTGGCCTGCACCGGGGTCAGCTGTGTGCTGTTTGTCATCGCCAGGTAGGAGAGAGGCGGGGTGCCTGGATTAGCGAGGATTAGTGTGGAGGGATGTAAGAGAGAGGGGGGGGCGGTTTGGACATGGGGATTGAAGGAGAGAAGTGTGCGGAGAGATCTAGAGGTCGGGTTATGAACGAGGGCAACGGCAGATAGAACGACAGGAAAGGTTGAGTTGTCCAGTGCTGCTCTCCGAAGAACTGCCAGAACTTATTTACTTTAACATACAGGCACTATACTTGGGTATATGTTTTATAAATATATCTATATATATATGCATAATCCTGATTGAGGCAAAGCAGATGTAATTTGGATTTGTGGAACCAACATGATTGCTCTTAAGAAATATCGTTATCAAGTCCCGCCACCTTAGTGCAAGTATTTTCGTTGTTATTTAGAAGCACCACGTGTAAGCTGCCACTAAATCTCCGCCTCAATCATGGTTTGCTTTGACTTGAGAACTAAACCAGCGAGAAATAAATTGCTTTCTGGGACCAAAATCTGAATGCACTCGGTTTTTCATCTTCAATCAAATTGGACTGGATGCTAGTGTGTATTATTATACGTGGGGATTCTATAAATCGACCAATAATACCATACATCATTTCTGCTGTTGTCTCTTGTGTCTTCCTTCATAAACCGAACACTAACACTATAATCATTTCTGCTGTTGTCTCTTATATCTTCTTACATAAATCAACCACTTATATCAAACATAATTTCTCTGTTGTCACTTCTGTCTTCGCCAATAAACCTAACGATAATACTAAAATAGTTTATCCTGTTGTCACTTCTGTCTTCTTTACAAAAAGCGACCAATAATACCATATATCATTTTTAATGTTGTCCCTTCTGTCTTCCCTCATAAACTTAACAACATGACTATAATCATTTCTGCTGTTGTCTCTTCTGTCTTCTTCCATAAATCTACCAATTATATCATACATAATTTCTGCTGTTGTCACTTCTGTCTTCTTTACAAAAAACTACCAATAATACCATATATCATTTCTAAGGTTCCTTTTCTGTCTTCCCTCATAAACGTAACAAACACTATAATCATTTCTGCTGTTGCCTCTTGTGTCTTCTTCCATAAATCGACCAATTATTTCATACATCATCTGTACTGTTGTCCCTCTGTCTTCCTCCATAAATCAAACAACATGACTATAATAGTTTGTCCTGTTGTCTCTTCTGTCTTCTTCCATAAATCCTTTCCTCTTCTTCCCCCCCCCCCCCCCCTCAGGTTCACTCCCTACGAGTGGTACAACCCCCACCCATGCAACCCGTCCTCCACCCTGATCGAGAACAACTTCACGCTGCTCAACAGCTTCTGGTTTGGCGTTGGGGCTCTCATGCGACAAGGTATTCAGGAGACAGGGTCACCTGCCGCCCCCCCCCCCCCCCCCCCCCCCCCGCCCTCCCAGGGGTCGACCACACCCCTGAGCTACATCCATCTGTTAGCTAAACGTCTGTGCGTCACACCATCCAACCCTCTGTCAGGGTGGTCTGCTGAACTCTGTGCAGGGGGCAGCAGAGAGTCTAGTGGTGCCTGCTAATCCTCAGCAAACACACCGTTCACATCCAATTCACCGTGACTCCCCGGCCACACACGGCTCACCGCCAGCACCACCAACGCTGCACCCCGATGGAGGCTGGAGCTGGAGCTCAATGAACGCCTGCTTTTATCTACCTCAGAGAGAGAGAGAGAGAGGGGGGGGAGGGGGGGGGGGGGGGGGGAGGGGGAGAGAGAGAGAGAGAGAGAGAGAGAGAGAGAGAGAGAGAGAGAGGGGGAGAGAGAGAGGGGGAGAGAGAGAGGGGGAGAGAGAAATAGGGGGGGGGGAGAGGGGGGGGAAAGAGAGAGACAGAGGGAGAGAGAGAGAGAGAGAAAGAGAGGGGAGACTTAAAGGGAGAGTGAATAAGAGAGAGACTGAGAGGGGGAGAGAGAGAGAGAATGGGGGGAGAGAGAGAGAGGGAGAGAGAGAGGGGAGACTTTAAGGGAGAGAGACGGAGTGTGAGAGAGGAAGGGAAAGAGAGACAAACAGAGCGAGAGAGAGTAAGAGAAAGAGAGAGAGAGAGAGAGAGAGAGAGAGAGAGAGAGAGAGAGAGAGAGAGAGAGAGAGAGAGAGAGATTGATATGATATACCAGCTCCCTGGTGCCGGTGCTTTGAGGGTAGTTTACAGTGGCCTTGGGCGTTCTGCAGGGTGCAGTGTGTTCTGACAGTAACCACTACCTTGGATACATGGCAGTTCAGATGATGCTGTCTATCACCCCAAACGCCCTTTCTTCAGGCATTGGCCTATAAACGATGGCACATGTTCAGAGAACACGGACATATGTTCAGGAAACATGGAAAGGTATCCCTTAAAGTTTCCTCCTGAAATTAAACCTCTACCTAAATGTAGAGATATTTATAGTTCCACGATTATTTGCGCTGTCCTGACGCTCCTATTGAAACCTACCTGCTTCTTTCAAATTAAACTC
Organism: Gadus chalcogrammus; assembly: GCF_026213295.1. Classification (NCBI taxonomy): domain Eukaryota; kingdom Metazoa; phylum Chordata; class Actinopteri; order Gadiformes; family Gadidae; genus Gadus; species Gadus chalcogrammus. The sequence goes on from NC_079418.1 coordinate 18,738,843, forward strand.
TAAAAAGACTCCTTAGTTACATCTATACCAGGCAAGCCATTCTTTCTCACAAGAGGCTGTAAGAAGCTTAATTTCTTTCTCACAGCCTCTTACTGTAAATATGAGTTGTTAAACCCCCATGGCAGCTGTAGAAAACATGGCCATTTTAGGAAAAATCAAATACTCAGACTGGGGGGGAAATCCATGTATTAGGGTAAACCTATTTGTTTTAGCTGTGAAGGACTATGGATTTCATAATTTTGCCCATTTCCTACCTTATGCTACTATCTGGAGCACACACACACACACACACACAAACACACACACACACACACACACACACACACACATACACACACACACACACACACACACACACACACACACACACACACACACACACACACACACACACACACACACACACACACACACACACACACAGGTACACACACACACACACACACACACACACACACACACACACACACACACACACACACACACACACACACACACACACACACACACACACACACACACACACACACACACACACACACACACACACAGTCACATCAATACCCATAAAACTAGTCCAATTCCAAACTAAAACAACTATACCACTGCAATTCTGATCGCTCCTGTTACCCCGCTGAGCTAACAACCAGCATATTGGATGAAGGATGAAAGGCTAACAAGCGCCAACATCCACATAGCCCTAACTTATTAGCTCAGCAACAACCGTGTTCCCAGCGTGCCGCTCCACCATCTCCCTGTCGCTCTGTGCCCAGGCTCGGAGCTCATGCCCAAGGCTCTGTCCACGCGCATCGTGGGGGGCATCTGGTGGTTCTTCACCCTCATCATCATCTCCTCCTACACGGCCAACCTGGCCGCCTTCCTCACCGTGGAGCGCATGGACGCGCCCATCGACTCAGCCGACGACCTGGCCAAGCAGACCAGGATAGAGTACGGCGCGGTGAGGGACGGCTCAACCATGACCTTCTTCAAGGTAGGGTCCGGACACGGGTGGTTTTAGGTGGGGTCGGTCTGCGGGGTGTCTGGATGCTCCAAAACCCTCTTGAGCTAGACAGCCCTGAGAGCAGGTGCTGGAGACTCTGGCGTTTTTCTATTTTGTCGATAGAATGTTGCAAATGATTTCAGATGTCCATTACAAGTAAGCAGGGCCCAAAGGGATTTGCAGGCTTTACTGTACTCAAGTCAACTGCAATAGTTATGTTTATATAATACTGTAGTATTTGAATTACAAATTACAATCGATATGTGGAACTTGTTAAAAACCTTTTATTTTTTGTGACTTTGTGGCATCTGTTGTTGAATATCTATCTGTATGTCAATCACAGACCTTTGTTTTGGTTTCAAATTAGTTTCACAATAGGTTCATCATTGCATGATTAGTTTGGTGATTGTGTGTTTAGGAATATATAAGTCACGCTTTATGGTCTCTCGTCTCCATACCAACACTCGCTGTCCCCCCGTGCCCTGTCATGCATATGCTGTGAAGATAGGCATGAATAGCAGCATAATTAGCATTGTTTATTTCCCTTCAGCCCTCAGAAGGTGTGTCTGCTTAGGTGCTAACTGCACTTCAACCAAACTCTCTCTTTAGATTAAGCTTGAATCAACTCACATGCACGCATGCACGACCACTGCCGACAACGACAACAGCAACAAACATCAGCAACAACAGTTATCAAAAATATGCAAATGTTGTTTACTCTGAAATCAGTGCAATGGTAATATATTTTCAGCAATGGGAACATCTGCAAAATGTGCTGATACAAACACACACAACACACACACACACACACACACACACACACACACACACACACACACACACACACACACACACACACACACACACACATGCACATGCAAACATACACATACGCACACACATGCCAAACAAACACAAATATACACACACACACACACAAACACGCACACACAACCAGAACTCCTGCTGGGGCCAATCTGACCTAAATAATGATAGGCAGGGGGGTTAAGGGAGAGCCTTTAAAAATATGTACTTTTTTTATAAATCACTGTTTCAAAGCCCAGCGTGCATCTGCGTTATCTTAGGTTTAATCTTGTATCCAGCAGTCTTTCTATGTTAGCGCAAAACTTTAAATAATTAATCAAAAGTCTGATTTGTGAGTGACTACCTTAGATCAGTATGAGGCATACTCGTAGCAACTTTCCTTGGCCATGGCTTCACTCGCTACCCCCTCCCTCCCTCCCTCACTTGTCGCCAACCCGTCCTGCATCCTGGTGGCCCAGCATGGGTGATCCGCATGGGGCTTCATCCCCACAGATTGCCGGCTGTGATTATGGCTGCCTGGATGGGAGGAAACAGACAGCGTTGATGGCCCAAACAAATTGAATCAGCCTGGGAAGATTTAGATTGCAGCTGTCCCATTTTTTCCCTTGAATTTCTCCTTACTTAGCAAGAAGAAATGTATACACACACACACACACACACACACACACACACACACACACACACACACACACACACACACACACACACACACACACACACCTACACACACAAACACACACACACACTTATACACACACAGACACGCATACGCACACACCCGCACACAAATGAAATGCACAGAGAGAGACACATAGTTTATAAATGCAAAGGATAATTTGTGTTAATTGGTGTAACTAACTAGATGTCATGCATTTGTCATCATATACATATTTCCATCTGCATCTAAAAATAGAGGGTTAAAAAATAACCTCTAAAAATAGAGGGTTAAAAAATAACCTTTAACAGTTCTACAAAGGCGCAAACCCATGCAGTGTCTTCCAATGCATTTTCTTGCATCAGAAATCAAAGATCTCCACCTATGAGAAGATGTGGGCCTTCATGAGCAGCAGGAAGAACACAGCGCTGGTGAAGAACAACCGCGAGGGCATCACGCGCGTGCTCACCACTGACTACGCCATGCTCATGGAGTCCACCAGCATCGAGTACATCAGCCAGAGGAACTGCAACCTCACGCAGATCGGAGGCCTCATCGACTCCAAGGGCTACGGGGTGGGGACGCCCATAGGTGAGGAGGAAACGTCAGATCACAGGAGAGGCCCTCATCACGGTGAATAATGGCACAGGTCATTAAAGGGGGCCGGTAATGGGTGATCTAATCTTGGATCAAGCCGTCCTTCTATGTTATGGCAGAACGTCTGGAGGGGGAGAAGGTTTTCGGAGAATGAGCTGGAAACCGAAAACTGAAGGTTTAGAGTTATGCCTTGTTTTTCATTTTGTTTCGGAGATATTGTACCAGGGATAAGCTGATTTGCGCATGGAGATACAACTTTCAGAAAAGGGTGTTTTATTCCTGCAGTGATCCACATGGTGTTGAATTTGAAACTTTAATTGTTTTCTAGTGCTGGCCGAGCATGTTCGCTAGGACGAGCCAATTACGTGCTTGCTGATTCCACGTTCCAGCATCATGATCGGTAGAAACAATTATGAACCAAAAGAAAGTCTCCCCGGTCCCCCAGATGTTAGCTCGTCTTCCATGATCAGAGTACAGATTATACATCTAAAGTCTGATTTGGAAGACGAGAGGTAACTTTGCGCATTGGATCGGAGACAGAAACTTTTTGAATGGAAGTCAGACGGCCACAAGCACTTCGCAAATGTTTATCGTGCGCTGAAAAGCAAACCTGATGCAAGGGCATGTTGGGCTGAAAGGTACGAAATAGTGAAGGTTCAGAAGCACTTCAGACTGTCATTCAAGCACCCTCAAATACCAGAGTCAAGGTTCTGCGGTCAATAGCCTATTGTATCCAAACTTACGCACACAGAAATCTTCTCTTGCCGTCAGCCGACTGACAAGTGCAATAATTGACCCTGCATATTGAGCTCTTTTCCCCTCTATTCTGTGTTAGGGCAACTGGCCTTGCAATCCTTAACCTTGAATCAATACAAAATGTAAATGTTGGCAATGCACTTGTGGCAAGAATGTAAATGCTGTTTTTAATATCACGAATATTGCTCCGTCCTGACCCACCCACTGAACGATAGTTATTTTATTATAACTTTATGATTGTAGGCGTAGCCGTCTAGGCTTGTCCGGTGCACGGGACAAGCCCATAAGGCGAAGCCTAGGCGTGAAATACATGAAATATAACCTCTTACACACCTACAATGAAACGCTTCCACATCCAAACCCAAGCCAGCCAGTCTCCCCCCCCCTTAGAGGCGGTTAGAGATCTCCACACGACCTATAGCGCGTCCTGCAGCTCCACCTTCTCTCTGACGTCTCCAGTGTGTCCAGCACTATCTTCTCTCTCACGTCTCCAGTGTGTCAAGCAGTAACCTTCCCTCTCCCATCCAACGCCTTCCCCTGTCCCTGTGTGTAGGTTCTCCTTACCGGGACAAGGTGACCATAGCCATCCTCCAGCTGCAGGAGGAGGGCAAGCTCCACATGATGAAGGAGAAGTGGTGGAGGGGCAACGGCTGTCCGGAGGAGGACAACAAGGAGGCCAACGCCCTGGGCGTGGAGAACATCGGGGGCATCTTCATCGTGCTGGCGGCCGGGCTGGTGCTCTCCGTGTTCGTGGCCATCGGGGAGTTCATCTACAAGGCCCGCCGCAACGCCGACATCGAGGAGGTGAGCAGGAGAGAGAGCAGGGCGTTGCTTCTGGAGGGGGGGGGGGGGGGGGACGACGACTTTGCTTACGTTACATGTTGTCTACATTCTTACCATTGGACAGAACATGCATGGAGGCATTTTAATTCCCATCGATTCTTCTTAATTATGATATGTTCTTATTTCTTATATAATTCTTATATTATATTACATTACAAGGTCAATACATGGTCCTGGCATAATGGACCTTGTGCTACTTGTTCTGCTGCTATGGCCCGCTGACACAACTAATCAATGTATATGAAGCGATGCCAAATCGTGCCATCATCAGCCAAGCTTCCATGACCTCTGCAAACCAAAAGTGGGCACTTTTGACCCGTCGTCCAATCGCGATTCACGAGGTTGGACGACGACGATGTCCGATGTGATCTGATGGATGTGATGTCACCTCTCTTCCTCCTCCGCCGCCGCCGCCACTCTGCCGTAGCCAGGCCTTCTGTTTCTTTTATGGGGTGCAGTCCCACGAGTCCCAGCGGCATGGCTCCGCCTCCTCCTCAGGCACCTCCCTGTCCACCGACCTGGAGAGCAGGGGGCTGCTGGGAGACGACCTAGAGTAGCCAAGCCCCGCCCACGCGCTCTAGAGCCTAGAGGTTGGTCACCTGTAGCCAGGTTCCTCACTACCCCCCCCCCCCTATCGCACCCCTCCCCCAACAAAAACCTACCTACCAAACTTCACCTTAACCTGGTCTAAAGGATCCCAAAACTGTCCCTCTTGACCCCAGTGACTTTTCCGTTCAGTTAACTCCCCCCCCCCCCCCCCCCCCCCGCCTCACACACACACATACACACATACCCCCTCCCCACACACACACACACCCCTCCTTGTGGTGGCTTGTGGTTGTATTTAGGAGATTGCTTATTTCCTAAGCGTAGAGTATTGTGTATTGGAAGCATGCCTGCGTATTGAGTGTATTCACCCTGCCTTCATTTGCAGTTATTGCTGCTTAAGGTGCACTTCAATGGATGAGGGCCAGGAAAATTAATCCTCTGGGTGGAAAACAAGTGCCAGCAATAAGAACCCAACTTTTGGCTTCCATTGTTGAAGTCATCTTTGTTACATCACCTAAAGATGTGTTAATTAGGCTTCAGTTAGTGAAAGGATGATTATATATTTCCACTACATAATTATTATTTCCACTAGAAATTGGTTGTAACTATTTAAACAAAGACTATCAACTGGTATAATTATATGTGTAAAATGAAAGTGGTTCTTTTGACCATACGTTGTATGGCATAACGTTTCAGTGGGTTGAAAAGATAGAGAACCCCTTTCGGCCGTTTTTATTCCTAGCCTTTTGTTCAAGGCCAGTGCACCTTATAATAAAGTCCTCACTGCCAGCACTTTAATATTAAAATGAAAACATGATAATTTTTTTCGTTTCAACCTCTCCTGAAAGGGGATTTGTGCAAACTAGTGCAATGTTAAACTGTATAAATGACTCTGTAATTACAGGGCAAAAGCAGCAGCCTTAATTGCTTGGCCAGTGTGGCACATTCCTTTGTGGCCGAGTCATTCTGCAGTACAAGGCTCTTTCTGGGAACTAGATCCAGGCAGCTGAATCAAGTATAGAGAGACAGGCAATATCAATTAATTGTATGAATTGTTTATCGCCCTTTTGCATGACCTTTTTGAAAGTTGCGTGCTTTAAAACTTCAGCATGTTCTCTGTTTATTTGGTTGGGTTGGAATCCGAAAACCCTCTTTATCAGGTAAGTTATGCAAACTCACAATTAAGGAGATATAGTGATGGCTGCACGGTAAAGAGACAGCTCCTACGGCCAACATGATAACATGGTGACTTTGGCACAAGGTTGCAAATCTACACAATGTAATTTGACATGTCCCACCTTCTGAATTCACAGCATTCTGCTTGCAGAGGTCACATATTCAAAAGTTTTGTGTCATCGCTCTGTCAGATTTTAATGTAAACAAATGACGCTATAAAACTCATCAGCAGCTAATATAAACCAATGGTTTTTTAAATCTTGCGTTATTGTTTTGCCTTCTTGGCCAGGAGAGGGGAGAAAAGTGCACGGTTCATTAATCGTTAACCATTAATCAGCAACCCTCCCCAGGCTTTTCCTGCGTTTTCTTGAGACCTCCAATACACATCAGCCAGCACACCCCATAACTGTAATAGAGTGCCTCAACGCCTAAGTCTAAATTGCTGTCCCTCTTTTTTTTTTGGTAGTGCGAGTCTTTAACTGCCATCATGGAAGAGCTGGGTCTCAACATTCAGTGTTGCAAACCCAGCAAGAAGAGCTCTCCTCTCTCCAGCGGCAGGGCAGAGTCCCACTGCATATTCTGTCAACCCCCGCCCGTTCAGAGGGAGGCGCGGACGGGATGCTGCAGCACCTGAATCCATACGCTCCCAGAAGGAAGACGGGATGAGAGACTGTTATGTTAAATGCCATTGAGCGTTCCTCAGCTGTGTTTGTGAGCTGTGTTATGGTATAAAAATCAATGTGCAATCTTCATCAACACCGCCCCCCCCCCCCATCCACTCCCCCCCCCCCCCCCCCCCCCCCCCCCCTCTTCTCCCCCTACAGCTGAATGTTTATAGATGTATGTAATGTACAGGAATAGGCATCACAAGTAGGTTTCAATGTGTGTGGTGCATTTGACTTGAGGCTTGAGAGAACGAGGGACAGATGGAAGGTGAGGTTCCTCGTGTCCCCTTGTGCTCCTGTTAGTGTACGGCCACATACCGTTCTGAGCAGAGGGAGGGCATCGGAGCAGGCATCATTTGTAGACGTCCCCCTCACAGGACTTTGTTACCACTGTACTGTTTTCAGAGTAAACAACTTTTGCATATTTGTGAAGACTTTTGTCCTACTGGATTGTTGGTACGATTTGCGATAGCAATCTTGTGTGTGTCATTCTGTGTGTGTGTGTGTGTGTGTGTGTGTGTGTGTGTGTGTGTGTGTGTGTGTGTGTGTGTGTGTGTGTGTGTGTGTGTGTGTGTGTGTGTGTGTGTGTGTGTGTGTGTGCTATATGGGAAGGGTAATGGGAAGGGTAAAACATGGTGCTGTACCACAGGAAAGCTGAATACTTCCATCGCTGAATACTTCCATCCCTTTTTGGTATAAATACACACGTTCACCCCCCTACTTTCAATTCCTTATCCTCTGTGCAGTGCATGTCGATCCCCCTCCTGTATTTGCCAAATTACTGCCAGTCCTTTAGGTCTATTTCTACCTGCTGAGCCAGGCCAAGGTGAAAAAGAAATGGAACAGGAGGGGAGAGGCAAATGTGGAGAATTACACCCTGTTCCTTCCGGCTCCTTGTTCCCTCCACCTTTCCCTTATCTCGTTCTGCTTTTCTAGATATCTCCCTCGCCCCCCTCCCGCCCTATCCCCCATCACCTTTGTTTTAACACCAATCCAATCTTTACCACCCCCTCTCAGATGCTCCAGCTACTCCTTAGTGCTCTTTTCGACCTGTACCCCCCCCCACCTAACCCTCCCACTCTCAGTGGATGTGTCTGAGCCTCCATGCAAAGCCTGACAAAAAGACAACACACCAGTGGGGGAAACAGCAGCATTGGAATTGTCCTGGGAAAGGATTGCAAAAGCAGTTTTTGTTTAACCCAGGGCGGGACGCCCACTGAAAACCCATCGGGATAAGTAGCGATGGATTTATGGCATGTTGCTGTGTGAGCGATATCATGGTGATTTATGCCCGCATGGAAGTTTTTACTATCACACAAGCTATTGGCTCAGAAAACACACGGAGGAACTCAAATGTAGTTGGACTATGAGAGAGATGGAAATAAAGGAGAAATAAATAGAAAGAAAGAGAGATAGACTGAGCCTTGACTACAGAACTCCTGAACAGACATTACGTTACACTTTTGTAAATTAACCGACTTGCGATTATATCTATACAATCAGTCAATTAAATAAAATACCAAACCTGTAATAATAAATAACATCAATGACTGCAAACATATTCTGGAAAATATAAACTTCCAGAAGGATTTAACGTTTCACTTGGTGGGGTTGATTGCGTGTGTGTGTGTGTGTGTGTGTGTGTGTGTGTGTGTGTGTGTGTGTGTGTGTGTGTGTGTGTGTGTGTGTGTGTGTGTGTGTGTGTGTGTGTGTGTGTGTGTGTGTGTGTGTGTGTGTGTGTGTGTGTGTGTGTGTGTGTGTGTGTGTGTGTGTTTTTATGCATGCTAACAGTCCGCCCAGGCTTTTCTTAATCTCTCCTTGTAATGAGTTTTCTCTTTTTTGGTATTGAGATTAATTCTTGGATTGGGCTGTGGCCAATGTAATAGCAGTTAGGTCCCTCTAATCTCCTGAGCCCATAATTCTTAATCAAAACCAAAGTCAGTATTTATTTTTATCATTATCTAATCCGCCATGAACGAGGCCATGGATTATGTCTGGCCGCTGCTCTGAGTCACTTCCTCCATGAGCACCTGAAGACCGTTCCAGAATCTCACCACCTTCATGTCATTCAAGAAACATGAAGACATCAGAGGTTAGGTGACCTGGAACCCAGAGAAGCAAGAGAGATAAAAGACAACAACATCTAAAAGATTCATCACAAGAATATTTTAATGATGATGACCCTAAACATCACACAGGCACGCACGCACGCACGCAAGCACATGAACACAAAGGAAGAAAAACAACGTTATCTTATGCTAATTAGGCTGCTAATTATTAGATTCTGTGTGATGAAATCAAGTGAAAGAAAATTCATGCAAAGAAATAGAAAATTAGGGCACAAGAAATGTATTTGCCTCCCCACACTTTTACCACAAGCATTTTTATATATTAAAAATACCATTGCTTGGATCTATACGCGCTCTAATTAGATCTCTATATGAATGTATTTGAAGTGCTGAGAGCATTGAGGCATATGAGAGGGATTGCAGGAGAATTGCAATCCCGCTCCCTAACCCTCTTCTGTTGCTTTAACCCTTTAAAAGTACAAAAAGGAAACAAACACCCGGTACTCTTTTTTTAAGGAAACCGAACTCGTTTTCAGACATCTGTCCATCATACCATTAGACATTTTAAACATGAATGCCGTTAATGACCATAGCCTACACATAGTAAATGCTGCCATCTATCGGTTCCAACGGATTCGGTAGCCTATGGAAAGTTACTATTGCGTTCATCGTAGCCTACGACATATAGGCCTCGTTTAGGCCTATAAAGTGAAACAGACTGCAAATGTGGGCTACAATAAAATAAAACATATGAAACGAAAGGCACCTATAAATCTCTCGTACATTTAAAGAGCCTACAAAAATACAATGAATAAATAAGAAGAAATAAAAGTTTAAGTTTAAAAATATATTGTCCTCTCACTATAGTTTAAGACAAATCGTAGATACAACGTTAAACAAAACACTGTTTTGTCTGAGTATCAAGTTCTAACCCTTCCCAAAAGTCAAATTCAAGGATGCTGTGTTCTTTTTTTTTTCGTCCAAGAAGCAATTACAGCAGAGGGTCAGATCGAGCCACCGCATCATGGCCCAGCTATTGCGACGGGCGGTAGTCAACCAGTGTGGTATGAGCATGTGTCACTCAAAAGCGCGCTTGTGCTATGGACATTTTTGTGCGTTATAGTCATGTCATCTGAGACATTTAATTGGATCCAGGGTGCTACAGGGGTATAGCCGGATGGCATTATATCAATGCCTGCGCCCTGTTGTGTTGCTAATGCCGTGTTGTGTCGCTAATGCCGCACGGCCGTGGCTAATATGTCACCGAGAGCTGCAACACTAGGCTTGAACCCGCCCGCGTTGCAATCCTGCTCTACGCCAGTGGCTGCCTTCACAACGGTGTGGACTATACCAACCTTTGTTTTCTCTGAAATACGTGTCGAATAGTCACAAAGAAAGGTGTCAGTGTCACTTTTCACTCCCAAGCGGAACAGCAAAGTGAAGGGGAGGTCAACTTATTTCAAGCAGAAATACTTTCCCTCTTTGCTGGATAACACATTTGGGACGCGCGCTGCTGAGAGAGGGGTTTTCTGGTGGTTAGAGGATCCCGCTCAAATTGGCGCTGAAGACTGAAGTGTATCTACGGACCAGGAGTGAAAGATCCGGACTTTCTGCAGTGGTGCGGTGTCAGGTAATTAAATAAATATAAATAAATAAATAAATAAATAAATCAGTTGGTTCTTCTGGCCTCTTTTCCTCTATCCTGCAAAGGATAACACGAACATGAAACTAAATTAGGTCTCTGTTTGGCCAGATAATGAGTAATTTCCTCTGTACAGCTGACTATCACAGTTAGCAAATATTCATAATCTATTAATAAATTCAAATATTATTCACATTATATGATATGATATATTATTTTTTTTGCATTATTATAATAATAATAATAATAATATTAATAATAATTGCCTACTAATCTGTATTACAACGTACAAAAACCAAGTAATAATAGTATCCACCTTGTGTGACATCGTAGGGTTTGTGTGGGGTTAAGGCAGACACCCTGATATAAAAAGCCTGTAGGACTACCTTTATCCAGGGGGTCCGAGCCAAAGCCCGGCAACAGTGCCAGCCTTTCAAAGCCCTCTAATTATTTAATCCCAAGTGCAACTCTCAGTGCATGATGACACTCTGATGTTGCAGAGTCGAGTGTGTGTGTGTGTGTGTGTGTGTGTGTGCGTGTGTGTGTGTGTGTAAAGTAATAATAATGGTGCATTAACTCACTATAAATGAACACTGCAATCTCTTCTATTATTTCCTCATGCTTTGCATAAAAGCCTGCTTGATCCGGCCAGGGCTGTTTACACCCTTATTATTATTCATATTATTATCATGGTTATTAATATAGTTCCATATTGTTCCTGATAATATTGACCATGAGAATCATCTCAGAACCTTTGGGGTCTTGCTTCCTCACTTTCTCATGGCCTTTTTCCCATGAAGGGATAAATGATCACCTCAACCAGAAGAGTGTCCCCAGACAAATCTGAAGTTCGGATTGCCTTCAGCCTCGACAGCACACAAGGTGATCACGCACACATACACACACACACACACACACACACACACACACACACACACACACACACACACGCATGCGCGTACACACACACGCACACACACACACACACACACACACACACACACACACACACACACACACACACACACACACACACACACACACACACACACACACAAATTCACACTCACGCACACCCACACGTACAGCCATGAACACACATGCACACACACACAGACAAACACACAAACATTTACATGCGCGCACACACACACTCACATGCGCGCACACACACACACACACACACACACACACACACACACACACACACACACACACACACACACACACACACACACACACACAAACATCCAAGTTGCCACTGCCACTACAGTATATAAAAAATAATAATAAAAATTGTGTGGTGGTTGCGCAATACAGCATGTACTGACGTCGTCCTGCCCTGTACTCTTGCTGCATTTCCAGCGATGTGTGGGGACACATGCACTGCATTCTTCCCACCAAAACAGACCTGCGGCCGCCCTCTGCCCCGCTCACACCCTATCACTTTAACTGGGCTCATTCTTCTCTGCCGTGGCGGGAACAGGTGCTCTCATCTATTTCAGTACGAGCGACGCCTATTACAAACACACTACACACACATGTGTAGTCCCTCCTGCATCTGCGCCCCCCACACACACACACACACACACACACACACACACACACATAGACACACGCACACGTATGCACATGCTCCCATGCACAGACACATGCAACCACACACACACACACACGCACAAACACACACACCTATGTTGTCCGTCAGGATGCTTGAGTGCAGCGGAGAGTGGCATTGTGTTGGCAGCAGCTGCAGTCCGGCTACACAAGGGTCAGGTTTCCCTTGTAATGCTTACACCCCCCCCCCCCCCCCATCCCAGCCCTTCCTGCGCCTGATTCACTGTTCAGCTTTTAGAACACTGGCCTGTAGGCCTTTTTAGAAGCAGTTAATACTTAGCATTCTGCCCGGTCCCCCACCATCCCCCAGGGAACACCGTGGTTGCATTTTGTCTCTCAGAAGGACAACTTGTTGGGCTGCCTCCGGCAGAACTACAACTCAATGACCAATTTGCTCTGAGAAAAAACGTTCAGCCTGTGTTTCACTTTCATTCCCAGCCTTGGTAGCTTTGAATTATTTAGGACTGTCGCACGTGTGTCATCAAATTTTAATTTTAATATTTTTAATTTGAACTAAAATGAAAAAAATCCTGAAACCCTGGGGGGGTCTAGTTCTTCGGCCTCTCTCCAGTATTTGCTCGAAGGTTCTGCTACCCCTGACCGGTTCTGTTCCCCTCTCCCCCCTGGGGCAGGTTCTTGTCTCTTAGGACTCATGTTTCTCAGTGGGTGAAATGAGTCCAGGGATCATCGACTAGTCCCTCCCTGAATCCATGCCAGGCGTAGTTTTGGACCCTGCTCTGTGTCCATCCCAAGTATATATATATATACATATCATTCCCTCCATCTTAATTGGCCCCATGACTGTTGGCAGGGGGCCCCTCTAACAACCCTGCTTTTAGAAGGTTGCATCACCACCCCGGCATAACTGACGAGGCAGTTTGCCTTTTGTAGTCTGTCTGTCTGACCGGCTGATTTAGTGTCCTCTCTGCATGCTCGTCTGTCTGGTTATTTGTCTGGCTGTCTGTTTGTGTGTCTTGTCCATCTGTTTGTTTGTGTGTGTGTGTGTGTGTGTGTGTGTGTGTGTGTGTGTGTGTGTGTGTGTGTGTGTGTGTGTGTGTGTGTGTGTGTGTGTGTGTGTGTGTGTGTGTGTGTGTGTGTGTTGCTGCAGGTGTGTGTTTGTGTTCCTGTAGGTGTGTGTGTGTGTGTCTGACAATGTTTGTCAGGTGTGTGTGGGGGGTCGGCATTACTGAAAAGACAGGTGTCCCACTTTGTCTGTCGCTCTGTCCGTCTGGCTGGTTGTATGTCTTCTCTGCATGTCTGTCTGTCTGCCTGTCTGTCTCCGCCTGTCTGGCTGGTTTTGTGTCTTCTCTGCCATTCTGTGTGTGTCTGTGTGTCTGCTTGCCCGTGTGTCTGGCCCACCTGTGGGTCTGTCTACCCATGTCCTATATGTTTGTTGTCGTCCTTTGTTGTGTTATTATGGGTCGGACTCACACGGGGGTCCTGCGTGGCGTACTCTTGCACCGCGTGTCGCGTGTCATTCAGCTGACGAGCCATTAGTGCTGTGGGGCTGGGCTGACACACGGCCCATTTATAAGTAAGGCCGGGCCAGCTATGCCCTGCTGTCATAGAGCTCCATATTGTTACACCGGTGGGCCTCTTCTGAGTCACTCAGTCACCGGTTCACTGGAGCGAGGGCACCAGAGACTCAGGAATCAATTCAGAGGTCAAACTAATACGGATCCAATGATCTGTTTTCCTGTCTGTGCCTGTGGAAATTTTAAGATTATGTATCAAGTAAACATGATATTAAACTTATGCAAAATAGTCCTGTTGGGAATATAAGAACGCACATTGACTGTGTGCGACCCGATTATAGTCACTGTTAGAAGCTTCTATATCATACAGCAGAATATGTTTTTATATGCATACATACATACTCTATGTATAGAATGAACGGAATAACATGCATACAATAACAGTCTGTTGCTTTATGTTTGATTGGATCCTGTTAGATCGAAATGATGTGGCCGAACTGTCTCCAAACTTCCCAGACCTGGAACAGAGATTACAGGTACAACTCACGACACTACAATATGACACAACACAACATGTTAATACAAAATTATGAGCTTATACTTTTACTGCATTCAACATCACAGATTTGTGGAAAAACAGGATGTTGGCAATTTGGGTTGGGGCTAATTAATTTATAGATTTAATTGATAATTTGAACTGCATTCTCTCAGAGAAGACCACCATAGGAACTATTGGATGGGATATTTAGTCTGCGCACTTAGATTTGGAGACCAGATGACAAATGAAAAAAATAACCAATTTGTTGAACCGATGCATTATAGGATTTAATGAAATTAGTTAACAAGGGCAAAAAGGGCAATTATGAAATGGCATTCAGAGCGTCTTATTTCCATCATATGATTATAATCATAAAATGACTAATATGATAAGGATTAGCACGCTGGTCGACTGTATGGTAGCTAGTGGCTAGCTAGCATTAGCGTAGATGAGGAGCTAATTACTGGTTAAAATGTTAAGCCTGCCAGACATTTAATTGATAGTATTCAATGTGAGATTTATCTCTTCTCTTGATATACATGGAATAGTAAAGCCTCTGTGATTATACTATTGACATCATTTTGAAAGGAACTAAGAAGCAGAACTTTTTGTGTTTTTATCACTGCGTCGTGGAGTCATATGACCACTAGATGTCACATGTTTCACTTTGTATCTCACGCTGAATACATGAGAGGCAGTTGCTGGCTATTGCAAAAAGGTTTCAAACGTCTATTGGACCGTAGGTAGTATATGTTTGTATACAATTTAAACATAATTACAAGATAAGGTGAGTATGAATGCAAGCAAGTTTTGTTATTGGATGTTTCGAAACTATAGAGATACAGCGAATCAATTCCTTATCTGCCTTTGGCCACTACCCTTTAAATTATCTCCACATATCCCACATTCCTGTCTCCAAACAACGACAAGCAATAACCTCCAGCGGAGTTGTAGGTTAGAGTATACCTTCACACAAAGGGTTTTCAAAGATGGTGTTTGCCCCGTCACCAGCACTACGACCACCACCACCACCACCTCCACCACCACCACCACCTCCACCACCTCCACCAACTCCACCACCTCCACTAACACCACCACCACCTCCACCACAACGATCTCCACCACCACCCCCTCCACCAGCACCAACACCTCAACCAACTCCACCACCTCTACCACTGCCCCCACCACCTCCACCACAACGATCTCCACCACCACCCCCAGAATCACCACCACCACCCCCAGAATCACCACCACCACCAACGCTCAAGATCCTGCCAGGCCTCCTGTTCTTTTTCCGATAGTTATTTTTATTCAACCAAAAATGGATCCAACATTTAACGGATCCTATATGCTACTGCCACTATCTGCTACCCTTCTGCTTCTCGATTCGTGCCAAGACGCCACCTAGAGCCAATGGCAGCTCTTTAGGTGAAATTCTGTGCAGTGCATACAAATTAAATGAGATTAGATGAGAGCGTACTTTATTCATCCTAGATGGGAAATTCATTTATGGTTTGGGCAATTATGGTTTTACCAAATTGTATTGTAATGGTCATGTCATTCATATCAGGGCTATCTTTACTCACTGTGCCTCCCTGTAGCCGGTGCCGCCGTGCACGGCCCTGAGAGAGAGTGTGCACGTGTACCGGGAACACTGCAAGATGGCCCGGGAGTTCCACCAGGTCAAACACGACATCGCCATGCTGGAGGAACGCAAGTGAGGAGATTCCTCTATCTCTCTAACTCTCTATCTCTCTACCTCTCTACCTCTATCTCTCTATATATCTGTTTATCTGTCTATCTATCTGTCTATCTCTCTATCTATGTCTCTCTGTCTATCTATCTCTATCTCTCTCTATCTATCTATCTGTCTATCTATCTATCTATCTATCTATCTATCTGTCTGTCTGTCTGTCTGTCTGTCTGTCTGTCTGTCTGTCTGTCTGTCTGTCTGTCTGTCTGTCTGTCTGTCTGTCTGTCTGTCTGTCTGTCTGTCTGTCTGTCTGTCTGTCTGTCTGTCTGTCTGTCTGTCTGTCTCTGTCTGTCTGTCTGTCTGTCTGTCTGTCTGTCTGTCTGTCTGTCTGTCTATCTATCTATCTATCTATCTATCTATCTATCTATCTATCTATCTATCTATCTATCTATCTATCTATCTATCTATCTATCAACTGCGTCTGTCTATCTATCTCTTGGTCTAGATGTCTGTCTATATGTCTGCCTGTCATTCTGTCTATCTATCCCTCTGTCTATCTGTCCTACACTGTACATCTGTCTATCTCTCCATATATGTATCCGTCTGTCTGTCTATCTATCGATTTATCTATGTCTCCGTCTGTCTGTCTGTAGTTCTGTCTGTCCATCTGTCTGTCTATCCGTCTGTCTGTGGGTTGATCGGACCCTTTGTATGTGAACAGTAAATACGTTACAATGTGCTACGCCGCGGTTCTGTCCCACTCGACCAATAATAAAACAATTACGCAGGCCGGGGTTGGGTTTCATACACATGTCAGGGGGCCTTATGGGGCAGCACTTGTCTCCTTGTCCAGCATGTCACGTCATATCCCCGCATAAAGACATGTCTCTGCACATGGCCCCTGGCGCACTGCCACAGTACTCTCCCTCTCTCACATACCCTCTGTCTCTCTCGCTCTCTATCTGTCTTTCATACACGCACTCGCGCGTACACACAGGCAAAACCCACAGGCACTCACACATATTAATGCAACCACACACACGTACACACACGCACACACTCAAACAAACACATACATACACAATACACATGTATGCACACACACACAAGCACAAACACAGGCAAACACACACACACACACACACACACATACAGGCATACGCACACACAGCGTCTCGAAACTGTCCCACGCGTCCTCTGCAGCTGTGGGTAGTCTTAGTGGAGGCAGTTTCAAGGCCCTCCAGTGATCCCACTCACACACACACACACCCCTCCAATGTTACTAAATGGAGCCACCAGTGGCCCGGCCAGGCTTGAACTCAACATTCAGAGAAAAGAATAACAATTAATAAATAGAAATTCATTGACAGCTTTTTGAAAAGAAAATGAAAAAGACAATCCTACTGATGCGTCCATTCATCTACATTCATAATGTGGTTAGTAAGCAACTGCACGTAACTTCTGTTAGAATCACTTTAAAAAATAAAATCTGTTTACTGTACTGACTGAACAGTTACAATTATTCGACGTCTTGCAATCAGTATTGAAGATTTGGCCAAACATGTGTCTTAGTGGAGGCTCATTCTCAGGCCTCTAGTTCGCAACGATTTCTATTGGACTCAAATGCACAGGTTCCCCACCAGTGTAGCTCGGAATGCTCTTCTGAGAAGGGCATCCACCACCTCTGCACCCGCCCGGGCCTCGATGCTAAGTACAATCAGCTCGGCTGTGTCAACCGGCTCAAACTGAATAGGGCATTTATCACCTGCGCCAGCTTAGCCACGCAAAACTGAGAAATCGTCTCAACGTCTACTTTGAGCTTCATTAAATAAAAGGAGAGTATGGTGGCTATTTAAATGGCCTACCATGTTTTCGCCAAGTGTAGTCTGTGTGTCACGGTTAACGCTGTAATTGACGCGCTAGATCACCTTCAGTGAACTTCAGGAGAAGTGCTTCCAGTTTAATTTGTCTCCTACTGCTGGACTTGAGGCAGTTAAAAGAATTTTTGCTCATTTATTTTCTAGCGCCATAGACATGTACTTTTATGGAAGGATCCAGACCTAACCAGGCTGGTTAAGCAGTTTCCTCAGTCTACACAGCGGAGTAAAGAGGTGCTTTAATGAAAAGTTGTAGTCTGATCTGTTGAATATATGATATGAATGTAAGGAAGAGAAATGGATGTGTCATTTAAACATGACACGAAAGAGCTGTGGTTAATCAAGCTTATGGAAGGGGAAAGAACTGAGTTGAGATAAGGGCCTGATGACTCATAGTTTCAAGAATCAAGATTCAAGAAAACTTTATTTATCCCCAGGGGGCAATTAAGGGTAAGGCACGTAGAGCAGACATTTTAACAATGAAGAATATGAACAATGGACAATAGAAGGCAGACACCCCTGCCCTCAGTCAAGAGTATGGCTCGAAATGCTACAATCCTGGAATCATTTTGTATTTTTTACTTTCTCTTTCTTTTCCCACAACTTTCCCCCAGTAGGTTTGCCGTGATTTCCACATATGTCAATAATACGTGTAACAGTCGCGCAGCAGTCATGCACACCAAAATCCAAACAGGCAGCTAGGGAAGGCACATTTCACATTACTATAAACTATGCAAAGGACATGTCGATACAGGTACAAACAGACATATTTGTTTACACATTTGCGATGGCGGAGTCACACGGCAATACTGGGAAATCTGTCGGGGCGTCAGATAACAACTTGGATTGATGCTCAAAGGAAAATCATGATAATATAAACAGTGGTGACCCATGGGTGTTGTCAA
>NC_079418.1:18765224-18770224 GCF_026213295.1 Gadus chalcogrammus
TCGGATCCACCTGCTGCCCGTTCCTGAAGGGCCTGGCGCCGGACGAAGGGGAACGGCAGGCGGCGGAGGGCGCTGTGTCGTGTGAGAGTCCGGGGATGTCTCCGTCACACAGGCCTCCCCCCGATGTGTCGCCGATCACCTCGACGGAAGAGGCGGACTCGGAAACGGAAACAGAGTGCGATGACTCGTTTGCACAGGAGAAGGCCCGACAGGTGAGCTGTCCGATATCTTAGTGTCGTTGGAAAATTACCCTTCTGAATCTCTTCAAAAGATTGACACACTAATTTGAGATACTTGCTTTTTTCCCCTTTTCTCTATGCCACATGTTGGGTTTATAGAGAGGTCAGTGTATCTTAAAAACGTCAATTCACCACGACATCATTTGTTACACCATTTGATTACTGTGTTTACTGGCAATGAAAAGAGGAGGAAATAACTCCACATTCGTCCAAGTGAATAGCTGCAGTGTTTAAAGTTAATGAATTACCTTGTAGTACTGGTATACGTACCGATCTGTGACGTGTGTGTGCGGTCTTTTGTGAATCATGCATGAGCGTGTGTGTCGCTGTACCTCATCATTGTTATGTTCTTCACAGACCAGGATGCTAATTATCAAAGCAAATGTAATTTGTATGTTTGTTTTTTCGTGACCCAACCCCAGCAGATATTTGACAAATGACAAAAATGTAACTTTAATAATTATCTTAATTATTTAATAAGGAAAAATGTAATCCCTTCCTACAATCGAACGCAAGGTGACTTAAACATTCAATCTCATTGTGGACATTTAAAGCAGCAATGCAAGGTCTACCCCTTCCATAACCACGATTATGGAGTTAGAATCATGCCAAAACCCCACACACACACAAAACGTGTTTTACTCACGCACAATGATTCACACGCACGCTCAGTGTGCTTTGCAAATACAAAACATCATTCACAAACTAATGCATTTTGCTTCAGAAACAAATACAGTACATGTTTTACATATAGTACAAACTAAAATCTTTCAAGTACAAACTAAAATCTTTCAAGTAGGCTACAAAAAAAAATCCTTCCAGTACACAAAACAATTCTACAAGTACGGAACACTGAAAGCTGCGCGTGGATCAGCAAGGCGGAAAATTAGTGCCAAAAGTCACGTGACAAACAAATGTCCTGTGATTCACACTACACAACAGCAGGTGGCGCTGTTAAGTCAGTTTAAGGCCGCCAGGACGATCTTTTTTCTCCCCAAAATCTTTATTTGATGCCGGCCAACCGTGTGTGGATTCTATGGAAAGCCAAGAAGGCCACTAACTGGCCCTAGAATGGCGCGGTAAAAGTGCTAAACCGCACGGAAACCGTACGGAATCCGTGCGGTTTGGCAGGAACAGCGCCACCTGCTGTTGTGTAGTGTGAATCACAGGACATTTGTTTGTCACGTGACTTTTGGCACTAATTTTCCGCCTTGCTGATCCACGCGCAAATGCCTTCCGATCCACGCGCAGCTTTCAGTGTTCCGTACTTGTAGAATTGTTTTGTGTACTTGTAGGATTTTTTTTTGTACTTGAAAGATTTTAGTTTGTACTTGAACGATTTTAGTTTGTACTATGTGTAAAACATACTGTATTTCTTTCTGAAGCAAAATGCATTAATTTTTGAATGATGTTTTGTATTTGCAAACCACACTGAGCGTGTGTGTGAATCATTGTGCGTGAGTAAAACACGTTTTGTGTGTGTGTGAATCGTTGTGGGTGAGAAAAACACGTTATGGGTTTGTGCGGGGTTTTGGCATGATTCTAACTCCATACACGATAGCACTCAAGACTCTGGTGTCGTCCACACGCAGGTGCATCTGCCCTTCTCCGTGGACTGGGTGGTCAACCTGAGCAAGATCGACTTCCAGCAGCTGCTGAAGAAGCAGACCCTGAACCTGGAGCAGCAGGAGTTTGTCCATGACATGCGCCGCCGCAGCAAGAACCGCATGGCGGCACAACGCTGCCGCAAGAGGAAGCTCGACTGCATCTACAGCCTGGAGTGTGAGATCAACAAGCTGGTGAGGACGCCATTGTTTGGGCTCTTCGTATATATTTGACTCCAGGACAAAAAAAGCCCAGGCCTAGTAGCCTGGGCCTTCTTTGGGTTGGACTCTAAGCCTGGGCTGTTTTGTCTTGGAGTCATATATAGACTTTTCTCCACATAGACTTTGCTCAAGTCTACCTTTAATTATTTGGCAACATACAAATCAACGTGTGCGTTTCTTTTATTTGTTGTGTTTGGGACGATGGCCACAGAGGACAGAGAGACAGAGGATGCTGGCCGAGCAGAGTCGACTCCAGCAGCTGAAGATGAAGACGTGGCACACCGTGTCGGCCTTGTGCGACAAGATCTGCAGCGAGGCCAGCCTGATGCCGGAGCAGCTCCAGGTGCTGGCCAAGTACACCACGGCTGACTGCCCCTTTTCCTCTTTAATCCCCCGCCTAGACACCGCCCTCTCTGGGCCAACTCCTTCACCGCAGGCCCAGGCTTCGTTGCCGGCCTGCCCTTCAGACCTTGCTGCAGATGAGGCTTATCCGATCATCAATCTATAGCGGTGACATGTTCAGCGGGGAAGGACAATCTTTGGAGGATGCTAAGGCCCCTTGAAGGAGTCAGAAGAAGCCTTTGAGTACTTGCACACCACTCAAAGGGAACAAGGCTTGTGGTTGGAGAAGCCGGATATCAGTTTTTCAACAAAGAGGAAATAACTTATTCCAAATACAGACAGCAGGATTGTCTGGTGGTTATTATGGTGCTTGACACCCAGCCAAAAGGGTTCTGGGTTTGATTCCAAATGTCCACAGTCTGCCTGTGGCCATTGCATCAATCCCTCAATCCCTACACTCATAAATCACCAACCCAGGCCTTACAGTATTGTAAGTCAAACACTCTCACACTGTCACCACAGAACAATGTCTCAGGTCAACCACGACAAACAATACCTCTCGCAACATTTTTCGTCCTCCTCCTGGACATTTGAATGAGCCACACAAGACACGGGCGCTGAAATTGCTGTATAACTGCAGCTAGACAAACGGACGGCCTTCCGTGGTCACACCGTGTCGCTTCGACTCTGCGTGTTTTCATGTTTCATTCTGGTTCCGCCTCCTTTGGCCACACAGCCGGCCCCAGTGACTCAGCTGGGTTCAGGGAGAAACCAACTTTTGCCGACACCACAGCAGTGTGATGTCTTATGTGAAGATATTTTACATGAAAGGAGCATTTTCGGGCCACAACTCTTCTAGTATAATCAAGCTGTGTTGACATATTTCCGGAAGTGTTTCGGAAAGTGTTTATGTTGGTTGTAAAATACGAAGGAAATAAGGTCTATGTGTTCATTTATTTTCTACTTTAATTTAATTTACTTCAAGCTGTGCTCCCATTTTTCTTTCTAGTTAATTGTTTTGATTTGTCGGTTGTTTTCTTTTTCACCATGGTTACATCACCTCTGACTCACACTTGATTTCCACTTTTATTGATATGCAAACTTTTCGATAGCCTAATCAAATCAACCGTCAGCTTTATGCGATCCACGTTGAAAGTTCATGATCAAAGAAGATTTTGGTTTAAATGGTTTATAAATAAGTTGTTAATTATCGTAGTGTTTTTATAATTGGATTTATATTTTTTACTTTGTTTTTGATAGCTTTAACACCATAAATAAAAATCGAAATAATACTCATGTTGGTAAAGCTAGCCAATAGAAACTATGTTTTTTAAATCGGTTGAATTTAAGTAAATCATCTAGAAAAGGAGTCGAGATCTTTTGTTGTTTTCGACTAAAATGGGGTGTGTTTGTGTGATCAATGTTTAAAGATTTCGTTGCAAGTCAATTCTAATTGAACGTATCGGCAAAGCTTTTAGCCATTCATGCCCTCTAGTGGTCAAAATACATAGAAGAAAAACATGACAGAATATGGGAATTATATATATATATATATATATGTGTGTGTTCAAATATATATAATAATATATGATAATATATATTTACTCCACATATCAACCAGCCCACTGCTGTACAGTGTCCCCTATTGGCCATAGTAGCCTATAATGATTCTTTCAGTATTTGATTCAGTACACTGCCATGTAAACAAGCAAACCCAAAGGCTCTCAGAGTCAATCGAGTTATGATCATCTGTTATAAAACTGGTACATTTAAAAGTCAACCCTTTACCATGGAAAATCAACCACATGCCGTTTGAACTCCGAATCAGCCAGCATTCTATTCTCACCAGCTTTCAATGAGCCTGCAACAAAGCTTAGATCAAGGGGTCAGAGGGCAAGAGCTTGACTAATATATATGTTTTTAAAAGTGAATACAAATACAGAGGCAACAAGGTTTCTGGGTTACGGGTCACCCCTAGATAAACAAAAAGTACTTCAAAAGCTGTAGTGTGGCGGTGTTGGTGTGAAGATTAAAATCTGTCACCTTTACTGTGTTCTTGAGTGTGTGTTCATGCATTCATGCTTGCGTGCACGAATGCGTGTGCGTTGGTTGAGGTGTGGAACATGATACTCACTCAGTCAGCCACCACTAGAAGGATTCCATTGTCCACCAAGTGCTCTGATCCTTGCAGTACTACTCAACCGCACACAGATGGCGCTGCATACCACCGCTAGTGATCGAAGACGTAGGCAGTACAGAGGAGGACCACTAGATGATGCTCATGTGGGACATCTGTTTATACCCGACAGGGGTTCTTTCAAATACGATACGCTTGTAATTTGGATGTTACCTCAGGCATGTTCTAGGAATACTAAAATAAAACACAGAAGTTTGGACAGCTTGCTGAGCACTACACTACTGTGTCATTACAACGTTGCGGGTTTCTTCTGTTTAGCCGCCCTTTGCACTTGATTCTTCACCCTTACATGACCTACATTTCTTCCTTACTGTTTGCTGCTATTCGCCACCTTTATCATGTTCCCGCCTTCGCGCGCTGTCTCCGTGCCAACGTGTGGGTGGTTTCTCTGCGCGT
>NC_079418.1:18775224-18825345 GCF_026213295.1 Gadus chalcogrammus
CCCCCATGGCCTCGCGGTAGTACACGCGCGTCATGTTGCCGAACCGCTCCTGTCCTGTGACGAGCAGGGACACAACGCAAGCACACACACACACACACACACACACACACACACACACACACACACACACACACACACACACACACACACACACACACACACACACACACACACACACACACACATAAACACAAACGTGAATACCTAAGTAAGCAAATAACACACCCTCTCTCTCACACACACACACACACACACACACACACACACACACACACACACACACACACACACACACACACACACACACACACACACACACACACACACACACACACACACACACACGTAAACACAAACGTGAATACCTAAGTAAGCAAGTAACACAACCCCTCTCACTCACACGCCTCGCATAGACAGGCAATCAGGGATAATTGTGGATCATGTTCCCAGAATTCGTCGGGACAAACAACCGATTCAGGTTGTTTTGCAGCAGCTGGCATTCTAAGGTTGTTCTCGCCAGGATCTGCATTCCACTGAGACTGAGTTGGTTCTGCTGTGCTGGGACAAATAGTCAAAGCCACCGCTTGTTACACTTGTAAATTAGCATGTGTGGTATTCAAATTAGGTTACACAGACTGGAACGTAAATATTAACTCTACTCTATATTAACTAATAAAATATTGTGGTCATCCGGTCTGAGTATTATTGTGCGTGTGTGTGTGACACACATGACTGTTAACATGCTTCAGGCTTCGAAGGTCATGAAGAAAATACATGCTGCCAGCCAAGTCCGTGAGAGTTTGCACATTGAGCACTTCTGCTTACATATTTGTCAGCAATATTCGTTGTGTTGGTGCACCTTGGAATGAAATAAAGCTCCTTCCGATTCAGCAAGAATATTGATGGATCTCCATCGCAGCTGGAGGATTTCTCAAAGATGTTTATCAATTACGATACGTCTACCTCAAAAAAGTGCATTTTAAGTACAAAGAGATAACTGGTGTGTGTGTGTGTGTGTGTGTGTGTGTGTGTGTGTGTGTGTGTGTGTGTGTGTGTGTGTGTGTGTGTGTGTGTGTGTGTGTGTGTGTGTGTGTGGTGTGTGTGTGCGTGTGTGTGCGCGTGTGCGTGTTTCAGTGAGAGCCTGTGTGCGTGCAATGTTCTCACATATGTTAAGGGATATACAATGCACAACGAAGCTCCTAACTCCTTGAAATGCACCTCACATGGCCTGCCTCACATGATCCCTCAGAATACATTGCATGAATGACAGCTCACTCTTCTTCTTTCATGACAAAAAATAATAGAGAATGAGGGTGACAGGAGTGTCCAACAGGGAAGATCACGCCAGCATAGCGTGCCCATGAACCATAACCCTATCCAAAACGTATAAGATGAGGTTATAACTCGGCAGGACCTGTTCTTGTTCAAACATTCAGAAGACAATAACTATTGGCCTACATTCATTTGTTTAGGGCAAATGTGGCAGCGGTTTTCGTAGCCTAGTAAAACAGGAAGGCAGAAGCTGTCTGAAACCGCTTATTTCCGACAAAATTAGTTAACAAATGTTCCAACCGCAATTGCATGTCCTAAGCATATCATTTCCCCACCTGCGATGTCCCAGAGTTGGAGACGGATGGTCTCAGAGTCCCAGTTCAACACCTTCAGTGCAAAATCCACTCCAATAGTTGCGCGATAGTTGGCGGAGTACGTCTGGTGCACATAGCGCCTGATAACGGCCGTCTTCCCAACCCCGAGGTCCCCGATGACCAGCACCTTGTACAGGTGCTCCTTCCGAGGATTCTGCATGGTCAGCCTACTGCTGCTCCCGGACGAATGGTTGGACATTCCAAGACTTTTATGAGCAAAAGTGTCACCCGCAACGGAACGATTGGAGCATTTTCAAAAGTTTCCCCTAGTGTGTGAGCAAACGAAACATAAAGTAAAGGGCGATACGGCGATGGTGGTGTTTGCTAAATATACTTTAGCGATCCCTGAGGAGTACTCTCTGAGCTCCGCCGTGTGAGTGTGTGGAGGATCCGCCCTGACCGTGGGGAGGTTAACTCGTCGGCGCAGCGCTCGCAGTGAGGAACCTTGTGACCTCGTCTCGTAACCCCGGCGGCACACGGACGGGACGCACATAGGCGCTCGCGAGGGGGCGTGGCACGCTCTCCAGGTAGACGCTGTTGTAAATGGGCCTGTGTGATCAACGTGATGAAGTTGTTCTCAGGGCAATACAAACTAACGATAAACACTCTTCTCGGGGGACGGTAGCAAGACCTTTTAATTTTAACCTGACATGTTTGCAACAAGGTCCGTTCGTTGTTGAAAGGCGTAGGCTACGATTTGATCAATGAATCGAGGCACACAACTCCTGATAAAAACATGTTGTACAGTATTTGATCTATTTCCAATAGTTCTGATTGAGAATAACTTTTATAATCTGTATACACTGGTTTGTAAATTGGTGAAAAAAATAAATGAAGATCGTATGCCTAGATTATTAATGCCCCACGATAAATGATAGATAATAATAGGCCTACCCTAATGCTAATAATGTTGTTACAGGTATGCTTACAAACAAAAACAAACGTAGACAACCTGTATTTAAAACATTTAATAGTAAAATGAAAAGCAAGAATACAGCAACAAATGATATTTATAAAAACAAAAACGCTTAGAATTTCAAACAAATATTATGACACACGGTTCATATTAAAGATGAAATATGAAGTAATTAATTAAATAATCAGAAAATTGTTTTTATAACACTCCCAGATGTAACGAAGGACAGACAGAAACAGACAATCAGATGGACAGACAGATATATATATAGGTGGATGGATGGATGGATGGATGGATGGATGGATGGATGGATGGATGGATGGATGGATGGATGGATGGATGGATGGATGGATGGATGGATGGATGGATGGATGGATGGATGGATGGATGGATGGATGGATGGATGGATGGATGGATGGATGGATGGATGGATGGATGGATGGATGGATGGATGGATGGATGGATGGATGGATGGATAGATAGATAGATAGATAGATAGATAGATAGATAGATAGATAGATAGATAGATAGATAGATAGATAGATAGATAGATAGATAGATAGATAGATAGATAGATAGATAGATAGATAGATAGATAGATAGATAGATAGATAGATAGATAGATAGATCCATTGTTTGTATGCATCACACAACAGTTTAAAGGCAGATGAAAAGAGAGAAAGCCAGTGGTCTTTCTCACATGGATATTGGCACAAAGCAGCTGTTGGAACAGACATTGTCTTCTGAGGCATGCATATATGGTAGTAATCTTCATTCAAATCTAGAATATAAATAAAAAGCCTGGTACAAACTGCTTGGTAGGGCAGTAGGGAAGCAACAGTCAAAACTGTTTAGAAAGCACACCAATATTAAGGGAGTTACTGAGTTTGAATCCAAGGACTAACTTAAATACTAAAACACACGTTGTCAGCATAATCAAGCCCATGCATTTCAAAGCCTAATTTAAGTATTCAATGTTTTCCATTTGACAAATGGTTTGGAAAAGTGTCAACAATAACATAGCCATAGACGTCATGCCATGAAAATGCTTCAGAA
This sequence comes from Gadus chalcogrammus, assembly GCF_026213295.1. NCBI lineage: Eukaryota > Metazoa > Chordata > Actinopteri > Gadiformes > Gadidae > Gadus > Gadus chalcogrammus. Next base: position 18,778,843 of record NC_079418.1, read on the forward strand.
CATCAGTCCTAGTTTAAAATGCTGGCAACATTTATAACCACCATCTGTGCATAACACACCAAAGGGCTTGAGAGATACATATCTGAACAATGGCTTCCTCTTCCTCATAAGCAAACCCTCCTTCTATTGTCTTCCGTCCCTATTCAGTTACTAGTATCATTCATGTAACCCATTATCTGAAACAGAACTGAATACAATAACCAGATCGGAATGTTAAAACAACTTAAACACACACTATAGGCTACTCAACACAAAACAACTTATCCCGATTAAAAGGAAATGAAGGCATCATGCAAGTTCTGGTTGACTTTTGATCTGATGACTTTAGCCAAGAAAATACATATTAATATATGCAATCATCACATAATAATGAATAATTAATAACAGTTTGTTCAAAACATCCTGAGGTGCAACATTGTTTTGGTCCACTTTGTTTTGTCAGACATACATTCTACATATAACCATTGCCACATGTTGACATGTATGGAGTCCACTAAAAAATTCACTGACCTTCAAATAGTTTCTTGCCATTTTAACATAGATTTTCTTCTCGTTTACGTAGATATTCATTCATCTCTCCAGAGAAATAAAAGGAAGCACACTTCACACAGCCGCCCTGTGTTGTGAAACACAGAATGTTCCCTTTCTCTCCTGCTGTGTAGGTTGAGTCATTATGCTAGCAAGTTTATCTTCCTGTGATCAATAGAAACGGTAGCAGCAAGAGCATCTTCTCCACACAAAAACAAAACATTTTCCACAACAGAAGTGCTATTAGTAAAAGTCTGTTTTAAAAACAGAAAAGTACACGCTTATTTATTTTACTTTTATCTATAAAAAAATTGTATATGGTTTAAACTTTAGTACATCCATAATGTAAACTGCTAGACTGCTTAATGACACACGTACGTTTCATGTTTTAGGAGGAAAGTGTCCTATTTTTAATCAGAGCAGGGGTTGGTGCTCTGACATCACGTTGCGACGACCTCTCTCTTGTCATGCAAGTCTATAGCTCTTCTCATCGTCTGAAAGTAAAACTGTATTATAAATCTCATTAAGTCGGCAAGCTCATTCCTGTTGAAAAAACAAAGCAATTACGATGAAACCACATGGTGAAAAGGTTTACAATACCGGGGTGTAAACCCTTCATTAGGCCTACCCTGATACTGTTCATCGGGGTGTATATTTCTCATGTCTAAACGAGGCAACTCAGAATCAGAATACAAATTGGGAAAAACCCTACTAACTATAGGGAATTTAAAAAGACCACTTAAATGGTGTCTTCTCGGTTTCCATTTTTCCGGCGAGACAGCGTTAAATTGCGGTGCTGGCTAGAGGCCAGCCGGTCTAGAGGGAGGACGAGCTCTGGGTATAGTGCCGCAGCAGGAGCTGGTCGTAATCCTCCTCCGAGGCCGGCGAGAGAGACGGGGGAGGCGAGTCGCTGTTGGAGCCCATGGACAGGTCTCTGAACGGGGACGGGGGAGTCAGTGCGACCAGCTCCTCCGTATTCCTGGACCTCCGGCCGTTGGCGCACACGCCGGCCATGCGCTCGTACATCATCGGTCGCGGGTTCTCGCCGGGGGCGGCGCTGCTGGCCGACACCTGGGCGTACGCGGTGACGGCGGAGCCGCTCGGCCGGGCCCGGGGCATCAGGGCGGGGGGCGGCCCGCAGGCGCTGACCTCCGGGCCGGGGATGAAGGTGCCGGGCCCCGGGACGGCGGCGCACCCGGTGGCGCCCCCCGGTGGCGACCCGGGGAGCATCATGGTGTTGAGCTCACTGATGTTGGCGGTGAAGCGGTGCACCACGCTGCTGATCTGGTCCATGATGGTTGAGCACTGGGGCTGCCCGGCCAGCATCCTCACACCGATGTCCCCCACGCCGGTGTCCACCAGCTGCTCCTCCGGCACCCCCGGATCCTCCGCCGCGGCGGCGGGCCCCCCTCCACGGCCCTCAGGCAGCCTGCGGCCGAGCGTCTGGGGGGTCCCAGGGGAGTACGCCGGCAGGGCCTGCTGATGCGCCGCTGCCGCTCCGTCCCCCTGGGGGGCCCGGGCCCCGTCGTCGTGCAGGCCGCCGGGGGTCGGGGCGTGGAAGGGCGGGGGGGAGGGCGGGTAGGTGGTCAGGGGGGACTCGTCCTCGTACTCCACGTGGAGGCTGCCGGTGTCGACGGGGGACTCGGGCCCCTTGGAGAAGGGCTTGATGATGGCGGTGTGGTTGACCTCCACCTCCTCCGTCTTCTTCACGTGGATGGAGATCCTCTTCCACAGGTTTGGCCGCTGCTGGCTGCGCTCGTTCTGGGCCCACGTCAGAGACTTCCCGTTGGAGCTGGGCAGGACAGGGGGAGGACGAATGGAAATGGTGAATAAGGACTGCATTTAGGCAAGGCAAGGCAAGGCAAGGCAAGGCAAGGCAAGGCAAGGCAAGGCAAGGCAAGGCAAGGCAAGGCAAGGCAAGGCAACTTTATTTATACAGCACTTTTCATACACAAGGCAGACTCAAAGTGCTTCACATATAAACATTGTCATACAATAAAATAATAGATAAGTAAAAGAAAACATATGCAAAGAAATGGGTAAAGTAGAAAGTTAAAAAGGCATTTTATTATTAAAATAGAAAATTAGGCAAAATAAAGGCAATTTTATATAGCGCTTTTATCCGAAGTGCTTTACAATATTGCCCGACATTCATCCATTCATGCACACATTCCCACACCGACGGCGGAGTCAACCATGCAAGGCGACAGCCAGCTCGTCGGGAGAAGTAACGGTTAGGTGCCTTGCTCAGGGACACCTCGGGGATCAAACCTCCTGAGCTACTGCCGCCGATATATAGAACATATAAGTATGGTCACTCAATGTAGAATGTATCCAAATTAAGTCATGTCAATGTTATGTAAGGTGTGCGCAATAATATTGTATTTTATATGTAAGGATACAAAATAAATGTTATTCAGAAATAACGTACTGATATTCTCAGTTATGTGTGATCACGTACAACAACTCGATAAACTGTATCCATGTATCTGACAAGTGTGAGAAAATGTGTAAGAAACACACGCGGTGCACTGCCAACCAAGAAGCTGTCGCACAGAATCGACCCGGAACACGCAGGGAACCATCCTAATGAGGACCACCCTCAGGACCCCCCCCCCCCATCCCCCCCCCACACACACACACACACACACACACACCCATCCCTCCCCCTCCCTCCCCCACCATCCCCGTCTCCCTCTCTTTCATCATCCTTTCCCTAGAAAGAGTGCTCCGACAGGGATAGCCAGTCCCTGTGGGGATAGCTAACCCACATGTAGCGGGCTGCTTTTAGCTCCAGGTACATTCGAATCCAGTCATTGTTTCATCTGAGCTATTAAATAATGATTAATAGCTTGGGAAAAAAAATACACCTTCCAAAGACATTCGAGTTACGCGCTGTGAATATGTGTGTCGGAAATAATACAGTCGTAGTAAATAATGGATTTAAAAGAAGCGTATTTGTGGCAACACTTGTTGGAGTGTGACGTCTTCTGGTGAGACGATCTCCGTCCCGTGTTGCTCCACTTACCTGCTCCATTTCATCCCGTGCAAATATTGAACGTTATATCCGTTTGAATAAAGTGAATCCTGTTTTAATTGTGTCTTCAAATATTTGCTTTGTTTGTGTGTATCTATGTGTGCATGAGAGAGAAGATATACATACAGAAAGAGAGAGAGAGAGAGAGAGAGAGAGAGAGAGAGAGAGAGAGAGAGAGAGAGAGAGAGAGAGAGAGAGAGAGAGAGAGAGAGAGAGAGAGAGAGAGAGAGAGACTAACTTCTACACTAAAGAGCAAGTGAATGAATGAATGAATGACCGACGTTCTGAATGAAGCGGGATCGAGTTCCCGGGGCGCCGTCCCGTACCGTACCTGACGTTCCCCTGTCCCGAGTCGCGGCGCCGGAACATGTTGGCCATGCTGCTGGTGGGTTTGGCCGCCTTGGCCGCGGTCTTGGCGTCGCCCACGTGCATGCGCACCACCGTGGAGGTGGTGAAGGCGCTACGCACGTTCTTCTCCGGCTTGGCGAGCATGATGTACACCTGGACACACCCGTTCAGGAGGTTTGTAGATTAGAACACTTTGAAGAACAGAACGACCTGAAAACCTTTGGTTTTTAACTTTTTTTTGTACTTTTATTTTAGCTTCATGCCCACAACCTGGCTATTAAGACTTTCAGAGTTTGTGAGTTTGGGGTCACTTATAACTAATCTAGTACTTTCAAATAACTTAACCTTAAATTCTGCTTGTTCTATGCTACCCTCATACGTTTGCCCAATCGCCCCTAATGAGGATTTTAATTGTTTTAGTTTTCCTTGGCCATTAAGGGGCTTACAGTGAGTAGTCATGTCACAGAACGTGGCCTGTGAATCCATCTGAGACATGTACCTGTAATCAAGTGGCTCTGCAGATACAGCTGACCTGACCACACCTTTCCCCCCCCCGTGTTCCTCTGGGCTCACCTTGGGGGCGAACATGCAGCACAGCGCCACGGTGGCGCTGAGGCTGACGCTGAAGCACATGGTGATGATCTTGTAGTTGGAGCCGAAGTAGATGGGCACGAAGGCCAGCCAGATGATGCAGGTGGTGTACATGGTGAAGGCGATGTACTTGGCCTCGTTGAAGTTGGCCGGGACGTTGCGCGTCTGTGGGGGGAGGCGGGGTTTGTAGAATGTTACAGGGCTTGTGCATCGTGGAGTCACATCGCAGGGACTGCCGCCATTTGGAAGCATAGGAGCGTTCCAAAATAATAACATTTTTATTTTTTTATTTTGCTGATTAGTCAGCGTCTTGTCTTAAGGGTTTTTTCACGTGAGACATGGCAGAACACCATTTTCATTACCCTAGGTTAAAATATATTTACAGTGAATTAGATTTTACAGAACTGCCACTCTCTTGAGTCCTCTCAATATGGCAAGAAGCCCAGAATGAAAAAAATAACTCTTTAACCAACTTTTTAAGTTGGAGTCCGGGGGGTTCAGTTCTCTTTTAAAGGCCAATCAAACTAGACCTCCACCCCCGGTGATTTGTGTGTGTGTGTTTGTGGTTCGGGGGGGGTACCTTGAAGGCGTAGAAGGTGCAGCTGAGGATGAGCAGGCCGTTGTAGCCCAGCGGCGCGACCACCCCCAGGGTGGTCAGGTTGCAGATCAGGTGGACCTCCCGGATGCTTGGGTAGTCGTAGATCACCTGTGGGGGGCAATGGGTCGTTGTTTGGCATTGTGAAATTTGTGAAATGATTCGTCATTAAGGAGGAGACATTGTTGTGTTTGAATCCCAACACGCTCTGCAACAGTGCTAATCATGGGACACGTTTAAATAACTTTTAAAACGTCGTTAGCCAAGTCTACGATACGGTTCTAACCCTAACCCTATATATGATGATTTAGGATTTACAGTGCTACAACTCTCTCTCTCTCTCTCTCTCTCTCTCTCTCTCTCTCTCTCTCTCTCTCTCTCTCTCTCTGCCTCTCTCTATCTCTCTCTCTCTCTCTCTCTGTCTCTCTCTCTCTCTCTCTCTCTCTCTCTCTCTCTCTCTCTCTCTCTCTCTCTCTCTCTCTCTCTCTCTCTCTCTCTCTCTCTCAATATGGCGGGGTATTGCCAACAACAAATCCCATGATGCATTCTGGTGCCTACATACACACCTGCGGGGGCTCTATGACCAGCAGGGCCACGATGATGCCCAGCTGCAGCAGTATGAGGATGAAGGCGATGACGAGCTGGGCGCAGGCCGACATGAAGCGAGGTTTCTTGGTGCAGATCTTCTTCTTGCTGCCTGCCAGGATCCGTGCGATGCGGTTTGTCTGCAAAAGGAACACACAGGCCACTCAACGAACACAGTTTATTTATGTTTCCCAGGTTGTTTAAGGCTGCTGGAGGTAAAGAATCCGAAGTTGTTAAAAGAGAGAGAGAGTCAGAAAAGGAGGGGAAGAGCACAAGATTTTGAAAACATAAACCGAAAAATCGCTCCCTCCCTCTCTATGTTTTCCCTGCCATTGAGAATTGTTACATTTCTCGCACCTGTGATTGACAGGCATAATGGATTCCCCAAACCAATCAGGGAAGAGATGCCCCGATTGGTTAGAAATGATGCGGGAGCGTCAAATCTAAAAACATGCTCATACAGAGATAGTCGCAGCCACCTCGAAACAGATATTCTCACTCCCCTCATTAATAGCTGACGGATGGCTCTGCCATTTCTTACCAATGACACCAAAACGGTCACTCTTTAATCGTACCTACAGCACCTATAACCAACAAGCTCAACTTAAATTTGAAAGTACATTACAATCAAACCTAATGCATGGCGGTACTCTCAACAAAACGAAATTCGACATGCCCTCCGCCGCTGCCTGTACCTTTGTGACCAGGGCCGAGTAGCTCATGGCCGGGGACAGGCCGATGCCCAGCCGCTGGAGGTAGCAGAGCACCACGTGGGGCTTGGCGATGAGGCTGAAGGTGCAGAGGTAGCCCAGGAAGATCCCAGCCAGGATGATGTAGCACAGCTCACGGCTGGACGACTTCACCACAGGGGTGTCCCAGAACCTAGCGTGGAAACCACAGGCGCCAGTCAGCTTCAGATAGGAAGCAAGGATCACGAATGATTGTAATTCGCATTTACTTCTGCATCATGTATACTCATACCATGCTTGTCGTAAATATTTGAATGATATATTTAAAGGGCGAGCTGTTATGTGTCAGAAGCAAGGTGAACAAAGTCTTGAGGCATTACTTAATAAAGATGGATGTTACAAAGAGGGTAGCCATGAGACCCAGACAGGCAAAGACCACGGCCGCGATTGGCTCTGGATCCCCCCAGCGGACATACTGGACTGGGATTGGCTCGCAGCCTGGGGCAGGGGAAAGACATACATAATTCACATTACTGGGTCAAATATATAGCCACATGTGTGTGTGTGTGGGTGTGTGTGTGTATGTGTGTGTGTGTGTGTGTGTGTGTGTGTGTGTGTGTGTGTGTGTGTGTGTGTGTGTGTGTGTGTGTGTGTGTGTGTGTGTGTGTGTGTGTGTGTGTGTGTGTGTGAGTGAATTTCATTGTGTGTGTGTGTGTGTGTGTGTGTGTGTGTGTGTGTGTGTGTGTGTGTGTGAATGAGCAGATTTCTATTAAAGATAAGTTGGTGAAGTGGGGGTCAGGAAAAAAGCAGGAAATCTCCGAACCCCAAAAGGAGTTTGATTATACCTGATGTTTAAGACTGTGTCTGTCCGTTATCTGAGTGCTGCGCTTGCATATTATATATATATAATATGAATAAAATCATAAAGAAATTCACATAGGATTCATGGCAATTGGATGAAGACAAGCCGTAGAACATCTTTACATACATACATCACATAGCACTAACAACAACATGAATAACAAATGAGATGATATGAGTACAAGACAGGAAGGGTGCGTGTGCGTGTGTGTTGTACCGGTGAGGTCGTCAGTGGGCCAGTAGCCTAGCACACATGCTCGACAGGTGTACTCGTCAAAGACAAACTCGTTGTCCTTGCAGGGCGTGCACGTCCAACAGCAGCTCACCTCTCCTTTACGGATCACCTGAGACATGAAACAACCTCTCAGCATCTCACAGACAAGAAGGACCGTCCTCCGCATCAGAAGCAAGGTGGACATCACAGCAACAGACATCCACGTCTAAATCCCATCCTATTGTCAGACCGTAGTCGCCATATCGGGTCTTGCTCAATGTCAAGTAAGCCAACGTGTCCCTATGATATGACGCCGGGGCAGAGATATACAAACGACTACTACATTTTCCTTTAAGGCGCTTTCATCCAAAGCTGCCTTTCTTACACACATTCACACACCGCCGGCGGAGTCAACCATGCAAGCAGTTAGGCCTAGGTGTCTTGCTCAGGTGCAGCCCGGCAGTCAGCCAGGAGCCGCCGGGGATCAAACCAGCAACCTTCGGGTTACAAGTCCACCCGCTCTAGTTCCTGAGCTGAGCCAACCCTTATACGGGCGGTCTCTTGGGTTCATGCTCTCGCTCGGTTTCCACGGCTACCTTGATCTGTGCCCTCTGGCAGGGTTCCGAGCACACCGATTGGATGATGTCACTGTTGTTGGTCCAGATCTCGTCGTCGTCCATCCGCAGGCCGCCCTGGTCCCAGCTGCCCACATGGATGTAGCTATACTCGCTGTTCCCCGTGTGCTTGAAATTCATAATCTCGTACCTGCAGCCGGTGAAACACCAAAACCCATTCAATGAAAAACAAACATCCCTCCTTCCCTCCTTTCGTTCACTCGATTCCTCCCTCCCTTTTTTTCCTTACCGGCCGGGGGAGTCCCCATGGGCGTCAAAGTAGATCGTCTCTCCGGACACGCCGGTGAAGTTAGTCTTCATCAGGAACTCCAGGAGCTTTCGTCCGTCGATGGGCCGCATGGCGCCGCATAAACCCTTTGAGTCAGGCACAGGATGTAAACCTTGAGGCGAGCGGCCCGGTGCGTTTTTTGAGGACGTCGTGTAGAGCGTTTAGCACGGGTCCTACCTTGTAGCCGGGGCAGAGGGACTGCTGCATGGCGTGCAGGCCGTACGCCATGGAGTAGATGGCGTTGATGACGAAGCCCATCTTGGTGTCTTGAGCGTACTGCTGGCGCAGAGACTCTCTCCCTGTGGACGAACAGGGGGACCGACTCAAACAAGGCAAACCCCCTCTCTCTTGTTTTGCTTGCTTTCACAGTGTACACTCAGAACCCTCATGATGTCCACGCTGTCGAGAGTGGGAAGTGAGGTTAGCGACAGCTAGAGCCGGGGGTTAGTGGTCCCGTGTGCCCAGTAGCCTTGGGCTAGCGGCCCCTAAACTCAGCCCACTTACCCCTTCTCTTGGCCCCTAAACTCGAGTTACTCAAAACGATTCATGGCCGGAGCCAACCGCTCGAATCCTTTACACCCGCTGATGTGAACAAGGTTTACATCAGTATTTTAAGGGGATTTAAGGGGTTTTAAGGGGATTTTAAGGGGATACAGAATTGTGATCCCCATAATTGTTTGAATTTGGGCAAAGCTTACCCTGATCCAAGGTAAACCCGTTGTTAATTGCTTCCTCAGGCAGACCCACACACTCCCTCCATTGAGTTAACAGCATGCTTTTTCTCCTGTTTTACCGTCGTGTTTACAGTATAGCTTTGTGTCGCCCACTTGGTTTTTCTAAACATCTATATGTTTATATCGGTACTGGCCGTGGGTTGTTGTGTGCACTCAGAGCTGAACCATTCTCTACCCAAACCACTGACCCTGTTTGTGTGGCAATAAAATATACTGTATCTTGAACATTGCAACGCATACCCCAGTCTAAGGCTAACACTAGCCCAGGGTCCTCGACTGGACACAGTGTGACGGCAAGAGTTGGAAAGAGAATGAGTTGGAAGAGTGAGGAACACCCAGCCTGCATAGGGCCTCTGGAACTCTCTCTCCCACTATCCATCTGTACTGTCGAGTCTCTCCGCACCTTTAAAACCTCCATCGAAACTCACCTGCTCCGACTAACCTATCCCACTCAACTCCACCCGCCAGCCAATTCACTGAACATGTTGCATTGTTGATATTGTTAACTTATAAAATGTGTTTGTCTCAACTATATTTGCCTGTTTTTAACTTGTATTTGCTTGTCTAAACTGTTACGGCGACCCTGAGAGTTCTGAAAGGCGTCCTGAAATAAAAAGCATGATTATTATTATTATTGTGAAGCCTGCTGGAGTGCGGACTCTGCGGAGGTGTGCTCACAGTTGCAGGTGCGGTTGTAGGCGGGGTTCTCCTGCGGGTAGCCCCGCAGCCGGCACTGGAAGCGGTGCTGCCAGAACTCTGGGAACCAGGGGTTCCTGAGGTTGGTCTCGGGCTTCAGGTTCAGGTAGTAGTCGTCAAACCAGGTGACGTAGGCCGACTTGAGCTTGATGGTGATGCCCCCCGCGGCCTCTCTCTGGTAACCGTCGGTGACGTCGGACCTGTCCGCCCAGCCGTCGCTTGAGGAGGGGGGGGGGGGGAGGGAGGAGGCGTGAGCCGACAGTGGAAACCACGGTGAACACATTTGGTCGAAAGTCTAAATGACATGACTTGCGTTTCAGCAATGTTTTCCTTGTTACCATGCCGACCTTATCACAAAAACAAATGTGGCAGCACGCGTGAGGAACAGGGATAGAATAGGGATAATAAACTCAGTATGGGCTACTTATTTTTGCCTTTTTTGTCTTTAAACACTGGATAGTAGCATGATGCTGTTATGCAAGTTGAAAGATAAAGTTGGAGATTGCTCAAAGGAGAGATTGACTCAATAATTGGGATTCCTGTTCTTACTCCTGAGATATGAGCAGTGTTTAATTATAACGTGGCTAAGACCGAGCAGAATGATGGAAGAAAGAGTCATAACCACCCACTAGTGTAAGACACTTGTAGGTGGACCCACACACACACACTAATACACACACACTTACACACACTCACATATGCATGCACACACGATGACACGCACGCACACACATGCACACACACACACACACACACACACAAGCATGCATGCACACACACGCACCCGTGCACGCATGAAAACACACACACACACACACACACTTTTACATGAACACTTGTAGGTGGACGCACACATAAACACAACCACACACACACGCACACATGCTCCCACACACAAATACACTCAAGCACACATGCATGCACACAGGAAGACATGCACGCCCACACATGCACACACACGCAGACAAGCATGTGCACACACACACACACAGACACCCCAAGAGATTGTGTCACCAAGGCAGTGGGCTCCAGCAGAAGAAAAGAAAGTGACGATATTATAACTTAGCTCAACTTAAAGCATGAGCGTTACACAACAGCGGTGTGGGCGGGTTCTGTGGCATGCCTCTGTTCTCGGTGTGTTTCGTAACGCATCCTTAGAGGAGCGGCCATGTTGCTGCAGCGATCGGTAGAACCGGGCGGGGAGAAGAGAGGGATGTGAAAAGCGTGGACGGCTGCAGTCCGGAATAGTTTGAATCACTCGTCGACCAGAGCTGTGCATCCCACGCGTTGACCTGCCGGGGCAACGCGACGCTTCCTGCACCCTGCATAGGCGCACACCAACACACACGCAGCCATGCCCATGCACGCACACACACACAGGCGCAGTGGTGCACATACGTACACACGCGCGCGCAGTCGTGCACATATACGCGCCCGCACACACAACGCATGGTTGACGGTAACATAAGCGCTGCGTTGTGGAGGACTCGTGCACTTATACGCGCTCGCGCACACACCAACCATGGGCGGCTGGGATGTAAGCGCTGCCGTAGAGGAACTTCCACCCTTCATCGCTCACACACACACACACACACACACACAGAGACCCAAGCCCACGTAAAAACCTGCATACATTCATGCGTACATACACGCACACACACATACACACGCACACCCACACACACACACACACACGCACATGCACACACACACACACACACACACACACACACACACACACACACACACACACACACACACACACACACACACACACACACATGGTGGACTTTAATTCAAACCCTGTAGTACATCCAACTTGTTTTTCGCAGTTCACACTGCGGAGCTACAAGTGGACGCTGTAGTGGCCCTCAGAGGCCTCTCGTCAGGGCCCTCCTAGCGGCTTGTGGAGGACTCATGCACCCATAATGCGTACGAGTGACAGAACGGACATAATTCAACAGAACGGAACACAGCCTAATAGCTCCTTGTCACCGAAACCGTTGTTGGAATTGTGATCATCCTGGCAAAAGATTGAAATGATTGAAATTGAAATTCCATTCCAAAGGAGAGAAAAAAAATTCAATGAAAAGATGAAAGGGTGCGGATGGCGTTGTTTTGTACCCAAAACAATCACTCAAGTGAATGCGCTCTACTCGCTTCCACATTAGCAAAGGAAAGAATGAAAGATTGAGTGGGAAGACAGAGGGAATATGAGGATAGAAGACAATGTGAGTGGGAGGGAGAGTGTGAGCGTGTGTGTGTGTGCGTGTGTGTGTGTGTGTGTGTGTGTGTGTGTGTGTGTGTGTGTGTGTGTGTGTGTGTGTGTGTGTGTGTGTGTGTGTGTGTTAATCACTGGCAGCGAGGCATAAGACTGTAGCTTGGCGACTGTGAGAGTGTAGAACCATAAATGCTAAATTTAACAAGCTGTGTGTGTGTATTTGCAATCCTATAAATTACTTTTAATTACAATAACAACGTATGAATTCGACATTAAATGTAAGCGTTAACATTAGACTTTTGGCCAATTAAATTCTCGGATTAATAACCTTTAAAATTTTAACCATTACTGTTTCATCACAAGAAAAAAAATCGTCATACATGAATCTGATTGAAGGTCTGAACAAGGCGAACGCCACACAGCGAGGGAATAACACAAGGGAGACGGCGTGCAGCATGTGGCTCCCACCGGCGGGAACGCCTGCGGTATGTAGTTCAAGGTTACGTTTCTGTTTCCCGCCATCAGACGTGAGCGACAGCCTACATGTGGCTCCTAATAAGGAACAGCTTTGCAGCAGCACCAGGGACCGGCTGAACCTTAAAATAAAACACCTTATTTTCAGTTTGATTAAAACGCTCCTACTCACTCAATCCCCCCCCCCCCCCCCCCCCCCCCCCCTTAATATTGGACTTCTTTTTTATTCATTCTTCCACGCTACACACACACACACACACACACACACCCCTCCTCCGTCACCACAGCACACCATCAGTCTGTCGTTTCAATGAGACGCATCTCTGAATACCGCCTTTCAAGTCGTGGTAATTCCTTTTAGGAATAGAAAATTGCCTCCCCAGGTTGGATTATGCAGGATTAAAAGTCTTTGTATCAAACACTAATAGAGCGCACCCCTTAAGTCTCGATTTGGATGTCATCTGTAAACAGACTTTGACTAGATCATACACAAAGGACAACGTCGACGAAGAAGAAATGCATGTCGTGGCATGAAGAAACAGTACATACCTGCTTAATGTCCCATGGACAAGATGGTCATGATGATGAGGATGATTGTGGTGAGGAAGATGCATCTGATGAAAGGACAAAGAGTGAAATGTTCCGTTGTGTATGGTGCTGCACTGCGTACCAATGAATCCATAAATAGGACAAAAACGTTTGGTTTTTTCCTTGATTTAGAGACAATGACACAGGACGAGCAATCAACTTATTTCAGTGTGCTGCCAGACTGTGCATTGAAAGCTGTCATGTTAACAAACGTTTAATCACTTCTTCCGTGAGGCTCTTAAAGGAGCCCCGGTCAGAATACAGCTGTGAAAATCAGGCGACACCACCGTTCACACCGACCACACAGCAGTTGTTTGTCTGCATGTCGTTATGATTGTGTCACAGCAGTGTTTCCCAACGTGCTTTGTCTTATGGAGCCCGGGTAACGCACCCCTTCCCCAACACCCAACCAGAAAGGATTCTAATACCCTTCAGCATAATTGTTAACATTATAGTGGCATAGGCACTTAAAACTGAAGCTGAGGAGTAATTTTATTTCCCGTCTCAATTTAATGGATCAGCTGAAATCAATATACATGCAAACAATGTTAATATTACCATTATAAGTATTGTATATTGTCTTCGTATTTTACTACGTGCTTCCCTCCTAGTTCCCTCCTAAAAGCTTAATCTTCTCAGGCACCCCCTGGAGATCGACATTCTAAGGAGAACACAACACTCTCTCTCTGCCTATACCTCTGGTTGGGATTGGGAACCACTGCGTGTGTGTTTGTTAACAGGCTACACCAAACAACAGAATCAACCGTTTTCCAAAGGGGGGCAGTGGCTCCACCGTACCTCCCCACCAGCAGGAACTCCCCGACCAGGTGGCGGCGTCGCATGGCCATCAGTATGCCTCGGACGGTCATGCCCTCGCAGAAGCAGGCCACTACTCTGGCCTTGGGAAGGTGGCCCCGCAGTTTGTCCAGCAGCTTGTCGAAGCTCTGCTCGCCCGCGTTGCTGTAGATCTTGTCCGAGTGGGCGATGCAGATTCCCTCCTCGGCGGCCATGTCCTTAAATGCCTCCATGCCGCTCTCGCCGTAGTTGCCTGGCGATGGGAGTGGGGGGGGGGGGGGGGAGGGAGGGGGAGGGGGGGAGATAAGCAATATGAGTAATGTAAAATAACCAGCTCTGAGAAATGAGATGGAAACACTTTAGAATAAGGGTACATTATTTTCCCATGAACTAACATTTGGTTAATGTGTCGCAGTGTTCATTAATTTACAGTGAATCAGCGGGATACTACTGTGTCTAGTAATTGTTGCCTAATTAGCCTAACCACTATGCTAATGCTATGTAATTATGATTATTACTGCATTAGCAAATGCACATTATAGTATCCTTATTGTAAAGTCTGTAAGTAAAATGTGATTGCTACCACAGACGGTAAACAAGTAGGAGTGAATAGATAATCATCATCATCATCATCATCATCATCATCACTCTGTGCTTTAAATGCGTCTTCACTCTCCATAATGTGGACAGATGGACATATCTGAGACTATTTTTCTAAATGTTCTTCATCTTGTGATTGGATAAGGATTCAAGATACTTAATATGATCGAACACACACTGATAAATACATCTAGCATGCCAAAACACACAGAGACTCTCTCTCTCTCTCCCAAACACACGCACACACACACACACACAGACATACACACACACACACACACACACACACACACACACACACACACACACACACACACACACACACACACACAGACACACACACAGACACAGACACACAGACACACACACACACACACACACACACACACACACACACACACACACACACACACACACAACCTGCCAACCCAATGCCCCAGAATCTGATGTGTTACACAACCCAGCTGGGGTACAATCCCCAGTTTTCTCTGGAAGCAGGTCACCCACTTTCTGTTGCTTAGAAGAAAAAAAAAAAGGATCCTCAGACTGGCAGCATGACAAGGTTTAACACGGAGAATAATTCATCTTTTCGCTGCAAAGAACTGTCACACACGCACATAGAAAAAAACATGCACGCCTACGAATGGCTCATCCAGTATTTTTTAAGATGAGGTGATTCGCTGTGTTGAAGGCCATCTCTTATTGGCAAAGGAGTTTCTGGCTAAATTCTTCATACTGCTCTTCCTGGAGCGGAATAGATCACATTTCTTTTCTAATCTCCAGCCCATCTCAACCAGATCGGACAGTAGTCATCATCAACGGATGAGGCTTGAGTTGTAAACATGCTGCAACCTGATTAGCTCTTGTTTTCTTTCTGTTGGAAGTATAACAAATCTTGGCATGAAAGATCTGTCTTTAAATCCCTGTCTAAATCCGGTTCACACACACACACGCACACACACGAACACGCACGCACACACACGCACGCACGCACACCCACAGCTTAGTATTTGAGTAACGTGATCACATGACAGAAATCCAAGCAAGAAATTGTAGCACAGATTCTCCAATGTGTCATGTGATTGTTATGTTCCTTCTTTTTTTAGTTATCTTCAGGAGACACAGTTGGTAAGGGTGGGGACTGCCTTGAGAATCCAAAAGGGTCAAATTAAACTATAATATGAAACAATATCATGTCATTCCATGCTCACTGAGCCTGTCCCCTCCTCAACATTGTTTGACTTGCTGATAGAGTAAAGCAGCTAGTAAAGCAGCATTTAAAAAACAATGCCAATAGTTATGCAAATATCCATAGCATTAGGGTATAGTGTAACTTCTAGAGGGGAGGTTTTATCCATAAGCCCTTGGGGATTGTTACCTCTCCTGCACATCGCTTGCCATGTTCCTTTTAACACACACCCTTGTTTTGTCACTTCCTTTGTGCTCAAAAATAAAGAAAATACAGTAAAAGCCCAAAGACACGAAATAAGGTTTTTGATATTCAAGTCCAAAGTAGACATGAGTACAAAATATTCCGAAAAATACGTCCCGCTACATTCCAACCATGGTGCCTTGAGCAGCTAAAAACAATACAATTCTATATCTCTTTTGGGTGGCGCTAAAAATATGACTTGAAATTCATGCTTTCGTCTTAAGGTATGCGCTTTGTGTAAGGTATGCGTTTGGACAGTGAACAGCTGGCTTGGACAGGGGATCCCTAGCCAATGAACAGCAACACAATGTGCCGCCCGAAAGGTCCCAAGCCAAGTGGCATTAAGCTGTCAATCACCAGCAACATTACACCGCACAGTATGATATCTTAGATACAGCCATATGAATATGAATATTCAGGAGAGATGGTACATAGAATATATGTGTGTGTGTGTGTGTGTGTGTGTGTGTGTGTGTGTGTGTGTGTGTGTGTGTGTGTGTGTGTGTGTGTGTGTGTGTGTGTGTGTGTGTGTGTGTGTGTGTGTGTGTGCGCGTTTGTGTCTGTGTGTGAGTGAATACGGTCGATTCAGAGAGCCCTGAACGGCTGACATATTTGACTCCACAGAATGAAGTGCGTTTCCCCTTCCTGCTTCTTTGTGTCTTTGTGTCGATGACGCACGGTGCTGCCGCCGTGTGTCAGGGGCGTTCGCTGTGGGAGGACGGTTGCCCCCTCACCCTCGGAGACGGAGTGTTTACACCACTCCCGTTGTTGAGTCATCAGATTGAGTGTTGTCTCTTTTCAACAGGTCAGAGCATCAGATATCACCGCCAGGCCGTGAGGTGCAATGCCCCCGATGGGAAATTATGAAGCACATATCCCCTAGTCCTTGAGTCTGGTGGATTTTATGCAACGTGAATACCATAAGAGTGCTGTATTTTTTCGACTGCAACAGCTACAGTCACTAAGTTATCCTCTCAGCTGGCCCATTGAAGGACAGTACTGGTCTGGACCGAAACATTTTAATCGTCTTTCCGGGCTTCACTGAAACATCCTTTACAGAATAAAAAATGTGCAGATTCTGCCTCAGATCATTTTGTGTGAAAATGCCTGCCCTGAAGGTAAAGAATAGCAGTAGCACTCGGCTCTGAGCCTCTTTGTTATAAGACATTTATTCATACTGTACCGTCGTACTGACTGTTCGTACTCCGTACTGGCAGGCGCACAATCCCTTCAAGCTCTTTGTCAGAATCTGATATAAACGGTTGGCAACAATGGTTTAATTTAAGACCGGTTTTGTCCTTCGAGTCCCACTATGTCACTGCTGGCTCATGAAACAGGCCTGTCAGCGATCCATGGTCGTTCACTGTAGAGCTAAAGTCGTTTTTAAAGAGCGCCTGCATTACCACCAGGTGTGATGTTGATTAGCCATCACCCAGGTGGATGATAAAAAATAACCAATCCACTATAAACACCGTGGACTGTACCAACTGGGCAGGGTGATCTTCATACCATAGCTGTTGCGAGATGCTCCCATGAGGGATGTCACTAGAGGGTCGATTTTGAAATGCCTTGCAAGGGCTCTTCAATATCCCATCGTGTGGTAAAATAATTCCTCTAACGTGGACCTTCATATCAAAGCTAAACAACAGCCAAATGAAGTAATACAACCATGAGGAACCTGTGATACTTGAGGTGTATAAATGAAATCAAGAAAAGTGAACGAGGGAAATAAATAAGAAAAAGGAAGAAATATGAAGAAGGAGGAAAACATGGCAATGTCAAATATAGCTCCCTTGTTGTGCAACGCAAGCTGCTCTGCATGGATGAACAGAACGATGTCATCTGTGTGTGTGTGTGTGTGTGTGTGTGTGTGTGTGTGTGTGTGTGTGTCCCTTCTTCAAACACACACACACACACACAAACACACACACACACACACAGGCACCCACACCCGCACGCATACAAACACAAACACACACACACACATGAGGGCACACCCTCCCACACACACATGCAAACATGCAAGACACATGCACACACATGCGCACACACGCACGCGCACACATTCACACACACACATACACACACACACACACACACACAAAACTCCAGCTCACCTTCTGTGTGTATGGCGGAGACGTAGCTCCAGTTGTAGCGCTTGACGATGTCCACCATGGCTCGGGCCTGCTGGGCGTCTGACGGGACCACCCTCATGAAGTACTTGAACAGGCTCTGGCCGAGTCGACGACCCAAACAACACATGGAGCGTGGAGAGGGAATCCGTGTGAAAACATTTTCGTAACAGTAGTGTGCGTTTGTATCTGTTTGTGTTTGTTGGTTCGGTCATTAGTCCTACACTCTTTCATTATTCATTATTCATTCATTCATTCATTATAATTTAAGCTTTTCTGAACCAGGAAAAAAGAGACAAGAACAGTGATGCCTGGGTATGATAGCCAGGCCGTTTCACAGAACGCACAACACAGAACTGTAAAAGATACACCACGATACATAGTTACGTGTCAACAGACAAGAAACATATCAGACATGCACTCAGAGTATAGAAGAGTTTCAAAGGCTTGAAACAAATACACAAGCGTCGTAATGTCTAGCGGAACATGTGTAATGATCCCACCTGAGCTGGGAGATCAGAGCGTACGTGAGGCGAGTGGGTGAGTAAGCGCTAGCATGTGAAACGTGGCTGGGCGTGGGCTCGGCGGTAGACCGCTCTCTGACCTTGTCGCTGAGGTCCATGCTGGTGGCTGAGTAGGCTATCTGCGGGATGTTGAACAGCTGGAGGAGGTTCTGAACCTGGATGGCGACGGAGCTAGAGCCCGGTCCGATCAGGCCCACGATGGGCTTCTTGGACTGCATCACCACGGACCCGTCCTCCCCGGGACACTTGGCCTGGCTCTCCTCCTCTTCGTTGGAGACCAGCGTGTCCCGGATGAACTCGATGCTCTGCTCCAGAGCCACGGCAGAGTGCCAGCACGAGTCCCTACAGGGAGGAGAGGAGAGGAGATGAGGAACAAGGGAAGGGGGGGGGGGTGAAGGGACAAGTGTAGTAAAGGATTTTGACACGGTGGATCTACTTAGCTACTGCTTTGTGATAATGTAATCTAATTTAACCTTAAGGTCGGCTACCCACTGATGGCCAGGTTCCAGACTTATATCTTTCAACGCAAACTGGCTGATTCCAGCCGGGATCAAAAAGTCTGGAACCTGAATTAAATGGGCATCTCGGGTTCAAAACCACATTAAGCCGGCCAATCAGAGAACCCCGTCGATTGATCCCCCCCCCTGTGCAGCGCTGCTTTTGACCTTTCACCAAATTGCTTTATTACCATATTAATGTCCATGCTGCTTTGAAAATATTTTTATTTGAACGCAAAAAATTTTTTTTCACTTCAATGTTAATGGTAGCGGAAACTAAAGCTAACTAAAGCTAATGGTGTTTACTTTGGAAATAAGGCACTAGGGATCCCAGCGCCTGAGGCTCCCGGATCAGATGCAAAGTAAGGTCGACTGACAACTCCCACAGCAGTCACTGCCGATGTCAGACTTTCCAGACCTGATGAGTTGAGCTCAATATGGTCGGGGCTGCGCGAGGCTACATTAATGTTCTTTATATATATATTATACATATATATTATGCATACATATGTATCTGTATGGGATTGTTGTGGCATGGAGAGGGCTTATGGTTCTGGGTGTTGTATCATGAGCCCTCTGAGACGTTGGACCTGCGCTGTAGTCCCACTCCAGCGGACTGGACCTGAGGGGGCTGACCTGATCTCACAGCCCAGCGTGATGTTGGGGAGCAGGTTGGGGTCTGCGTTGATCAGGTCCAGGGTGTGCATCATGGCCTCCACCCTCTGGATGCCGTACTGCTCCCTCACCGCCCCGCACTTACGCTCATGGACCTGGAGTCACGCACGCACGCACCCATGCACACACACACACACACACACACACACACAGACACACACACACGCAAACACAAACACAGATTCATCAGCTCATAATGTCCCGCAGGGACACACATGCACACACACACACACGCACACACACACACACACACACACACGCACACACACACACACACACACACACACACACACACACACACACACACACACACACACACACACACACACACACACACACACACACACACACAAAGACAAATGCAAAAACACAAACACGCACACATATGAAAGCAAGAACAACCATAATTAACACACCCACCTCCACACACAAACACACACACACACACACACACACACACACATACACTCACACACACACACACATACATCCACACAAGCACAATCATACCAAATACATAACACACACAGATTAATCAGATCACAGTGACACACAAGTACACACACACACAATCTGCTCATTAAACAGACACTCTTGTCTACAGTGACTGCCAGTTAATTCATAAAGAGATCATTTAGGTGCCGATGGGGGTTGAGCATTGCCATCGAGGATGCCTATACAGGTGTACAGTGGATATAGGGTTCGAACCTAGTACGTTCCACTCACTACACACACACACACACACCCACACACGTACCCCCAAACACACACACAGCCGGGCTACCTTGTCCGCAGGGGGTTGGTGGTGGACAGAGAACAGGGCGCCCATGATGATGTCACCGGGGATGTGTGCAAGCACCCTCCTCTCGGTGGCCTGGGCCGCCACGACAGCGTGACCCCCTCCTACGCCTGGCCCCCCGAGGTCAGACCCCCACAGCACAGCGACGGCCAGCATTCTCACACACAGCCCGGCGTGGCCCCCCATGCTGGCTCCCTTCCTCACACCCTTCATTTTCGTCTTCTTCTTCCGCTGTCCTCTTAAGGTCCGAGTGGTAATGCTCCTCTTGTCTTTGACATGGTGCCTCCAGAGTCCAGATTTTTAAAGGCTGTCTCGCTGGAGAATAACGTGCACAAGTGAGAAAAAAAGCCGCGTCTGAAATATCTTTCATCAAATCAAAAAAGTGTCTACAAAGCAGAACAACTCAATAAAGGCGACGTTATTCTCTGATGTACAGTGGAGATCGTTCTAGTGTGGAGGAGGCGCTCGCTCCTTCTACGACGTTGGGTTTAAAGCGGCGGGCAGAGCGCGGAGTGCTGTCCAAGGTGCTGAGAATGTACAGCTGCATCTTACCAACGGACAGAAAGAATGCCAAAATAGCTTTGTAAAGGAAATCCTATCACTAATCCTATAGTTAAACCAGCACCATCAACTCCTTTTAAAATGGATTGTGTTCTATGTAGTCTTTCTTTTTTTAATCGTTCTCCGAATAAAACGGATGAAATTGAGACATACCTCAGTAGTGGTCTGTGAGTTGCGGGGTAAATTGCGTGCCGGCTGAAGCCCATCGGAGGACCACATGTCTGGATGCTGCTGCTCTCCTCTTCATATCAGCGCGGTGCCTGGTTACAGAGAACTGGAAATAGCAGCAGATCATGTAACGCGCTGTTGGAACATGTTTCCAAAGCAAACTGACGCACACGCACGCACACAGACACATACACACACGCGCGCGCACGCACGCACGCACACACACACACACACACACACACACACACACACACACACACACACACACACACACACACACACACACACACACACACACACACACACACACACACACACACACACACACACACACACACACACTAGTCATAAACACAGCGCTCTTCCACCCTCATCCAAACGCAGCAGAGAAACGTACTTGAACAGACTCTTCTCTCCGGGGCGCTGCGAGGGTTTTACATACAGGTGTGAAAGCAGAGAGAAAATGTGCTGTAGCCTACACATTAAATGAATGAATGGGAAAAACACCTCAGTGAGGCTATTCTCTGCTTACGTTTTTCTGGATGATTAACAACGAGGCCGGCCCGACACGCAAAGCATGTTTTTTATTAAGACGATGGTTCTGTGTTCATTTTTTGCCTTAACACTCAGGCCAAATCACAGTCGAGATGGATTGTCTGAGGGCACATTACCATATTTCCACCATGGCAACAGATAAATATAGCCCAATCTATTTCTAAATGCTGTGTGGCAAAATGTAACGGATTCCGTGCATGAGGCCACTATCCTCTATTTTAATTGATCAACTGAAACACACAAGCAGAACTGACCATCTGCTGGTCAAATAATTCAATGACATTTGATTTTTGTAATTTATTGCAATCTTTAAATAGTGAGGGTAAATAAACTGGACCGAATAGATGTCTGCAGTAACGAAGGCACTCTTGACATTTTTTAATAGGGAAGTCATATTTGGCCTTACTGAGAACAGAGAGGTGGATGAATTCGGCAGGGCTGTGCACTGCACAGCACCGACCCAAACGTACTCAAAGCGCGTCCCCTGGTGGACACTGTGCGGTATAACATGCTCACGGGCCCGGCTGTCAAGTCTCCAGACTGCGCTATGCCGCACGAGGGGTAACCAGGTCTGTACCACTAACAAATACTATTCTCAGAAATGCATTGAAAGATCACGAGTCGCATCGCTGGGTCAGCCGCAAGAAAGAAGCGTTTAGATAAAGCTGATAGAGGGTGCATGTGGTGTCCTGGGGCTCTTTGCGATGACGCAGAATGAACAGTAGGTTTTTGCAACGCATCCATGGTAGTGTGGGACACGTGCTTCACCTCTATGGACTCTGTGCCTTTTTGAATTTCCTAATTAGCTCATTTATTGCTCTGAGGTGAGGTGAGAGACCTGTCAGTCGGCTCTAGGGGTTATGGTCGGTGTGACAGGATGCTGAGTGCTGTTATTTAAAGGTTTGGCGTTGTGAGAAGGGACTTGGGCCTTTTGGTTCAAGACCTTGCGTGTGATTCAGATCGTATCCTGGTCAAAAGACACGGAGTTCGGCCTTGCTAAAACCTACTTCAGATGAAGAGCACATCACAGTCTATTTTTCCATTCATTTGGGTTAACGGGGACTTGAATATGCCATTTTATTTTTAAAGATATGTCAATTCCCATCTCTTTCTCTCACTCTGTCATATTTTGAGCAGTTCATTTAGATAACACTTCTACTGTCTTATATTTATATAAAATATTAAGGAATTTTAATTAATTGAGGATGGACAAAAAAATATGTAGGCTAGCTAATTAAAAATTAAGAAAAGATTTTTCATGCCATGTTCCAGTTTTTTCTAGTCCTTTTGATCAAATTTGGAAATGGTTCGTATGTTTTCTATATATGTCAATGGATCCCCCCAACATGTTGCTGTTGAAGCGTTCAGGGGGTCTTAAGTGTCAGGGGGTCTTACGTGTTGATCAGCCTCACTGCCTCGGTTATGTTTGATCCTTCAGAAACAATTCATGTTTCTGAATGTTGGGTGCTTATAGTAGCACTGTGTCAAAGTTGCATCAGAGCTCTGTGTGAACGAGTCATTGCTTCCACCATGGTTACATTTTGATGCTAAAAATGTTTAAACGTCGAGCTTAAAAAGTTGTGAGAGAACACGATGACCACATCAGACAAAATCTGAACAATCTGCTCAATTGTTCAGTTCGGTTCCTAGTAGCCTCACTTTCCATTGATTAGGTATAGAAATCAGCCACAGTTTACTTTCCAATTATGCAGAAAAATGACCCCGTGTAGGCAAAAAGAACGGGATTTGAAGTGTGTCTAGACAACAGGCCTATAACATGTTCACCTTAAAGGTAAAAGGGGCCATGACCAGAACACAGGTGCGGTGCGGGTCTACCTGTTGCTTAACATGTGGATTTGGATCAGTGAAACAGAATAGTTCCAATGGGGATGTATATGTGGTTTACTGCTATAGAGACAGAAACCCCCCTTCAGTAGGCCCTAGCTCTGAGGAGGCCCAGTAAGCCGTGGGTTATGCAGCATGTGACCGGTCTCCCCCGAGCGGGGTGGTGGGGGTGGGGGTGGGGGGGAACAACTCCTGATTTGACTGAAGAATGGGCTCTGTAGTTGAACCTACCAATCTACGTTGCATATTATTTCCGTTTCACTAAACCTAGAGTAGCGTGGCGTGGATGTCTTGCGAGTTTCTTGGAGTGCTGGGATGTGGTCTCTATTCCTCATCATCGCAACTTTCGTGGTGTGTTTTGCGCCGTCATTTCAACAGTTCCCCCGGCGCTGCGCCACCCGGGAGGCTCTGCTCTCCAAGGAATGTTGTCCGTCCTGGGATGGGGACGGCTCGGCCTGCGGGGCCAGCTCCGGCCGGGGCTTCTGCCAGGACGTCCAGGCACCGACGCAGCCCGACGGGCCACAGTACCCGTTCTCCGGGGTGGACGACCGAGAGAAGTGGCCTCTGGTCTTTTATAACCGGACGTGTCAGTGTGCCGGTAACTACATGGGGTCTAATTGCGGCGACTGCAAATTTGGGTTTTATGGAGCCAACTGCAACGAGAGAAGAGAATCCGTCCGGAGAAACGTCTTTCATCTCTCACGGGCCGAGATGAGTCAATACATATCCTACCTGAACCTGGCCAAAAACACGATGAGCACAGACTATGTGGTAGTCACGGGGACCTACGAGGAGATGGAGAACGGGTCCAATCCCAGGTTTGCCAACGTCTCCGTGTATGACGTGTATGTGTGGATGCACTATTATGTGTCCAGGGACGCACTTTTGGGCGGGCCGGGTAACGTTTGGACCGATGTGGACTTCGCCCACTGGGCCCCCGGGTTCCTCCCGTGGCACCGTCTCTACCTGCTCCACTGGGAGAACGACATTCGGAAGCTGACCGGGGACATGAGCTTCGTCATGCCCTACTGGGACTGGCGGGACGCCGGGGACTGTGACGTCTGCACGGACGAGCTGATGGGGGCCCGCAGCCCGGGGGACCCCAACCTGCTCAGTCCGGGGTCTGTCTTCTCCTCTTGGAAGGTAAATCAAATACACCAACACATTTATCTTTCTCAAATAATTGGTTTGAGGGTTGTTAATTCCTTATAGCAAAAGGTGGCATTTTAGGCCTTTTCATTTGGATTTACTGAATACATTGGGCCTTCATGCATTTGAGAAAATCATCAAACCCAAAGAAGAGTACAATGTTAGAGAACATCTATCGTTGTGCGCACACGTGGGTTTCTCCTAATCATTTGACTTTGTATGTTTTGTGTGTGTGTGTGTGTGTGTGTGTGTGTGTGTGTGTGTGTGTGTGTGTGTGTGTGTGTGTGTGTGTGTGTGTGTGTGTGTGTGTGTGTGTGTGTGTCTGTGCGTGTGTGTCTGTGCGTGTGTGTGCGTGTGCGTGTGTGTGTCTCTGCGTGTGCGCGTGTGTGTCTGCGCATCAAGGTGATATGTTCCCAGCCAGGCGCCTACAACGAGAGGGGCGTGCTGTGCGACGCCAGCCAGGAGGGCCCGCTGCGGAGGAACCCCGGCAACCACAACCGGAACCTGGTGCCGCGGCTACCGAGCTCCGCGGAGGTGGCGTTCACCCTGGGCCTGCGGGACTACGACACGGGACCCATGGACCGCACGGCCAACATGAGCTTCAGGAACACAATGGAGGGTATGGCGCTCAGACATGTTTATTGATTTATTATTATATTACAAAAAAAATCTTAAATCTTATACTTTAATTTTTCTTTAATTTATTTTTAAGTTTTTAAGTTGAGTTGTTTGTCGTGTTGTTTATTACAGAAGCAATACTTTTAGAGTAAACTTTTGATTTAGCACATATCTGAAAATCCTGTGTGTTTGTTTTTGCCGATGTCAGAAAAGTAATCATTAGGGGTCAACCCCTGTGTGTGTTGGTGGATGGATGTTAACGGTGTGTCCTTCACCACCTAGGTTTCGGAGATCCGTCAACCGGACGCGGAAGCAGTACTCGTATGGGCATGCACGCCGCCATCCACGTCTTCATGAACGGGACCATGTCCTCCGTGCAGGGTTCCGCCAACGACCCCATCTTCCTTCTGCACCACGCCTACATCGACAGGTACAGCCCCGGCAGGGCGACTTGCCCTTTATCACAGCAACGGTCTCACTCCACTTATGAAGGACAAGGTAATGCTCCTGTTGTTTTCAAGGGAGAACCCTTGAGAAGGAACCCGGACGAAGGGTTCCCCCTTCTAAGGATTTTTCTGAGTGGAATAGGTGCAACCGTGCAACAGAATGGATTTAAAATTGAGTCCAAATGGTGGTTGTACATGCAGAAAATGACATCCCAACTGCTTTATGAACACACACACACACACACACACACACACACACACACACACACACACACACACACACACACACACACACACACACACACATAAAAAAGCCATGTGTGACCACTGCCAGATAAAGACGAGTACACAAACAAACATTTCTAAAGGAAGGACAAACCAGAGTTGTTATTGTGTTATTAACAACAGTCTTAATTGTGGCATTGCAGCCTGTATGAGCAGTGGCTGCGGGTAAACCAGCCGTCTCCATCGGAGTACCCGGACTCTGGCGCCCCCATAGGACACAACGGGGACTACAACATGGTGCCCTTCCTGCCCCTTTACAAGAACAGAGAATTCTTCCTCTCCAGCAAGGAGCTGGGATATGAATATTCATCCCTGCAGGATTCCAGTGAGTATCTTCTCGCCTCTGGGGTTCTCAATCCTCGCAATGTTCCTTTACACAAGGTTTATTTATCAGAAACATTTGTTTCGGTATGAATGTTTGCTTATTCCTTTCTGATTCATTTGTATTCCTCGCATTAGAAAAATGTGGGTAAATGAATATTTATGGAGACAAAACAATTTGGTTTAATATTCAAGATTCACAAAGATGTTTTTCCGAATCTGGAAAGCTGTTCTGTATGCAGACAATGTTTTCGCTAATTTAAACAAACATGAAGGCCATCCCAGGCGGGTTGAGTCTATAAAGGTCTTCGATAGATTAAAACCTCCCCCTTGGCATCACATTAAACCTCCATTTCAAGAGACAGAACAATATTCTCAACCAGCCAAACTGAAACAAAGCAAATTCCTTTACACAAACTGCTTCTCTCCTGTGTCTCACGTGCAGATACACTGCTAGTTGAATCCATGAATCCCCACATGGAGAACCTGCTGCAAGTGTGGCCCTGGCTGCTGTTTGTGGGGCTCCTAGGGGCCGCCGTGGCCGTCCTGATGACCGTGGGCGTCAATGCAATGAGGCGCTACTACCAGGCCCCGGGGAAAGGGAGGAGCCCCTTCCCAGAGAGAGAGCCTCTGATCCCAGCCTACAGCATGGAGGAAGAGGCGGCCGTCCATAAGAGCTACCAGACCGCTATGTGAAGGTCTACGGTATCTTCAAGACCGATCTATGGGTGCTATATCAAACTACCGTACATTCATGTAACATAATTGTAAATAAACGGATGTATGAACAGGAATAAAACGTATCTTGGGATTCAGTGTAATAAATTGAATGAATTATGTTACCTATTTGTTTGTTATAAACGTGTAAAGCATTAGCCACGGTTGGTTAATTGATTTCTTTGCTCAGAACAGGTTACAATGCAGTTCAAGTGAAGTGACATGCACTCGGTGGAGCATAACAGAGTGCATGTCACTCCGTTTATAACATATTGAGGGAGCGTGTAATGTTAATGTATTTTTCGAATGAAAAAGTAATCGGAAAAGATTTTAGTGGTTTTAAAAATCCATCTCTTGATATCACAAAGAAGTTGCATGGGGTAAGTATTCAGTACCAAGACCTTCAGCCTTGGTACCAAAGTGGACAAGTGATGAGGGACTTCTATAATAACTTAATAGAGTGAGTAACATTTGATAAATCACAGGAAACACACATTTCAGAAATATCAAGCTTTTATTTATAATAAATTGTTTCCTGAATAGTTTGGGTCCCGTTTGAGGTCTCTTCAGCAAGTTTTTAGGTTGCAGAAATATAAGCAAAAACAGGTGTCTGAACATTACAGCCATGCTAATGTTCAGCTTCTGCTAATGTACTGTACACGGTAGTCTATGGAAATATTCAGGCATGAAATGATAACAAGATGATACAATTGAACTCTGTTGTTGCACAAGGCCTAGTGGTCTGCACTGCTGCGGGGGTCTTTGTGTGTGGAGGGCTCGTGTTCACTTAGGTTTCCTCTCACACCATAAAAAAATGCATGCTATCACTTCTGCCCTGCACATAAGCAAGGCACGGACCCGGCCGCCCAATGAGGCAGGTAGCCTGCTGCTCTTAGCGCCTAGCGTGGGACTGGTGGAACGCAGAGAATTAAAGGTTGTATCAGCGATTCTAGAGAGACGCGGTTTTTTAACAGCCTGCTTATGGGACGGGCAGCTAGCGGATCGTGAGGAAAAAGCAGATGAATGTGACACTTTATGTTTCAATCAGAATCGCTGATACAACCTTTAATATACCCATGAGAAATAAAACAAAGTATAAAATAAAAGAATACAACTATGTAAGGAATGTACAGTATTTGAGTTGCAATGCAGTAAGAGGCCAGGAGGTGTCCCTCATTTCTATTAGTTCTAGCGCAACTTAGGGAAAACTAGTTAATGGAAATCAACAGAATGGTGTGTAGAATGTTGTTTTACGGAGACCTAATAACAAAGAAAAACAGTCATCTGGATAAACGCAATTAAAATCAACAGCCGAATGGAAGAGGAATGATTACACATAAAGCTACACACTCTGAAGAGTGCTAAAGTTAAAAAACATGCCATGGAGGTGAATGCCTAATAAAAAAAGAAACCTGGATTGTATGAATGTCTCATGTAGGAAATTACAGAACAATATAACTTGCGGCTTTATCATACTTGATTGAATGTCAATAATATTAATAATGCAGTAATTGTCCTACATTCATTCAGCAAAGCAGGCATTGTGATTTACACCCATTCGATGAAACACCACTTTCTATACTTTCCTTAGCCGATGACGAATAAAGAAGCAACATCGTTCAAGTTTTTCCATCGCATGTCATGAATATCATCGTGCAAACACTTTGTGATGGGGCTACAAGAAGAAACGGAACAGAAAACGTGGATGGACATAGAACCAAACAAAACCGAAGCACTTTGACGTGAAAAGTCAGCAAAACTGACCGATCGCGACTCAGAGGTGTGTGTGGTGGTTGTGTCTTAGCAGGATTGCAATATCATGAAGACAGCATACAAAGTAGTGAGGCCATTTTTCAGAGGCTAAAAGAGGGGCTTCTACAAATCATTAATCCAACTCATCGTCGGCTTCGCTGTCCTCCTCCTCCTCTTCCTCCTCGTCGTCGTCTTCGTCGTCGTCGTCTTTCTCCTTCTCTGTTGCTTTGGGCGGGGGGACGGGGGGCGGCAGGTCCAGCCGAGCCCAGGACATGGGCTCGGACTTCTTCATGGCGATCTCGATCTTGGCCGCCAGCATGTTGACCACGCTTTTGCTGGCGTCGATCACCTAGGCAGAGAGAGGTGAGCGGGGGTTAAGTTTGGCGGTTCCAAACGGCCTAGACCGTCACATGTTTTATGCGTAGTGTAAACAATGCAGTGTCTAAGACGCTACATTATTCAGTCATGTGTTTTAAGTGCTGATACCTACTTTAGTCATGTGTTTTACGTGCCAGTCGAAGAAAATACCTTCTTTAGTCATGTGTTTTAAGTGCTGGGCTAAGACAATACCATTAGTCATTTGTTTTAAGTGCTGGGCTAAGACAATACCTTCATTAGTCATGTGTTTTAAGTTCTGGGCTAAGACAATACCTTCATTAGTCATGTGTTTAAGTGACAGTCTAAGACACTACATTATTCAGTCATGTGTTTTAAGTGCTGATACCTACTTTAGTCATGTGTTTTTCGTGCCCGTCAAAGGCAATACCTTCTTTAGTCATGTGTTTTAAGTGCTGGGCTAAGACAATACCTTCTATAGTCATGCGTTTTAAAAAGGTCCCATGGCATGATAATCGCACTTTACGAGGTTTTCTAACATTAATATGAGTTCCCCTAGCCTGCCTATGTCCCCCAGTGACTAAAACTTGCATTCGGTGTAAAACGAGGACTAGGTATCCTGCTCCCCTTTCGAAAAAATGGAAGCTCAAGCGGGCTGATTTGGAATGTGGCCCCTTATGTCGTCAAAAGGGGCCACGCTACCTCCCCTTTCTCTGCCTTACCCGCCCAGAGAATTCGGGCAACCAATGAGACAATGAGCTACAACCTTGCGAGGGCCATGTGTGTGTGCGCGTGTGTGTGCGTGTGCGTGTGTGCGTGATCAAAAACACTGTAATGCAAGTGTTACACTTCTTTGTTATTTGGATAACTGTTCCGCTGTTGGTGTTATGGCGCATAACACGTCGGTTCTCTGATGTCTCTGGTATTTCCACAACGAGACTGAGGTGGGGGTTATCTCAGCCATCGTTGAGCCCCGATGCCCACCCCCCGCTGCCGCGAGGCACCACCGCCGCGAGGCACCACCACCGCGAGGCACCACCGCCCGGCAGCCGGCAGCGGGCGGTTCAGTCTACTTCAGATTGAAAGTGGAAGTGGAAGAACCGGAGACGTCGGAGAACCGAGGGATTCATAATATCATCTGGAGGCGCACAAAGCTTTTGGCCGTGATAATATATATTATATGATATAGATATCTATGCATAATATGATATTACTTAGATATAGAGCTCCAGGACTCCCGAACATTAACAGAACACGGCCAAAGGCTGTCTGCGCCTTGCCATTGCGCTACATCCACTGTAAACAGCGCATGGTACCGTGGCCGCAAGCAGCTCAGGGCCACACCCCCACCCTCCTCCTTGACCCGCCTCTCACCTCCTCATTTGCATTAAAGCTACATACACCGAAACGACACGTCTGGGGAAAGCTCAATGTGCGACTGGCTCATAGTGGCTGTAACTCTGCGCCAAGGCCGAATTTCGGGAACATCTTCAGATACTGTGTTAGGGGCCCTCTAATATCTATATTAAAGCATCCATAAAGTAGCATGCCATGGGACCTTTAAGTGCCGGTGTAAGACACTACCTTCTTTAATCATGTGTTTTAACTGCTACTTCAATACAGTTGCCTGATCGGCACCAGTGATTCCATCACACATGATGAAACATCTACAATAAAGCTGTTTTGAAGTTATAAGTCATGACGCAGTACCACATTAAAAGACTCTGCAGTACCAGCTTATGATGCAACGTGGGACACTCACCCCCCACAAGTTTATTTTCTGTGCAAATTCCTTCTCCCCTTCAAAAAGAATGTGGATGTCGAGCTGGAAATAAACAGAGCACATGTCACCGAAACATCAGAGACAGAATTCAAGGCAAAAACATCTTAACTTTCAAAAAACCCAAAAACAAGCATGCAGCCAGACAGCCAGACAGCCAGACAGACAGACCGACCGACCGACCGACAGACAGACAGACCGACAGACAGACAGACGCGCGCCCCACCACCCCCTCCCCCCCCCTCCCCCCACTCACCGTGGTGCTGTTAGCCTCGACATAGCTTAGCTCAGGGACGGAGTTCTTTGAATAAATGGAGACGATGACCTGTGCTCCGGTCTGGTGCCAGTCAAACCGACACGGGACCACTTTCTTACCCTGCGAAGGAGAGGGCAACCGTTACACAGAGGCTCGGCCACTGATCACGCCGACTGGCCACTAGAGGGCGATAGTGGTTCATCTCCCACCCACCGTGTCTTTCTTCTTCCAGATGTGCGTTCCCTTGACGCAGCCCTCCTGGGACAGGAAGGTGTTGAAATCAGATGTTTTCCTTTTACAACAGGTCCAGTACTTCATCCTGTGTGGAGGAAGTACATGGGTCATGTTTCATCAGGGTCCACAGAGGATCTACACACAACACATACTATGAAAGATGTCCTCTAGATAGAACAGGGGTTTTTAATGGTTTAATTACAGGCAGAAAGTCTGGTCACAACAACTTCAAAGAAAGGAAATGGTTATGAATTATGTCTAACACACACACACACACACACACACACACACACACACACACACACACACACACACACACACACACACACACACACACACACACACACACACACACACACACACACACACACGTAAATGAATACATTTTCAAAATATTTCACACACAATTTATTCCTAGGATATGTTAATTAATATTTTTTCACAATAAGTCTCACACAAACAAACATAATTAATAGGAAATGTAGATGAATATATTTTCACAATCTGTCCAACACATTATGCTATGTTTGTTAATGAATACATTTGGCCAAAACTCATGGGACGAGTTTACACAACATACCACGATAGGCTAATGATTCAAAATACAAATACATAATTGACAACAATTATGCCAACTGTTTCTTTCTCTTATGTTTCAAACCCATATTAATCCATTTAAGGTCATATATTTTCATTGATTTAGTCTGCAAAACCAGGTGTCCCTGTAAGTTGAGATCTGTATTTAATTTGTATCCAATCTCACTTAAAGATGATACATTATAATGATAAAATCATTGACTGAAAAACATCTAACTTTGTTATTCCTGGTTATAAACAAAATTAATCAAAAGTGCTTTGAGTACTAACCCTTCGTGAAAGATGGGGAATCCAGAATGGTATGCGCACACTTCCTCGTTGCTAGCCACACCGCTAAAGCTCTGGTGGAGATAGATTCACAGGTGAAGGGCCACGTATAACAACACAAATACAAGTAGGACGTCTGTTTAGCGTCTTATGGAAGCAGTGCATCAGGGACATTTCAAATGTTGTTAGGCACACAATGGGCAGGAAGAGAGCGACGGTGATTTCAATAGAGCACTTTGCCTTCTCTCAGTAAACGCGGCACAAAGACGTGATGGACTTTACCAACATTTTCCCTTTATGGATAGGGCTTGTGTTTTTCTTGTATATGTAAAAGCAAGAACACGAAAATAATCCCTTTGGGCGCTGATGTCTCTCAGCGTCTGTGCGATTAGACAGTACATGTTGAGCCGAGCTAGACTTCACCGCGCGACGGCGGTCTATCAGAAGGACAGCTGTGGCAGTGATCCGCATCCCCGCTATAGACAATGCATCTCAATTAGGGCCAATGCTGCCAGGGAAAGGATGCAGAGAGCCTTTTTAGGGTGGAACGCTGTGGTCTGAAAAAAATAAGTGCTTCTTTTGGGAGTAGCTTTTTCCTTCCGTTTGTGAGTATATCAAAATTATGTATGATTATAAGATAATTGGGTGATATGACAGCACGAGTAAACAACGGTGATAGGGCAAGGCAGGGTTAAGAAAATGTTTTTCCTTTAGAGTGGATTTGTGGAAGAAATCTTAAATTAAAGTAGGACGCGTAATGGCGTGTTCACTTTGCTGGAACTAGAACTAAAAGAACAGATCTAAAATAATTATCAGTGTACTTATAGTGGTGCTTATGGGAGGAGGCCGAGCCACAGTCTAGCAGCGAGAGCGGAGCCTGCTTTAGGATTCTTGCAGAGGCCAAGTTATCAGCTCTCTTTTTAGTGGGGTTTGGAAAGCAGTGGGGAAAAGAAATCAACAGCCTTGAGCGGGCCGACACTGTGCCGAACGCAGCAGCATCACACAGTTCCGGCGTGTATGACAGCGCGTTTTAATGCTGGATTTATTTTTACACCCAATAATTCAGGCGTCTTGAGGCGAGGCTTCAGCAGGCATCAAAAACGCATGTTTTCCGGATTCATTTTAAAAAGGGGGGGAATATTTATTCACCTACCTTTGTGCACCCTGCGTTTTTACATGATGTGCCAATCTTGGTTTCATCTCCCTCCTCCTCTGGAAGAAAAAACACAAAACACATGTGACGTGTTTGACAAACGTGTGGTATTTTTAAAGACAGTGCAGCATAACCGCGCTGAGGAAGGGGACCCCAGTGGCCAAACACCAAACCCCTGCTTTTCCCTCCTCTGTCTTCCTTCTTGGTTTCCAGGACACAGAGGTTGAAAGGAAAAGACGGGAACAATACCCTCATCGTTCCGCCCAATCACAACCCGTCCTTTGACCCGCGCTGCTTTCTATTCCTGACTTGATTCCATGGCAGCCCTATTCCCCTGACAGAGGCACGGCAGGAGAGGACGTGTGGAGGGGTATACGGCGTGGCACTGCTCACCTTTCATCTCCGCCGTGTTGTCAGACAGCTTCATCTTTTCCAGCGCCTGCCGGAGAGAGGCTGAGACCTTGTGCTGCATCCTCACCATTGGTTCGTCACCACTACGGCACACACGACGAATTCCCCGTTTCAATACGACAACCTTGTATGTTAGCCTGGTGCTTTAGTTTACAGTGGTGTTGGCCGATCACCCTAACACTGCGGAGTGATAGAATACCGGAAGACGAATATGCAATTTAGGCGTAACTCCGGAGATAAATCACAGGATCAATTTAATCTACGTTTAAGTGGCAATTAAGAAAATAGTCCACATTAGTGCTGATAAGTGGGAGTTGGCATGATTGTCCTGGACACCTCATCAATTTAATATGGCAAACTATAGTCCCTAAAAAAAGCTTAAAGCTGGCATATATCCATGTCTTTCGTAATGCCACACACACCCCCAACGAAACAACCACAGGAGAACGTTTGTAGAGAACACCCGCTCTCTTCTAACAACCAAATCATCAGTCTCAAGGACACTACAAGTGGGCACCACAGGGTAAAAATACACGCATTCAACATTCAATATGCAGTAACCAAGGGGACGCACGGTTCAACAAAGTCAGTGGGTGCTCAGGGCCAGTGTTTAGCAGTGATATCTCGGATCTCGGCGGAACAGGTGGGTCATGGGGGAGGCTTTGAAGTGAGGTTACAGAGTATGAAGTGAGGGGGCAGCGACAGAGAGGTGCTTTCAGTCACCAAATTGGTTGAACTCCTACCTTGGTCTGGTGAACGTCCCTTGGGGTTTAGGGGCGGAGATGATGTACTCGCTGAACTTTGGTTTCTGTTCATCCACCTCCTTCTTCTCTCCAGAGGAGCTCACGTCGGGTTTCACAGGCTCCGGTGGCTTTTCCTTGTTGTGAGGGGCTTTCGTACAGCCCTTGAGTAAAAGGATCATCAAATAAAAGATTTCATTCGAGAGAGCATGCAGAAATACATACTGTGTGTTCACACTGTGAAGCAAAATGTGTGTCATCGTATCAGGGTGTGTAATAAAATTACATGCATGAAAGCTACTCATCTAAATACAACAAATAATATTGAAGTTCAGGCTTTTTCCCAATAAAAAGGTTGTAATGGCGGAAGTAGGATTCTCCAAGAGTTCCCTATGAGCTTAAGAGTACAAAGCGCTTTCATCCATTCTCCGGAGCACAGCCTTACAACAATGCTGAGGAAGTCGGAAAAATCTGTGGTTCTTCTCTTGCAGCACGACCATCCCTAAGGAGGAAGAGGAAGATTTAGATGCCTTTACTGTCAATCAGGATGGACAGAAAATCTTCTTCTGACTGGCCGAGTGAAAAACAATATTAGAAACGTGCAATGTGGGTCAAAGCTAGGGAAGGCTCAGCTCGGTTTTGACAGCATCCAACCAAAAGAATCCCACCCTCCCTAAAAGCCTCCCTCTAAGCTACTCCCCTAAAACACAGGACTAGCTCACTAGCTTCAGGTACAGGTCTGCCCATCCTTGTGGAAGACTCCAGTCGTGCTCAATGAGTGCACTTTTTATTTTTTTGGGAAAATTAGATTGATTGATGTCCAGAAGTAAAGAGAATTTCAACAGATACGGCAAAATATGTTCCTAAAATAAATTGGCTACCCTAGCTTTAAGTGAAGGTGTACAGAACGCAGCGATTTTTTTTATGGGGAATTTGAATGTTAGTGGGAGCAATATATGGGTGGAAGTGATTTGGCTAAACCGTAATTACCTTCAATGCATCATGGAACACCGGGACTCCTGGGTGGAAGGTGCACACATCTTCAATGAATGAAAAAAACATGTCAGATGTTTAACTTAACACTAACAACTCCCTATCCATTTTCTATGCATTCATCCATTCTATCAAAAATTACTGAAGGTGCTTTCTGAAGTTATTTGCCAAGGGCAAGGTGTGGTGGTGCTCATGTTCCCAGCAATTTTAGTGCAGTAACACTAAACTTCCGAGTTCCATCACTGACACTAGCGGGAGGCTCTCAAGCATAACATAAGTTCTAGGGTGAGAAGGCCATGTAATAACATTTCAAAACAGCGTACGTGTTCTCTACAATGGAGCATCAATTTACTAGGATCTATAATTGATTCACCTTTTTATCGCAATATTTTAACCGCATGAGGCCTACTTACCCAACTAAAGGTGTTTACAGTGGCCTAGTCAAGGAACTGGGTCATCATAGAAGTCTATCTGTAGTTATTTTTCCATTGTTTCTACCCCTTTCCCACCCCACCACAGATATGTTTCAAACACTTTTAGAGCCGTGCAAGGTCCATTAATGTTCAATCCACATACTACTATCGTTTGTGTTGTTTTTCATTTCCAGAACAACGAACATTAGAGATACAGTAGGATAATATATTGCAGTCGTGCAAAACAGTAAAATAATGTCGCAAAATATCTTTCTTAAACCACACAAAGCCTTACTAAATACAAGGCAGACAGGAATTTTCTGGAAACACAACCCAGTATCCTTACTTCATACAGAGAATACTATACTATTATAATTAAAATAATATTATATTTTTCGGCCAGAAATGTCAATATTCACATCGTAAACGAATTAAAAACCCTTAAAGAGAACACGGAGTGTGAGAAGATCCGTAAAGCACATGGCTGTGTTACAGTAGACAGAAAATTCTAGATGAGAGCATAGCAACATAGCTAGGACAATACTCACCATCAAGGTTATTCTCCGGATCAAAACGTTGACCACAACCTTTATTATAACATAAAACCGACATGACGGTATTCCGTGATGGAGGACTCCACAATAAAGCAATACAGAGGGTTAATTAAAGGCGATTGCACCCACAAAACTAGTAGTTTGGGACAAGCTGGCCGATATAACCCCGCTTGTTAGACTTCCGGGTGGTGTCGGCTGTGCTCGGTAAAACTCGGCACATCCCGAGTCCGATCCTCTCCTGCCGGTGGCTGAACTACCTTTCATCTCCCAAAGAGCGCACTCGGTCCTGTGTACGCGACCGCTGATACAGACAACGTCAAACTTGCATTCATACTCCATTCTCTACTGTAACCATATGCGGGACCTTACTCTGACAGCAACTACGAACCCCTTTGCTTCGGTTTTGGATATGAT
The DNA here is from genome assembly GCF_026213295.1 of Gadus chalcogrammus. Classification (NCBI taxonomy): domain Eukaryota; kingdom Metazoa; phylum Chordata; class Actinopteri; order Gadiformes; family Gadidae; genus Gadus; species Gadus chalcogrammus. The sequence continues at coordinate 18,815,926 of NC_079418.1, forward strand.
ATTTATTCTGCAGACACACAATGCTGCATCTGTGTTTTAGGGGGTTATGTGAAAAGGGGCACCCAATTGTATTCTTTATGTTTCCGTTATTTCGCTGCTGGACGATGAACGAGTTTTGAACTATTGTATTGGACATTTTCGGCTTCATGGAAAACACTTTGTTGAAACAGTTACAGCAGAATACTATGTTCCGAATTTCTTCTCGAGGTAAGTCTGTGGCATGCATACGTCCCAATAGAATTCCAGTGGTGAAAATTGTGGAAATAGGTATTTTATCATCCAACATTAAACGAAAAAAAAGGCGAAAAAAGGAATGAGTTAACATTGTATTCCATGTAGGCTATAGCATGCTACGTGGCCATGGTTTCATATATTTTGTGGTAAGGTTTTAGAGTCAATGCGTTGCATATAAAATTGTTAACTTTGATTTATATTCATACGATATTGCATGAATATCCATCAAACTTAATGCTCCGCGACTCCGCCATCAGTAACTGGATAAATGGCGGTTAATGGCTAGTTAAGAAGTAGGCTACTATATTCTTCCTTAAGCTGTTGAGGAGTTGTTGAGAATTTTTTCACTAGCTTTATATTGGGTCCTATTTTTTTCGATCCCAACTGTCAAATATAAAAATCGTAGTGCGCTTTTTAGATGTAGGCTATTAAGCAAACACAAAAGTCACGTAGGCCTACCTGTCATCGCAGAGCTCTGTTGGTAATTCGTCGTTATTGAGTTTTAGCCTTACAAAATGACAACGGTTTTGAAACCTCGGTTTTTTTATAGTTATAATCATAACATATTTGCTTAATAAATTACAAGTAGTTTAACTGCCATTCGAATGATAGATATGTATGTATTGTCAACCTATTTAAAGTTATGTCTGAACACCTCATTAAATCTTTTCTCTTTCTTCACAAAAGGCTGACTGGGCAATTATGGAACGGTGATGAAGTCACTTTTCTTGGGCATAATGTCGCCTCTTTCAAGCGTCTGGCTCCTGCTCCATATCGTCTTTTTTTGCTTCCTCTTCCCTCCATTTCTCTGTCCTATTCAAGCTCAGTTCCTACAGGCACCCAGGGCTTCACCCAGCCTCTTCCTCTTCACCCAATTATCTTATAATGCTTCCATTTCGGAGAACTCTGCAGCAAGGACCTACGCCAAGAGCGAAGTCAAAATGGGCATTATTCTCAGACCACCCCGATCCCTGGACATTAGGTACTCCATCGAGTCCGGGGATAGCGAGGGTATATTCCAGGCGGAGGTGTTTGTGATGGGTGACTTTGGATTCCTCCGTCTACGCACTAATGGAGGTAGTGTTCCCATCTTGAACCGAGAGGTGCAGGATAACTACACCCTCACAATAAAAGCGTCCTCTCCAGGGTCTCTTGAGGCCTATGCGAGTGTTTTCATCAAGGTCCTTGATACCAACGACCTGCGGCCGCTGTTCTCCCCCACCAGCTACTCCATCGTGGTCCCTGAGAGCTCCCCTCTGGGGGCCAGCATAGGACGGGTCACAGCGACCGACGCGGACGTGGGCTCTAACGGAGACTTCTACTACTTCTTCAATAACAGAGTAGACTCTTTCACTGTCCACCCCACCAGCGGCGTCCTCACCTTGACCGGCCAACTACGACAGGAAGTCCAAGGGCAGTTTGACTTGGAAGTGCAGGTGGTCGACCGTGGGTTGAAGCTCTACGGAAATAACGGCGTCAGCAGCACGGCCAAGCTGGTTCTGACAGTAGACCGAGTCAACGAGTTTGCCCCTGTGCTCGCCGCCACTGTGGTCACCCCATCGTGGTCGCAGAAGGACCAGGTTTACGTGGTGTTGACGGTGGAGGACGGAGACGAGGGGGCTGCTGGCGATGTAGAGTGGGTGACCATCACCGACGGGGACCCATTGGAACAGTTTGTTGTCGACAGATCTCCGGTCAAAAACGAATACAGAGTTAAAACCTCTGAACTGCTGGACTGGGATCTGTTCCCCGATGGCTTCAACCTGACCTTCCAGGCCAAAGACCGGGGCACCCCCGCAAAGTTCTCAAACACACAGTTTGTTCAACTGTTGGTGAAAAAGCCAGAGCCAACCGTGGTGGAATTTGAAAAAAGTGTTTACAAAGTAAAGCTGAGTGAGTTAGCCCCTCCTGGCACTTTTGTAGGCAAGGTGCGAATATCTCCTCCTCCCCTGATTGTCAATTACAGCTTCACTGCCGCCTCAGATCCAATTTTCCTTGATTTAAACCCTTTGACTGGAATTATCGTGACCACACAGCCGTTGTCAATGATATCCCCCGAGACTATGGAGCTGGAGATTATTGATATTATTAGTCAGCTTCAAACCAAGCTGCAAATCACCATAGAGGATGCTAATAATAACCCCCCAGTGTTCACCCAGGCCTCCTACGATGTGGACATTAACGAGAGTTTACCATTGGACACGGTCATCCTGGTGGTTTCTGCCACCGACGCTGACAAAGCAGAGAACGGATATGTAAGCCACACAATCTCCGGCCTGCAGTCCGTACCTTTCGCCATCGATCAGAACACGGGAGAAGTCCGGGTTATCAGAGATCTGGATTTTGAAACATCTGCGGATACTTATACGTTTGCAGTGCGAGCCTCTGACTGGGGTTCTCCATACAGAAGGGAGAGTGAGGTCAATGTCACAATTCGCCTGGTTAACATAAATGACAACAGGCCTCTTTTTGAGAAGGTGTCCTGCAGAGGTATGATAGCTCGGGATTTCCCTGTCAACAAAAACATCCTCACTCTTTCCGCCATAGACATAGATGAACTCGGGTTTGTGCGGTACCGTATATTGTACGGTAATGAACTTGACTACTTCACGTTAAACCCAGACACCGGAGCCCTGTCGTTGCGGCGATCTCTAGCCGCGGCCAATCTAAAAAGTGGAATATTTAATCTGAAAGTGGCTGCCACCGATGGGGAGTTTTTCTCAGATTCTACGTTTGTGAACCTCACTGTTGTCAGAGGGAGGACGGCACCGAGGGGGTTCAACTGCAAGGACACGCAGATGGCCCAGCTGTTGGCAGAGAAAATGCTCACCAAGGCAGCTGCTATGGCGACCCCGAAAGTGGCAGAGACCTATGCATATGCTTTCTCTCAGAACACACAAGCTCCACAGTTTGAGTCTTTTCCCAGCAGTATTTTGGTCCGGGAAGACCTCGTCCCTGGCACCAGTGTGTTCCAAGTGAGGACACGAGATAGTGACGCGGGCTTCAACGGCCGAGTTCTCCACGCCATATCTCAAGGGAATCTAGAAAGCTGCTTCAATATCGACATGGACGATGGCTTGATAACCGTGTTAGAGCCACTGGACCGCGAGAGGACGGATCGGTACTTTCTTAATATCACCGTCTACGACCAGGGCTTTCCACAGATGACCAGTTGGCGGTTGTTGACCGTGATCATCGACGACGCCAATGACAATGATCCCCAGTTCACTCAGGACTGCTACTCCGCCCTGGTCGCCGAGAACTCTGCCATCGGTCTGGAAGTTATCACCGTTGGCGCCTTGGATAAAGACATGGGTCAAAACGGCCAGTTGTCCTACACCCTGCTGACCAGCGTCCCTCAGTTTGACATCAACAGAGAGACTGGAGGTGTGTTTGTGGCGAGCCAGCTGGACCGGGAGGCCTTTCCGACTTTCAGCCTGAAGGTGGAGGCCAGAGACAAGGCAGAGAGAGGCACCCAAAGGTCAGCGGTGACCACACTTAGTATTATCATCGGCGACGTGAATGATTGTGCCCCAGCCTTCATCCCTGCCAGCTACAGCACCAGGGCACTGGAAGACCTTCCAGTGGGGACTGTGATCACCTGGGTCCAGGCTCAGGACCCAGACCTAGGTCTTGGAGGCCAGATCCAATACTCCTTGATGAATGACTTTAACGGCACCTTTGAGGTAGGTCCTGCTTTGCCTCTGGACAATTTGTTTGTCCTTATATATTGGAATGGCAATAGCAATTCAAATGTGCCAAAACCCATCTTTTAGAAAAGCCTTTGGCTATTTTAAATGATTATTTTTTCTGTTATTTTTCTTTTTAATCTATTTAGTCTATGATGTTGTATTTATCATTTAATGTGCATTGTAGCACTTTGAGGTCATTGAGTTGATGTATGCGTTATAAATAAAATTCATTATTGTTATTATTATGGGACTTTTTAATACAGGTGATACAGTTTTGTTTTGTTTGAAAACTGTGCATACAGGTAGATGCTTCGAGCGGGGTGTTGAGGATTGGGAAGGAGCTTGACTATGAGAAGCAGCAGTTCTACAATTTGACTGTATTGGCTGCAGACAGAGGGACTCCCAGCCTCAGCACTCAGTCATTTGCTGAGGTCGAGGTGTGTAAATCAGACACACACACACACACACACACACACACACACACACACACACACACACACACACACACACACACACACACACACACACACATGCACACGCAATTCCCACCAACACACACACTCACACACAGGCATCCAAACACACCCACACGCAAACACACACACAACCACACTCCCAAATGCTCACACACAACACGCCCCCCCCCCCCCCCCCCCCCCCTTAACAAACACACACACACACACACATTGTCTGTTTCTGATTCAAACATTCCTCCGATGTGATTTCATTTATCTTGTGTGACACCGCAGGTGGTCGACGTCAATGAGAATCTGTATGCACCCTACTTCTCTGACTTCGCTGTGAGGGGCTCGGTGAAGGAGAACTCTCGTGCGGGCACAAGCGTTCTGGCGGTCAGCGCTCAGGACGATGACAAAGGCCGGGACGGGGTGCTGAGGTACTCTATCAGCGGCGGCAGCGGACTGGGCACCTTCTCCATCGACGAAGAAACAGGTGTGACACAAGATCATTGTCTGAGGCCAATTTATGTAGAGTGTAAATCCAATTGCTCGCAGTGTTATGCTTGGAATATTAAAATCCCAATTTGGTGCTTATTTTTTGAAAGTAATAAGCAATCTAAAATGTTCTTCGCAGCATTGGGACAATTCATTTGGGTTCCCACTCGTCTCCTTCCCCTGTCTAGCCTTCTGCCGTCACTCCATGCCATCAATCAGCTGTGTTACCTTTATCGTGCTACATCTTGCTAGCTTTAGAACGATTCTTGTTCTTCCCCTGAGAGCTCATCCATTCCCTGTCGCGTGTTCATTCCCTGTAAATGCTTTTTTTGGTCAAAGATTTATTCCAAAGCAGCGTATCTCAGTATTTGCAATTGTCTGTGATGGGGGGTGATGCTTATGAATATGGATACTCACGCTGTATGTATTGCATGGAAATTAATATTTCGGTGAGTGTGTGATTGTCTGAGTGTGTGTGTGTGTGTGTGTGTGTGTGTGTGTGTGTGTGTGTGTGTGTGTGTGTGTGTGTGTGTGTGTGTGTGTGTGTGTGTGTGTGTGTGCATGTGTATGTGTGTGTGTGTGTGTGTGTGTGTGTGTGTGTGTGTGTGTGTGTGTGTGTGTGTGTGTATGTGAGTGTGTGCGTGCGTGTGTGCATGTGTATGTGTGTGTGTGTGTGTGTGTGTGTGTGTGTGTGTGTGTGTGTGTCTGTGTGCGTGCGTGCGTGCGTGCGTGAAGGAGTGAGTGAATATGTATGTGTGACCGAGTGTGAGTGAGTGTCTGTGAGTGTGTTCATTTGTGTGTGTGTGTGTAGCACACTAACCCTAACCCTAACCCTAGGCTGTGATGGTGGGGATGGGGACGTATGGAAGCGGATGAATGGAAAGGGTGTGAAGTGTGAGCCAGTAGGATGCTGGTGGGGACCTCACCAGGGCTCTGTGTGTACTGGGAGATCATTACTGTAATGAGGCCAGCATTGGCCGCTACTGTATCAGGGCAGTAGGCTGTAGGGCCTGGGGCACGGAGCTTCTACTGATCCCACCCTGCCTGGATCAAGGCTACCTCCTGCTGCACTGAAGTATACAGCAGATTCATTCTGATTTATCTAGCCATGACAGAAGTATTGTTACGTGTGTGTGTGTGTGTGTGAGTTCTTCTCTCCTGAGGACTCCCCCTCCGCCCAACAAATGCCCGGAAAACTTCACAAAAATGTTCATGAAAAGTGTATGAAATCATCCGCGCTGTGCTCCACCACAGGGGGAAGGGGTGAACAGAAAGGAAAAAGGCTTGAGGCGCGATATGGAAGATAGTCTACTGGACGTTTTAATTTTTCAAAGTGGCTACGAACAGCCAACAGATATTGATTTGAAATACTACACAGTATAATGTGTAGTTCGGAAACAACTCGATTTGTACTATCTATGACTAATATATAACTATATATAAATATCAATCAATTTTATTTAACTTTGCCATTCAAGTCCTACCCTCATTTGTCACACTGGCACTGGCCTCTACTGTAGATGACTGGTGGCGCTAGCCTGTCCTGACCTTTAAATAGGTTAATTAATATCGACTGTACTGCTGCCAGTGAGAGAGAGAGAGACAGAGATAGAGAGAGAGGGAGAGAGGGAAAAACGACTTATCTGGCAGATTAACATTAATTAACATCTAAAGTTCGGTAAATAGCAGATAAGATTTAGAAATCGGATAGAGGAAACAGCATCATGCTTTAAGAGTTAGGAAACCGTGGTGGTGTTCAGCAGCAGACCCCGGACTTCCACCGGCCCTGTTGAGTACAGCTAGGGAGAACGAAGACTAGCGAGGGTGTGAGTGATAGCCAGGGATAACCTTTATAGAGAGTGCAATCTTTCCAGGGGAAATCAGACGGTTTGAAAGTACAGGCAGAGGAGGAGCGAGAGGAGAGGAAGTGAAACGATTAGAGGGCAGGTAAAGGTTGAAGTAGGAACCGGGTAGAAAATGGTACTTTCTTTCTTTGTCTATTGATTTCCTTTTTCCCCCAACCTCCCCAAGTTTTGTTTGAACGTATTAGATATTGAACAAAAAAAGTCTCTCTGCTGTTTGTCAAAGCATGCCGGTGTGAAGGTACTGCACTACTGCGTCCAGGATGGCTAGTTGTTGATCTTGGAGTTAGGAGCCTGTGTTGTCCCACTCGTGTCCCCAAGGAGTCTTACCCTGTCCTCCTGCCAGCCTGTGGGACTCTCTTTTAACTTACTGTCAAGCTCGGTGTTTCAGCGCAAAGAGTAAAGATGTCAAGACAAAATTGGAAATGAAAGACAAACAGTGAGGAAAAAAAGAAACGTGTATTAGTGGGGATAAGAGAGAGAAGAGACGGTTTGGGAGAAGAAGGACATTGTGTGCGTGCGCTGCGCTTTATAAGGATTTCCCGCTGTGTTTAGACGAATCCACCATTTGAATCTCACGTGGGTAATTCTCCCTTGCTCTTTGGTATGCCGGCCTATTTACCGGTGCAGTGTTGTTAACACGCGTCTGATATGAAGATGTTTCTCGATGACTCATTCCCGTGTGGGTGGAAAAGCGCCAGAGCTATCCATCACCGAAGAGGGAGGATTGTCTGTGGCTTAAATCCTTAGTGCTCTTGCACTTCGAACACAAAAAAAATTGGTATTCTTGTCATTCTTAGGGGCAAGGCTAGGCAAGCGATTTCTCATTGGGCAGCTGTCAGGAGCCAGTGGTTCTGCTATTAGGGTGAACTGTGAGCAGGCTGCAGGGCGTGTCACGGTCAAGATGAAGTGTTTTTTAAGTTACACGCAGGCGCAGCGTATTCTACATTTATAACAACAAACACACTGGGAATCTTTTGATGTGCTTCTCGGGTTCTAAGTATACCACTGGCGAGAAAAGACCCAGGAGCAAGCACAGTGAGGATTGCTTCCATGACCTTGGGACTTGTTTTTTGAAGTCCTAAAACCCGAGTAGTCGGCCAGCAGAACCTGTGACTAACTTCTTTAGCAAGTATGTTTTTAAGTCCTTATTTGAAAACTGGCTCTGCATAGCCTTCGGGGAGGGGGGGGGGGGCTGTTTGCTGTGCTACGGAGTGTGCTATTTGTGGTGAGAATGCCCAGTGTCAAATCTGATTTATTGTGGCCTTTTCTGAGTGGTGCCTGTCTGTCATCAGGTTCAAAGAGCCTTTTGGAACGCCAAGTTATTTTTCTCCTCACCTCTCTCTTTGTCTGTGTCGCTGTCGGACTGTCATGCGGAGATGTGATGTGTTCTGAAAAGGACACGGTGAAGGACAGCAAGGCCGCAACACCGTTTTTCATTTTCATGTTTCATTTTCATGTCCACTGTAGTTTTTTCTCGCCTAGATGTGGGGAACGGTAACACGTGTGCAAAATGCAGAGAGAAATGAGATTTGTCAGGCTTGTGACTTGGTCCTAGTAGGTGGGTGGCTTAATCCGCCTTATGAAGTCTCTCGGGCTAGAATAAATAATAGTTACACATCAATAGCAATACAGAGATCCTTTTTCTGAAAGAGAATCACACTTAAAACTAGCTGCAACTTCATAAATGGCGCGAGAAGAAACATGTTATACATTATCCTCATCCAGAATGATATACGTATCATTAACGGTTCATTTCATTATTACTCCGAGGGTGCTCTTTACACTAATTAGAAAGACCCTGGTTTAATGATCAGACTCATAAAGAAAACTGGTAGTCTGACACGGTGGCGTTACCGCGCCAACGCATTTAATGATTAATGCCGATATGTGTAGACATTACATGATCGAATGCCAAAAACACTTCCGTGCGTGTTCATGTTTATGTGTGTGTGCATGTGTGAGATAGAGACAGAGAGAGAAAGAGAGGGAGAGATGGGGAATTTGTGTGTGTGTGCGTGTGCGTGTGTGTATGTGTGTGTGTGTGTGTGTGTGTGTGTGTGTGTGTGTGAGAGAGAGAGCGAGAGTATGTGTGTTTGTGTGTGTGTCTTTATCTGTGTGTGTGAGTGGGGTGCTGAGAGAGTGTGGGTAAGAGTGTGTGCGTGAGTGTTGGTGTAAGTGTGTGTGTGTATGTGTGTCTATATATCTGTGTGATTGAGTGAGTGAGTGTGTGGTGTGTGTGTGTGTGTGTGTGTGTGTGTGTGTGTGCGTGAGTGTTGGTGTAAGTGTGTGTGTGTATGTGTGTCTATATATCTGTGTGATTGAGTGAGTGAGTGTCTGTGTTTGTGTGTGTGTCTGTGTGTGTGTGTGTGTGTGTGTGTGTGTGTGTGTGTGTGTGTGTGTGTGTGTGTGTGTGTGTGTGTGTGTGTGTGTGAGAGAGAGAGAGAGAGAGAGAGATAGAGAGAGGGATAGAGAGAGAGAGAGAGAGAGAGAGAGAGAGAGAGAGAGAGAGAGAGAGAGAGAGAGAGAGAGAGAGAGAGAGAGAGAGAGAGAGAGAGACAGAGAGAGAGACAGAGAGAGAGTGAGAGAGGAGAGAGAGAGAGAGAGAGAGAGACAGAGAGAGAGACAGAGAGAGAGTGAGAGAGAGAGAGAGAGAGAGAGAGAGAGAGAGAGAGAGAT
>NC_079418.1:18832945-18886737 GCF_026213295.1 Gadus chalcogrammus
GCTCACCTACAGCATAGAAGCAGGTGTGTGTGTGTGTGTGTGTGTGTGTGTGTGTGTGTGTGTGTGTGTGTGTGTGTGTGTGTGTGTGTGTGTGTGTGTTGTCTCGGTGCTGCCGAGGAATGTAGGAGGAATGAAATCCCTTTCATTAATAACTTTGTGGGTCAGAAGACGTGTTGCCCCACAGCATTTTCGTAAGAGTCAACCAATCACAGAACTAAAAGTAGGGCATCCCCCACTCCTCAGCCTCACCCCTCCTCTGAGATGGAGGATGGAGAAATACAATCCTACACATGCGATGATGACGTCCAAATTCTCAATTAAAAAGCAACTATTTGAAGTTGCCGTTTTACTTTAACTCAAAAATAGATTCATGTTTAAAGTGGAAACACAATGGGGACTGAGCCTATGGCCCAGTGATGACTGACCTTGCATTTGCAGCATGAAGAACGTTATGAACTGCGACGCTGTTTGTATCTCTGTTAAAAACCATCGCCAAAGGTGTCGCCAAAGTTGAAACGGAACTTGCGACTTAAAACGGAACTTGCGACTTAAAGGTTGAAAAGCATGATAGGGTGATTATTTTCAGCTCCGACAGGTTTTTGCATTCCAAGAGGACCGCGGAGGAAAATTCGCAATTTGGATAACACCACCCTCCCCCTCCGCTGTCCCCTGCAGGGAACTCAGCCGGTTTGTTTGGGATCGTTAACTCCACCGGTGTTATCTCCACTGCGAGGAGCCTGGACTTCACCTCGGTGGGCTCCTACATTCTGAGCGTGCGGGTCGTGGATGGCGGGTCCCCCCAGCTAATGGCGAGCGCCACGGCCCGCATCTCCCTGACCCTCTCGGACGTCTCCAGGCCAACCTTCACCCAGAGAGAGTACCAGGCCGAGGTAATGGAGGAGCCGGCTGAATGGATGGGAGAGAGGGAGGGGGGGAGGGAGGGAGGGAGGGAGGGAGGGGGGGAGGGAGGGAGAGAGAGACGGACGGAGGGAGGGAGGGAGGGAGGGAGGGAGGGAGGGAGGGGGGGGAGGGAGGGAGAGAGGGAGGGAGGGAGGGGGGGGGGGGAGGGAGGGAGGGAGGGAGGGAGGGATGGGGGGAGAGAGAGACGGAGGGAGGGAGGGATGGGGGGAGAGAGGGAGGGAAGGAGGGAGGGAGGGAGGGAGGTTGTGATGGGGGGAAGGGTGGGTGGGAGAGGGGGAGGGAAGGAAGGAGGGAGTGTTGGATGGATGGATAGAATGGATGTTGGATGGATGTTACATGAGGAAGGAGGCGGATAGAGTTGCAAAGTGGGCGGAGCTGTATCAGAGGGTCTTATTGGGGGGGTGGATGTAATAACCCCATTCATTTCCCTCATTGACACTTTTCCGTTACGGGTTTGGAACACTCTAACTCAAATGTGTGTGACAACGTCCTCAATTAATCATGACTACAAACAACTGTGAACCCGCGGGATAAAATCATGGTTCATTGAGAGCCAAGTTACAAGGCTGTGTTCATAAATAACTTTGTGGCTAAGAAGACTAATAGTCCCATGGAGCATTGCGGTAAGCCTCTACCAATCACAGAGCTAAAAATAGATCATCCAGCACTCCCCGATCCAACTTCTGAGGATACCTGGGAACCTGGTTTCTCCTTCGATTTCTCTGGACGGTATTTAAGCCACACAGCGCATCACAAACTACCAACTAGACTTCTTTCACAAAAAAAAATATCAAGGCATCTATGGCTGAGAACGCAATCATCGCTCCGCAGTAGTCACAGAGAAATCCTCAGCCGACTAACTCCTGCCCCTTATTACTAGTTCATTAATCACTGTTGACTCCCATCAAATTGTCCTCAGTTTTAGTTCACCACAGTATTCTTAATCACCTTTCTCCCTTTTTAGTAGACTTCTCTAATTTCTTACGGTTTTGTTTGTGTTGTATCTTATGTTTTTTATTTCTTCCAAGCTGTGAGAAGATACTTTATTCTGCGCTTGTACTCTGCCAACAGGGGTATGTCCCTACAGCTAGTGTAATGACCAAATCTCTCCCTCGGGAGGAATAAAAGTACCCAACGATCTACCTATCCATCAACTACTTTATGTCTGTGCATAAATTCTCGACTGCACCCTCGACGGCAGAAGAAACGCTCTCATCCAGCGGACCAAAGTGCATGCTGGGTAACGTAGAATTAAGAACTTATTAAAAGAAAGCAATAACACTTTCTAATTTAATCCTTACATAATCAAGGCGTCTCCCACGATCGCTCCCCATAATGTCATTAATAAAAAATGAAGTAAAAACATAAAGAGGGGCTTCGCTTCCAGAACCATAAGCTCCGCCCACTTTGCAACTCTATTACTGTATGTTTCAAAATACGTTAGCATGGATGAGAGGGACATGGTGAGTTATGAGTGCATGAATGTGGATGAATGGATGAAAACTTGATGGATGGATGGAAGTGATGGACAGAGCGGATAAAGGGAAAGGAGGAACTCTACAGACGGATCGCGAGGCGACGGCCGACCACACCCTTGTTGATATACACACCGTGACCACCAGGTGATGGAGAACCGTACCGCGGGCGCCCTGGTGGCCGTCATCGCCGCCGTGGGTCGCTCGGCGCTGGTGTACGACATCACCGACGGCGACGAGGAGCGCTGCTTCCTGATGAACCCCTACACCGGCGCCGTCACCCTGCGCAAACCCCTGGACTACGAGGTGAGGCCGCCCCCAAGAGAAAAAGAGACAAAAGAAAAACAAAAAAGCCAATTTGCGCTATCAGATCCCAGGGACTCTTTGAGGCATCTTGGCGTGTGCGTGGGTAAGCATGGCTCTGTATGCTCTTCCTTATTGTTGTTTATCTTTTGATGACCAGCGCGCGACGTCCTACTCCCTGGTGGTGCGGGCGTTGAGCGTGGCGGGGGTGGAGGCCAGCACCACCCTGACGGTGCAGGTGGGGGACGTCAACGACAGCCCGCCCCTCCTGCAGCGAGTCAGGTACGGTCGGTCACTCCGGCTGGTCGACCCCGGCGAGATATAGCTTCGCTCTCTCTGCCGGCGGTTTGACAATGGGATCTCTGTTTTGAATTGATTAGCTCCCTGCCCTGGTGCACACATGCACACACGCGCACACACACACACACACACACACTAAAGCACACACATCCGTGTGTGTGTGTGCATGTGTGCCCTTTTCCATCATTCCTTTTGCCCTCTCTCCCTCCCCCTCTCTGTTTCTCTCTTTCTCTCTCGTTCTCTCTCTCCTCTCCCTCTTCTCTCTCTCTCTCTCTCCACTCCCTTTTCTCTCTCTCTCTCTCTCTCTCTCTCTCTCTCTCTCTCTCTCTCTCTCTCTCTCTCTCTCTCTCTCCTCTCCCTTTTCTCTCTTCTCTCTCTCTCTCTCTCTCTCTCTCTCTCTCTCTCTCTCTCTCTCTCTCTCTCTCTCTCTCTCCTCTCCCTCTTCTCTCTCGCTCTCTCGCTCTTTCTCTCTCTCTTTTGCTCTCTTGCTCTCTTGCTCTCTCGCTCTTTCTCTCTCTCTTTTGCTCTCTTGCTCTCTCTCTCTCTCTCTCTCTCTCTCTCTCTTTCTGTCTCTCTCTCTCTCTCCTCTCCCTCTTCTCTCTCGCTCTCTCGCTCTTTCTCTCTCTCTTTTGCTCTCTCGCTCTCTCGCTCTCTCGCTCTCTCGCTCTCTCGCTCTCTCGCTCTTTCTCTCTCTCTTTTGCTCTCTTGCTCTCTCTCTCTCTCTCTCTCTCTCTCTCTCTCTCTCTCTCTCTCTCTCTCTCTCTCTCTCTCTCTCTCTCTCTCTCTCTCTCTCTTTAGATACGTGGGTGTGATCAGCGAGGCTGCCCCTGTCAACAGCGTGGTCCTTGGGGAGGACGGCTTCCCTCTGGTGATCCAGGCCTCTGACGAGGACCGCAACCACAACGCCCTGCTGGTCTTCCGCATCATCGAGGAGACGGCCCGAATGTTCTTCAGCGTGGACTCGGGCACCGGATCGATCCGGTACGCGGCCGGTCACCGAGTCACGCGCTGGAGTTTCCATCCCTTTTATCCATGCTTCGATCGTCACACACTCTCTGACTCCAAACTCATTTGAATGAAGAGCTTAGTGAATAAGTGGAACTTTCCTCTGACGTGTGGGGCGGCAGTAGCTCAGGAGGTAGTGCGGGTTGGCTGGTAACCGCAAGCCGAGGTTGCTACTTCAATCCCTAGCTAGAGCGCCGAGGTGTCCCTGAGCATGGCGAGAAACCCTAACTTCTCCCAATGAGCTGGCTGTGGCCCTGCATGGCTGCCACCGCCGTCGGCGTGTGAATGTGTGCATGAAAAGAGCTCCATGAATGCAGTCCATTTACGTCTTTTTAACAGCGTCGTGCGCTTCATCACAATGCTAATCGTGATGAATTGTCACGACGCTCTTCCCATTGCCCTCTATCTCTCACTCTCTCTCTCTCTTCCTCTCCCCCTCTCTCCCTCTCTCTCTCTTCCTCTCCCCCTCTCTCCCTCTCTCTCTCTTCTCCTCTCTCTCTCTCGCTTGTTTGCGTTTTCCTGCACCGCAGAACAATTTCCACCCTGGATTACGAGACCTTCCCGGAGTTTGTTTTCCGTGTTCATGTGAGAGATAGCGGCCAGCCTCCCAGATCTGCCGAGAGCCCCGCAGAGGTGCTGCTGAAGGTGAGTCATTCAGATCTGCCATGGTGGGGGGGGGGGGGGGTTATAATCTGGGATCCGGCGGTCCGACGATAATGGAGCTGAACTTCGGGTGGGAGACGGGAGACAGGGACGGTGCCTGGGCCAGAAAACCGAAACTTGTTTCCTGTTCAGTCATGGAGATTTCCTACCAAGGAGAATTCATTTTGCTTGTGGATGAAGCTGTCAGAGTTTTATTAAGTGTGTTTCTAGAGTGGCCAGGCTATACCAGAGGTTGATTTGAAACCTTAGCCCTTTCCAAAACTTTACAGCCTTTTACAGATGAATGGTGCTGGCCGAGGTTGTGTTTTGGCTGTTGATAGCTAGTTAAGCGCTTAAGAGCTCTGCCTCCAGTAACATGATTGGTCTAAACTAATTAAAGCGAAAGATAGTGAACCCCACTGTTTACCCAGATTTCAGTTAATCTACTATCAGTCTATAGATTTTAGATTATTAAATTAGATAACTATAATCGTATTTTTGATGATCAGAATAGATTATAGAGACAGATTAGTGAGACTAGGGGGGTTTATTGTCTACTGCTGGTACACCATCCTACGCTAAATTCCATATTTTTCTCCTCGAACCAAAACCGAACCCCCAGGTGGTCAACATCAACGACTCCCCGCCGCGGTTCTCCCAGGACTCGTACGAGGCGGTGCTGCTACTGCCCACCTACAAGGGGGTGGAGGTCCTCAGGGTGGAGGCGTCGGACCCCGACCTGACCCGTGACCCCGGCCCGGGGTCGCCCGAGACGGCCCTCAACTCCACCCGGCTCCTCTTCTCCCTCGCCGACGGGGGTCTGGAGAATTTCGCGTTGGACACCGCCACTGGCGTGGTGACGGTCACCAACGGCAACCTCCAAAACGACCGCTACGTCTTCACCGTCAAGGTGGGGTCCGCTGCGTAGGAAGCCCGCCCCGGTTTGTTCATGGCGCTGTTTATCATTGTTACACCTCAACAAAGTGGGTTTGTTTTTCTGCGGTATATCAACAGCCTAACCCAGGTCTGTATTAACATTCTTGGCATACACTTCAGATCTTCACAGGGAGATTAGCTTTTTCTTTGCTTACCCCCGTCCTCCCTTCCGTCGGACGACGTACGAAAAAATCTATTTTGTGAAGCTGTTTATGATTTGCCGTCCTCTGGCTCAAGGACACTCAAGCCGTATCGAACTTGATCGACGCTGGATTGTGATCTCTCAGATCCCCCCCTAAGACACAGCCCGTCTGCGCGGCTCAGACAGAACGCTCGGCCAAGCAACACTAACCTCTGGCCAGCGCGATGATAGAAGCGGCCGCGGGCAGCCAGATAATAGAAACGTCTCAACATCCCCCAAATGTGTGCAGACAAACGTCTACGGTTTATTCTAGTCTAGGCTTTGGCTACAGGGGCAGGGGAAAGTGTTTCTGACACATTAATTATGTCGTTTCAGTTTTTTTTTACTTTTTACTCAAAAAGCAGACCGTAGACGCAGCAACCAGAACTCAACCTTGGCGTCTGACTCGACATGTCCTTATTACGAGTATCGGCGGTAGCTCAGGAGGTAGAGCGGGTTTGCTGGTAACCGTAGGGTTGCTAGTTCGATCCCTGGCTCCTCCTAGCTGAGTGTCGAGGTATGAGCAAGGCACCTTTCCCTTACTCCTCCCGTGGCCCTGCATGGTAGACGGCCGCCGACGTCCATGTACCATGCTTCTGTCCTTTTTTTTCCTCACGTGGACCACTTTGAACGGGCAGGTGTGGGACGGCCGCTTCTCGGCGACGGCGGCGGTGACGCTGGTGGTCCGGGAGGTGGCGGTCGACGGCGGGCTGCGCTTCACCCTCCCGGCGTACGCCGCCAGCGTGGCGGAGAACTCCACCCACGTCACCGTGGTGACGGTGGTCAGCGCGGCGGGCCACGCCCTCGGCGAGCCGCTCCGCTACGCCCTCCTGAACCCCGGCGGGAGGTTCTCCGTCAGGCCCACCTGCGGAGCGGTGATGACCACCGGCGTGGCGCTGGACCGCGAGGAGCGGGACCGCTACGAGCTGGTGCTGGAGGTCCGCCGCGAGAGGGACGTGTCCCGGGTGGCCCGCGTCACGGTGCAAGTGCAGGTCGGCATGGGAGGGGGGCGGGGGGGGGGGTGTCTGTATGTGTGTGTGTGGGTGGGTGTGTCGGTGTGTGTGTGGGTGTTGGTGTGTGTGTGGAGGCAGTGGGGCTGTGTGGGGGTTTGTGGATGTGTGTGTGTGTGTGTGTGTGTGTGTCGTGTGGGTGTGTGGGTGAGTCTGTGGGGGTGTGTGGGGGTTTGTGGATGTGTGTGGGTGTGTGTGTGGGTGTGTGGGTGGGTGGGTGTGTGTGTGTGTGTGTGTGTGTGTGTGTGTGTGTGTGTGTGTGTGTGTGTGTGTGTGTGTGTGTGTGTGTGTGTGTGTGTGTGTGTGTGTGTGTGTGTGTCGTGTGTGTCGTGTGTCGTGTGGGTGAGTCTGTGGGGGTGTGTGTGGGTTTATGGGTGTGTGTGTGTGTGTGTGGGTGTGTGTCGTGTGGGTGTGTGGGTGAGTCTGTGGGGGTGTGTGTGTGTGTGTGTGTGTCGTGTGGGTGAGTCTGTGTGTGTGTGTGTGTGTGTGTGTGTGTGTGTGTGTGTGTGGGTGAGTCTGTGGGGGTGTGTGTGTGGGTGTGTGGGTGTGTGGGTGTGTGGGTGAGTCTGTGGGGGTGTGTGTGTGCCTGCGTGTGTGTTCGACTATATCTACAGAGGTCAGTTCTGTGCTGACCAGACAAACTAGACCAGATAGGAGACTGGGAAACGGATAAACGATTCACGCTGCGAAAGCTTTTTCATGCCTTGGTTGGTTTCTTCTTATCTATGATACACATCCCTAACCCAGTTCAGGAGGAAGCTCTCTTCAGCGGGAGAACACGACTCTCATTACTCATTATACGAATGATTGAATAGAATTAACGTCTGCGTATATATCGAGATTCCAAGAAGGGTTAACCCTTAGCATCTGAATCAGAAATAGAATCAGAAAGCATTATTGATCCCCGGCGCAAATTGAGTCCCATTACAGTTGCTCCCATTCTAGATTATAAATAAAAGCATGGAAAATGTATTATATAATAGAAAATGGGTAAGAAATTTGTGAAAAAAATAAGAAATTAGGTGCAAAGTAAAGAAAAAAATGTGTGAGCGTGTGTGAGTGTGTGTTAGCGTGTGTGAGTGAGTGTGAGCGTGTGAGAGTGAGTGTGAGCGTGTGTGAGTGTGTGCGAGCATGTGTGTGTGAGTGTGTGTGAGCGTGTGTGAGCGTGTGTGTGCATGTGTGAGTGTGTGTGAGCGTGTGAGTGTGTGTGAGCATTATGAGTATGTATGAGGGTGTGTCTGTGTGTGGCCTTCATTGAACCCCTGTTCCCCGATCCCTACCCCAGCCATCAGGGTCTGACTCTCAAAGACCTCGTCTCTCTTAAGCCTCCTTCCTCCCTCTCAACCCCAGGTGGAGGACGTGAACGACAACGCCCCAGAGTTCGTGAACCTGCCGTACTACGCGGCGGTCCAGGTGGAGGCGGAGCCGGGCCGGGTCATCTACAGGGTCTCGGCCTCGGACCGGGACCTGGGCCCGAACGGGGAGGTGACCTACAGCCTCCTGGAGCAGCACAGGAACTTCCAGGTGAGGCCCTCCTACCATCCTCTTGTCCTCTGATATGGAGAACGGGCTGCTTGTGATGCGGTACGATACGAATGTTGAAAGCAAAGGTTTCTGTTTAAAATTATTATGTTTGTATAATGGCCATAATGATGCAGAATATATAAACAATCGATAATGTTCACATTTATTTTTTCATTTATATTTCGCCTACTTTTGTTATAGATGTATACATATTATTGCTGTCAAAATGGAAGCGTTAATATTTAACATATTTGAAAAAATGTACGCAGCTTTATTGACTTCCTGCGGCGCCTGACCCTCCTATGATCTTCCGTCGAGAGGACGAATTGAATCTTGAGTACACACTGAGTATAAAGGCGAGAGGCAGGGAGGGTGAACATGCTCGAGCAAGCAAAGCACGTTGCTCTCACAGTATTTGAATATAAGGAGCCAGTAAGCCACTCACAGTATTATCGGTGAGCCACTGTTTCAGATGGAATTCAAACACTGTGATTTAAAACAATGTGTTTTGGATGGTTGAGTGTCAGAAAAGAGGGCTGGGGGGGGGGGGGGGGTATTCTCATTATATTTTATTTATAATTAAATTATAACGAATAATTTATAATTAAAAATATGTTTTTATAATATACATCGATTTTTTACAACGTTTTTTGATTAAATCAATATTTATTTCTATAACATTTTAATAGGGGTAAAAAATATATACTCTTTTATTATAGACAAATGAGTTTTCAGTCATTCTTTCTTCTTCAATTTCTCCTTCATTCCCGTTTAAATGCTGACACCTGTGCCGGACTCCCTGCGGGGAAACCCCAATGTCCTGTCTGTGCAGCATGGATAAAGTGTTGGTGTAAACCAGGGGTCACCAACACAGTGCCCGCGGGCACCAGGTTATCCGCAAGGACCATATGAGGTGCCCGCAGGCCTGTTCTAAACATAGCACAACTCATTCTTGAACAACTCTTTCCCTTTTTTTAAATTTTTTTAAATCTTTCCCTTTGATAATTATTGTGAGAAATCATAAACACGATCGGTGTCTTCACATAGATGAGCAGCATCATTAATCATTAATAATAATATACAACTAAAGGCAAACTGATTAAATTGGTTATTTCAGAAGAGTATATCAAACTGGATGCCCTTCGTATGACTCAGTACCCATGAAGTAGCTCTCAGGTTCAAAAAGGTTGGTGACCCCCAGGGCCGCTGCTGGCCGTTTCCGGGGGGGGGAGGGGTAAAAACATCTAATTTGCCGAAATTGAATGATAGGTTATACAATTAAGAACAAACAACGGTGGGCCTCTTCATAACTAATTTACATATTTTTTTAATTCAATAATGTATTTTTTTTTTTACAAACCTTAATTTTTGGTGCCCCCTCAGGTACTTGGTGCCCTGCGTACTCTGCGTACTCTGCGTATGAGCGTGTTGAGCGTGGTGTAAGCCCTCTCCGGTCCTGTCATCGGCTGACCGCTCCCCCCCCCCCCCGCAGGTGAACGCCGTGACGGGGGAGCTGAGCCTGAACAGGAGCTTCGAGGCCGACGTCTCCAACGCCGAGTACCGTGTGGTCGTGGTGGCGACGGACGGCGGCGTCCCGCCCCTCTCGGGCCGGGTGGAGCTGCCCGTCACCGTG
This sequence comes from Gadus chalcogrammus, assembly GCF_026213295.1. Classification (NCBI taxonomy): domain Eukaryota; kingdom Metazoa; phylum Chordata; class Actinopteri; order Gadiformes; family Gadidae; genus Gadus; species Gadus chalcogrammus. Next base: position 18,842,876 of record NC_079418.1, read on the forward strand.
GTGAACAAGGCCATGCCCGTGTTCGACCGGCCCTTCTACGGCATCAGCGTGCGCGAGGACGCCCCGCCCTCCTCCTCCGTGCTGGCCGTGGACGCCACCGGCCCCGAGGGCCGCCGGGTCATCTACACCCTGGAGGACGGCGACCCGGGCTCCCAGTTCGACGTGGGCTTCGACAGCGGCGTGCTCCGCGTGGTCTACCCCCTGGACTACGAGGGCGCCCGCTACTACAGGCTGACGGTGAAGGCCACCGACCCTCAGACCGGCGCCCGCTCCGAGGTGGACGTGGACGTGGCCGTGCTGGACGTCAACGACAACCCGCCGCTGTTCCGCAACGCGTCGTACGCGGCCACGCTGCCGGAGAACGCCATGACCGGGACCACCGTGTTGAAGGTGTGTGTGTGTGTGTGTGTGTGTGTGTGTGTGTGTGTGTGTGTGTTTGCTGTACGGCACTCTCAGGAGTCAAGCATCTGTATTTCCAGTAATATAGCGTAAGGACCTTATTTGATTGTATGTTCTTAAACAAAGTAATAGCAGTCATCTTGAAAAGAAAAATGATCCAATTTGACTGTTGGGGTATTCATAACCTGTCATTGGCGCCGGGAGTGCAGGAAATATTGGGTTGTTTACAATGCAAACCGGTCCTGGGAGTTCCATTATTCCTACTGCGAGACAGCTGGGAGCTCATCACGCAGGCCATCCGTTACCCCGCGTTAATGCTCCCGTGTTGGGACCATTTATCCTGTCTAAGCGCCCTTAACTGACCCTCCATGCAGACATCGCAGTGGAGAAGTGCAGGCAAAGAGAGAGAAATGCTTCAATTTATTATGACCTTGTCTCTATGACTGCAGGATTTGTGTGCAAGGGGAATGTCAAATTATTGTCAGCTTCTGGAATTTAGTAATATCTTATCTAAACATTCATTCTACCATTATGGACTCAACTTTAAAGCAGAAGTGTCCTTCACTAAATTAGGTGTTAATTGATACTTTGTGTGCATTCGTTAAAAAAAAAGCTCATGGTTAACAACTCAAAACTACACATTTTCTTTAACCTCAAATCTTGCCTTTAATCCCTGCTGCGGAACGTTTCCCCCTGCAATTCAATTAAATGTTTAATGTGCAGTGCAGACATATTAATTATTTCCTGATGATTTTTTTTTGCTTTCTATTTTATTATAAACAGAAAACTTGATTGAAGTGAAACTCCTCCTGGAGGAATGCAAAAATGTTCATGTGAAACATTTATGCGCAAAACAGTTTCCAAATACTGTTAATCTGAATCCACTGGCAATATGAAATGAAGTGGACGATTATGCATAAACAGATACTATGCAATGGATTCCTCAAAGTAAACCTCAGGAATGTACGGGTGGGATGGGGTCGTGGTGGGAACATTCATGAATGAGAGGGTTTCCAATTAGCAAAACACAGCTCTGTCATTCGACATTGGACATCTCTATAGATTTCCAATGTAAACAACATTTGAGTATCTCTCCATTAGAGACAGGAGTGGTCTGGGACCACACAATACGAAATTACAACAACGATTGCGAATCGTAATGCAATTCATTTGCTTAGACTAAGACAACATTGACATTTTGCCTTAAAACTTTTAAAAGTTACGAAAGGTACGAAAAATACGATTTTGGAGTCAACATGTGCAGGCGGAAGCAGAGAATCCCGACAGCGACACAAAAACGCTTTGCTTTACGCCGGGCGACGATCAACCCATTGACGTCCCATCGACATCTCTGTTCCGCTCCGCAGGTGTCGGCACAGGACCAGGACTCTGAGCAGAACGCGGCGGTGAGCTACCAGATCGTGGCCGACCTCTACAACAGCACCGACTACTTCAGCGTGGACAACGCCACGGGCGCGGTGGTGACAGCGCGCATGCTGGACTTCGAGCTGGTCCAGCGCTACGACTTCATTGTGCGGGCGACGGACGGCGGGGACCCCGCGCTGGGCAGCGACGTCAGCGTCACCGTGACCGTGACCGACACCAACGACAACCCGCCGGACTTCAGCCAGCCGCTCTACGAGGCGTACGTCAGCGAGCTGGCTCCCCGGGGACACTTTGTGACCTGCGTGCAGGCGTCCGACGCCGACGTCTGCGACGCCGACAAATTAAGGTGTGAACCGTTCCTGACAATACAGAGTAGGAAGGCCCTTTGTGCCGTAGGAGAGCTAAACAGGGGTTGGGATTGCTTCGTGAATAACACTAGCACATTCAAATCCTTGAAGTCGATTAGATTTCAGTTTCTCCCTTCCGGTTTTTTAACGGCTTTAATTCCGGCCGGATATTTGGTTTTTATATGTCTCCTAAAAAAGAGAGAAAAGCCATGAAAGGGAACTTTTGTTTTTGTTGATAATCAATAATTTGATTTATTTGCGTTTACTCAGCAATAGTATGGGCACCAATTGCCTAAAACTGCGACTCCATGAATACAAATGAATCACATCATTATAGTTTTTTAAACTAAGCTATCCATTTCAATATATCAACCCATCCCACACTTTCCAAAACTCCTGATTGGGCATACGTTTTCTGTTTTCTCACACTTTCTTTAGGTACAGCATCGTCTCCGGCAACGAGAGGATGACCTTCACCATGGACGCCCGTAGCGGGGTGCTCAGTCTGTCGAGCAAGCGGAGGCAGGGCCTGAAGCCCTCCTACCAGCTCAATGTGTCCGTGTCCGACGGCGTGTTCACCAGCACCGCTCAGGTCAGACGTCTTGTCTCAACCCATCCACTCTGTATTCTACTGTCAATGTTCGCTGCTCTTCTTATACGCTAACACGGTGCATGATGTTGACATTTTGTCTCAGCTCTTGGCAACTGCGATTTACGAACCGTGGCGATAAATATTCATTCGATACACAGCGCTTAAGGATCAGGCAATAGCCTTAGGCAACCTTCTTCATCATCATCAACCTCTTCTTCCCCTATGGGACATAAGGTTTCAATGAGCACTCTCCATTGCATTCGGCTCCTGGCAGCATGTTGGGCCTCTCCCCTTGACGGGTTCATCAGTTTTGTGCCAGGTGTTTTTTGGCCTCCTGGGTTTTCTTTTGCCTTGTGGTGTCCATCTTAAGGCGACTTTTTGTGATTTGTTCCTGATCTCCCGTCTTCCCGTTTTCTTTGCGACCTTCTTAGTTACAGCCATCCTTCAGCTTGTATGCATCTCTACGTCGCCCCCTCCCTCAGGTGACCGTGCGCGTGCTGGGGGCCAACCTGTACAGCCCAGTGTTCAGCCAGAGGTTCTACTTGGCTGAGGTCCAAGAAAATGCTCCTCCGGGGTCAAAGGTCATTCAGGTGTGTGTGATTTTGTTTTCTCCTCCATAAATCACAAAGGCGCTCGCAGAGAAAATGAAGATTCCTCGCTTGATGTTGTTGTTGTTCCGGATGCTGAAGCTGTTGCAAGACCTCACTCGAGAGGCGTGAGTGTGTTGTTCTGCAGCATTAACACCCCAGGCGTTCACCGCTTTGCTATATTGCACCTGTATTTGAACATCAACAACTACCTCATAACACTGTAAATATAATATTCTGTTTAATGTATCTGTAACATAACGTTGTGTTTATTTCTTGTTGTCTTTTTGCACTATTATGTTACTATGTTCTATGTTCTATGTTGTGTGGTAAATATATAAATTGCACATTCGGAGTATGGGGCAACGCAATTTCGGTCCACTATGTAACTTGGTGCACGGTGGGTCTGATAAATAAAGTTCACTTTGACTTTGACTTTGGCTTTGGCTAGGTCCGTGCCACAGACGAGGACTCTGGGCTGTTTGGCCAGATCACCTACTCCTTCATCAACGACCTGGGGAAGTCCCAGTTCACCATCCACGCCGACGGACTCATAGCCACCGCGCAGACGCTGGACCGAGAGAACCCGGTCAACAAGGACATGGTGCTCACCGTCATGGCCCTGGACGGAGGAGGTACCGCTCATTTGATGTGTCTATCTGCTTTCGCTGTCCTTCTGCTCTTAAGCACGTTGTATCGTGTTGTTTAAAGGTGCTGTAGGTGTGGTTCTAGAGCTGTGAAGAGAGAGACAAGAGCTGATGTCCTGATGGGACAGACATTAGCCTTCAACTCTAAACAGATACTCTCACAGCGTGCTTCACTCATTGACAGCTGACGAATGGCTCTGGCATTCCTAACCAATCACATTCAAATAATATCTCTGAAGTCTTTCCAACAGCGTCTTTGATCAGGCGCTATAAAAAATAAAGCCTTACTGCCTTACTGCTTGACTATGTCCTCTATGACCGTTCTTACTTCCTGATTCACTATATCCTCTAAGACTCTCCTGACTGCTCTCTAAAACCTTGGCTGATTAGTCTCATTCTTGAGCCCCAGGCTGCGTCTCCTTCAGACCCTTCTCTACAAACAGAGCCAGGGTTTCCCACAGCACTTACATTTTTAGGCGGACCCCTAAGCAACACATGCCTGCCTTTAAAAAAAAAAAAAAAAAGATTTTTTTTTTTTTTTTTTTTACTGTAAATATTATACAAAAGTATAAAATAAGCTAAACTCCATTCACTCTCTGTGTATAGATCAAGAGAGACTTGCGGAACAGGCTGCAGGGCAACAGAAAGAGTGTCTCCCCCCCCACCTGCTCCCCCTCCCCCTTTCAGACAGCAACCCCGCCCCCCACTCCCGGTCTGTCGGCAAACTCCGACATTTCAACAAACAAAAAATAAATCTGCGTGAAATCCTGAGAGCCAGAGGTATTCACCTACTGCCTGCCTCTGTCCTCTCAGAGTTGTAGAACTAATCCTTCTCCCGGTTCCTCCCCCAGGCCGCGCGTCCTTCTGCACGGTGCGGGTGGTCCTGGGGGACGAGAACGACAACGCCCCCCGCTTCCGGGCGGTGGAGTACCGCATGAGCATCAAGGCCAACGTGGGCAAGGGCTCGCTGGTCACCCAGATCCAGGCCACGGACGCCGATGCCGGGCTCAACGCCAGGGTGACCTACTCCCTGTACAGCGAGGCGCGCCACTCCCTGGTGGACGTGCTGGAGGTGAGGACGCCCACACTGCTGGCTTTGGTTGGTTTAGTTAGACTCGCTTAGGACTGTGCGTGTCAGCAAATTTTTACCGCGATTTTTGGGTCAAACGATCTCCAAACTATTATAATCAAGTTTTAACAATCTTTTATCTTATTATTATTATTATTATTCTTAGTTTTTTTTGTAAATTTGTTTTTATTCATTAAATGTTGCATAGAAATTGAACAGCTGGATACATTTTTGTACATTATTTTCGATTTGAACATTTTGTGTAATTTTTTTAAGAGGAAATTCAAAGATCTCAAATACAAAGTGTTGCGTTGGAGAGAAATGCAGAATAAATGCATCATGTTTTCAAACTCAAAAAATAATCGTTTGAATAATCCTGATTTATATATTGACAAAAATGATCATGATTATGATTTTTCCATAATCGAGCAGCCCTCGACTCGGTGTTCATCAATGTGGCCGTGTTTTTCCTATTCAATTCGATTAAACTTTATTTGTAAAGGGTAGGGATCCACTCCCTGGTGGAGGTGCTGGAGGTGAGGACCTTCACACTGGTGTTGGTTTGTTTCATTAGTCCCGGTGTCCATGTTGTCATTTTTGTCGCATTCAATTCAACTTTATTCGTAAATCGTTTGATAAAATTGTCCCCGTATTACTTTAACACTGACACGAGTGCCACCATGTAAAACAAGTGGGAGCGTTATTAAGCAAGGTTAACCAAACTGAATTTATTCTGAAAGGACGGCCTATCAAAGCAAGATACAGGCAAATCCCAAACCTGAATATGGAGATATTCAAGGTCTGCTTCACTTGACACTTGACAAGTAAAAAGTAATGAAGTAAAATACAGATAAAAAACAAAATGACAGCAAATCAACAGTGGAGGCAGAAGAATGATGGAATCAGATAGTGCACAATAAATAAAACCAAAGCTCCCTGTCAGTGAAAGACAGGTTAAAGAAGTTCAATCAAATTTGAGTTTGCGCTTACAAATCCTTGACATGCTGTCTAGCGCCGTCCTATCAAAAACAACAGAATCAAATAGCACTGCTTCAACACTCTGGTGGTGTGCAGATAAGGCTGTGGGGGGAAAAACGGGGCCAAAACCCAGAGGATGAGGAACAGTTTTCCCCCCCCTAGCAGTCAGGCTCCTGGGGGAATCCACTACCCACAATACGCACGATACCACAAGGGACCATTTAAACACATATTTACTGTAATTGCAACATTTTTGCACTGCACTGTATTTTTCATTACAATCAACCGTGGCTGGTACTACTACCATCGACCACTTTATTCGACAACTTATTTTTACTCACTTATACTTATTGTTCTTATTTTTTACGTATTTTATATATTCTAAATATCTATTTACTCTTTATTGTATTATTGCTGCTATGTGTGTTGAGGTGCCAAGCCTAAGAGTTGTACTCTTGTGTACTTGTACAATAAGAACGTGATAAAAAGTACTTCTGCTTCTGCTTCTGCCGATGGTGCTGCAGGTGGAGCCGGACAGCGGCTGGATGATGACCAAGAGCACCGTGGCCCACCTCCAGGGCGCCGTGCTGTCCTTCTTCGTCAAGGCCTCGGACGGCGGCTCTCCCTCCAAGCACTCCCTGGTGTCGGCCTTCATCCACGTGCTCCCGCCCGACGCCCTGGTGCCCTCCTTCAGCCAGCCGCAGTACTCCTTCACCCTGCCCGAGGACACGGCGGTGGGGGCGGCGCTGGGCTCCGTGTACCTGGGCCCCGGCCTGGCGGGGAGCTTCGGCCTGGTGGCCGGGGAGACCCCCGACAGCAACCGGGAGGGGACGTTCGCCGTGGACGCGGACACGGGGCTGATCCGGCTGCTGCTGCCGCTGGACTACGAGAGGGTCAGCGTGTATCGATTCAAGGTATCAGGAACCACGAGGAGGGACCTGACCGAGTCGGTGGCCACGGTGGACCTGGAGGTCAAGGTGAGGGGGGAGGGGGAGGGAGAGGGGGAGAGAGAGAGAGGGAGGGAGGGAGGGAGGGAGAGAGAGAGGGAGGGGGGGAGAGAGGGAGAGAGAGAGAGAGAGAGAGAGAGAGAGAGAGAGAGAGAGAGAGAGGAGAGAGAGAGAGAGAGAGAGGGGGGGGGGGGGAGGGGGGGAGAGTGAGGGAGAGAGAGAGAGAGGGAGAGAGGGGGGGGAGGGGGGGAGAGAGAGGGGGGGGGAGAGAGAGAGAGACAGAGAGAGAGAGAGGGGGAGAGAGAGAGAGAGAGAGGAAACTAAAAATGAAGAGTTGAGAGTTAAATGAAGCCTAACTTTCTCACTGCAGCCGTCCGATTTGTTCTCAATGATCAGGAGACATAAAAACTAAAAAAGAAATGCACCCCCTGCTTCAGACCTCGTAATCATAGTATCGCTTTAAAGCCACGAGTGATTCATGTCAGTACTTAACATGCCTGTGCGATGATTCATGCAATTGGATTACCTCGACAGAGTTCTCCACACACTGAATTGTCTGAGAGAATCAAACCCCCCTCTGGTTTGCCCGAGGCGAGAATAATTGTAGTGATTTTCGACGTAAATGTGTGATGGCTGCAGCTGATGGGTGGCTCACCTGAAATATGTACAGGTCCTGGACGTCAACGACAACCAGCCCGTGTTTGAGTCCAGCACTTACGTTGCCACGGTGTTGGAGGGGATGCCAGTAGGGACCAGACTGATCCAGGTGCGAGCGCTTGACCCCGACTGGGGCTCCAACGGACAGGTGAGTAACGTGCTGCTTTCGACAAAAACAACCCTCCACCATCGCTATTCAAACACTCCACCAGACCAAGACATTCCTTAAAGGCTCACTTATGGTTCCACGCGGACGCAACGCAATGATGAGTCACTGCAACGCAGTCGTGAACCTGTTTTGGTTCTGTGTCGGGTTTAAGTGAGCGGACCAATCACAGCCCTTTCTGCTGCCTCGCCTCGACGCAAGGATACCATTTTTGGGAGGCGCACGTCAGGCCCTTGCGGTGGACGCAGGGAGGGTCCGCAAGGACGTAACGGGTCCGTAAACCCCCTTGCGTTGCGTCGAAGTGGACCCAGAACTAAGCCTTAACTTGTGTCTCTTTGTCACTTTGTTTGTTTCCTCAAACCCCAGGTGACCTACAGCCTGGGCCCTCTCCTGACCCGGAACCCGGAGTCTAAGAAAGACCCCCGCTCCCAGAGCCCCCCCGGCGCCGCCACCCCGGCGCCGACGGCGGCCCCTCCCCCCCTGCCCTTCGCCATCGACAGCAAGACGGGCTGGATCACCACGGCCGCGCCCATGGACCACGAGGCCTGCGCCGCCTACAGCTTCCGGGCGGTGGCCTCGGACCTGGGCGAGCTGGGGTCGCTGTCCGCCGCCACGGCCGTCACCGTGGCGGTGGCGGACGCCAACGACAACCCGCCGCGCTTCGAGCGCGAGTACTACCGCGGCGCCGTGCGCGAGAGCGACCCGCTGGGAGAGGTGGTGGCCGTCCTGAGCACGGCCGACCGGGACGGCAGCGAGGAGAACCGCCTCGTCAGCTATTACATCACGGGTGAGAGGGGGGAGAGGGGGGAGAGGGGGGGAGAGGGGGGCTATATTTCACTGGAAGCTCAGATGGGCGCAGTGCGTTTGGAAGATGAAAGTCAGATTTACGGCCTGACGTACCACATTCGGCGAGAGTCAATATGAGTTTGCCTCTGTTTTGACTGATGTGTTGTTTGACTAATGTCACCTCAAAGGCGTGTCAGCTGAAATAAATGGACATGGGCTGAAAATAATAAGTTTGCTTATGTAAAGCCTGAAATTTGGAACGTGCCTGTATTTTCCAGGCCACTATAATCCAACGGTGGCACCCAGCTCGGATCAAGCAGTTATTTGATGTTATAGCAGAACTTCTGGAGGGGAGACGGTACAGAGTCTGGGCTTGAAACCATGAAGTTATACTATGGTTCCTGTTTTGTTCCGTGTGTATGAGGTTAAGTGTATTCCTACAGTGGTCAGTCTACACAGGGTTCATTTAAAATATCTACAGATTCTTTTTTTAACAGTTTATTAGTGCAGGCTGGAGTTTGTGATGGCCAACTACACGTTTACAGATCCTCCAGCAACATGATTGGTTAAAACCAATATGAGGCTCAAGAAAGAGAAATGCCCCGACCAATAGATGTTCAGCTTGTCCACTGTATCGTGTAGGTGTAACATTTAAAGTCTGACTTATGATTGGCATAACATCTTAAGTCAACTTTCTTCAGGTCTGAAGATCCTGATGAATCCAGCCCTACATTTTTCCCAACACATCCTCTAAACCCTGTGAACATAATGTGCTTTGCGCCACACTAAGTGCTTGTTGTGTAGCTTGTAGCTTGGCATCGTTAGGCACTCTGATCATAAAGTACGGGGCATTTATTAGACCTCAACATGATAAAAAATGTAATAATAATATCAATGCGCACATCCCCGGGCCCCATCGGGATACACTCGCTGCAATAAACAATCCCACACAGTTGTGAGATTCATTCTCTATGTTGGATTTTCTGTGTTGCAAATCAAACAACTCTTCCCAGCAGCCCTGACGATGATAATAATGGCGGGTCCGTGGTGGTTATCTGCAGGGGGTAACCCGCGGGGTGTGTTTGGCCTGGCCCTGGTGCAGGGGGAATGGAAGGTGTACGTCAGCGGGCTGCTGGACCGCGAGCAGCAGGACTGGTACCTGCTCAACATCACGGCCAGCGACGGCCTCTTCGTGGCCCGCAGCGCCGTGGAGGTGACCGTCATGGACGCCAACGACAACAGCCCCATCTGCAACCAGGTGAGGTGGGCGGTGGCTCGGGTCAATGGGGAATGGGGCGGACAGCGCCCGCTTGTGATGTCACTCATGGGTCGATTCGGGAAAGTGTAGTTTAGTATAATAATTATAATAGTAATAAGTATAATTTAAGTATAATCGCTATTGTGGTATTCAGATGGATTTAAAAAAGGTGATATGCAGCACTGATGTTTTATTTTCAATTTAAGTCACAGTGGTGGAAAATTGAATCATTACGACTCTAGGACAAAAAAGTTCAAAAAAGAATATTTATTCTAAATGAATGAAAAAATTACCCAGGAGTGTGCATACAGAATTAGCTTTTTCTTTCAATAATATACTAAACGTGTGGAAAATAAGTGTGGAAAAGTAAAACGCTTTAAGTGCATTCATTCCCACTCGTATGCAATTGCATGAAGCTCCAGATTGTAAATCAAGGACATTACACCCCTGCAAAGTGAGATTCACGTTGTGAAGAGAGTAGTGCTGTTTGGGAATACCAGATACAGTAATGACTCCCTGGTTCCCTTTGATTGAAAATGAGGCTTCTCCCACTCAATTATACAGCTGGTTATGGAAACAGAATGCCAAGCGTGTCATTACCCATGGATGATTACCCAAGCATAATGTACACATCAGAGCACTTTAAGCTTTGTGGACCTTTTTTCATATACTGTTACATGCTGATGTCTCTATGAAAACCATGTTGGTTTATAAGAATGAGATTTAATTGAGTTTCTCGTCTTGGGACTCTTTGTTAATACAACCATCGATGCAGAACTGCTGCTGTAGAGCAAGCCAGTGATTACACACATTCATGAGTCCTACACTAATGCCCTTTTTACCCTCCCCAGACAGATTATGTTCTTTCTATAGAAAGTTCATAGAGGGTTCCTCTGCCGACACATGAGTGCCTAGACTGTGTGTCGCTGTCCCACCGCTCATAACGGCACCGCTGATACGATACTGCTCCACCACCAGTATCTGGTGCCTAGCTTTAGGTAATGGTAAAGTCGTAGAAAAAATCTGAGTGCATAAATAACTCAGTCTCAATGAAAGCCCTCCCCCTCCTATTCGTGAATAACAGAACACAAAACTCTATTCCAATGTAATTAGAATAGAGTTGTAATTCCAGCTGAAACACGGGGTTCACTTGCTCTTTAAAGAAGTTGGAGAACTCTGGCGCGACTTTTTTTCGGTTTACATCATTTGTTCTACTTTTAACACCAGGCGAGGGTAGATATCAATATACGATGGTATTGAGGCGGACAATGTGTTTACAATCTATTCAATTCGTTTTAATTATTTTTTAATGAATTCCTCCCTATTACATATGCATCGAAAGTTAATGTTTTGGCACAAATCTTTTTCGACGGTAAACGTCCCGATTCATCAGACATTTGCGATTCATGCACGTTAATGAACTGAGGCAAATATAAAAAAGAAGGCAAACAAAAACAACGACAGAGGGGCATAGCGGGGGAAGGTCATTAGAATGCGCGTTCTCTCCATCTCTCTTCGTTTAGCGTCGAAGCGCACGCCTCCATTCCTCCTAATTAGTGGAGAAACTTTTATTCGGCTTCCCGACAGCCGCTGAATCACTTTGATTCCTCCCGGCCCGGCCTGTCTCTCCCCCCCCCCCCCCCCTGGCCTCTACTCCCATAATCTCTCTGTTTTTAGCTCCCCCCTCTCTGGCAGTCGAGGAAATTGGCCCGTGTGGGCTTGAAGAGAGCGTTGTTGTTTCGCTGAACTCTGAACACCCGCGGCGCTTGACCCTATCATGGTAACGGGCTTGGTTTGTTTTGTTTTTTAAAGCGGGGGGGGGGGGGGGGGGGGGATTGTTAAGCAGTCAATTAGAACGATAGACAATATAGTGACGAGCAATTACACAGGCCTTCAACTTATGCGTTCAGTCGAAGAAGAAGAGGAAGAAGAAGAAGAAGAAAAAGAAGAAGGAAGACAAAGGGGTGGTGATGTATGCTTGGAGGTACTTGGCGCAGACCCAAGGGTGATGGCAGGGCATTTCGATTCTGGGTTGCCAATTCTACGGGCGAGCCTAATGCAAGCTGATCGCGGTTGTTTAATGTGTCTTTTGAAGTGCTGAAACAGACACTCAGTTTTCATTGTGTATGTTTGTGTGTGTGTGTCTGTGTGTGTGTGTGTGTGCGTGTGCGTGTGTCTGTGTGTGTGTATCTGTGTGGGTTGGTGTGTGTGTGTGTGTTTCTGTGTGAGTTGGTGTGTGTGTGTGTGTCTGTGTGGGTTGGTGTGTGTGTGTGTGTGTGTGTGTGTGTCTGTGTGGGTTGGTGTGCGTGCGTGTGCGATTGTGCGTGTCTGTGTGTGTCCCAGGCCGTGTATAGTGCTGCCTTTCCCGAGGACATCCCCACTAACAAGGGCATCCTGACAGTGGGAGCATCAGATGCTGACTCAGGCTCCAGCGCTGAGCTCCAGTACTCGCTGTTTGGCATCGGCGTCGAAGACTTCTACATGGACGCCAACACCGGTGCTCCTGCCGTTTCCTCCCCCATTATTTCAACCCCAATTGCAACGAGTTTGATCATTTATTTGTACTTAGTAAAGATCCGGGTCAAGCCCCTCCTGTTGATGTTTCTATAATCACAATCAGCCCCAGTTTAATCACGTCTCGCCCGGTTGCGTCTTTATTCCCGTCGTCTTTCTTCGGCGTTCCCAGGGGAGCTGCGCTCGGCCGCCCTCATGGACCGCGAGCGGACGGCGGTCTACCGGCTCATCGCCCAGGCCACCGACGGCGGGGGGCTCTTCTGCCGCTCGGAGGTCTCCCTGCGCCTGCTGGACGTCAACGACAACGCGCCCTCCTTCTCCTCCGGCGTGTTCGTGGCCAGCGTGGCCGAGAACGCCGCGCCCAAGGCCCTGCTGACCCGGCTGCAGGCCAGCGACCCCGACCAAGGTACATCATACATTTTGCGGATTATGCTGACGCTTTTATCCAAACAACTCACAACCACCTTTTCACACTCTGACGGCGGAGTCAACCACGCAGGGCGACAGCCAGCTCGTCAGGAGCAGTCAGGGTTAGGCGTCTGGCTCAGGGACACCTCGACACTCACAGCTAGGAGGAGCCGGGGACAGGACTAGCAACCTACCGATTACCAGTCAACCCCGCTCTACCTCCCGAGCTGCTGCTGCCCTGAACGAATAGGATGTTAGGACGAAATTGTGAAGCGAAGGGCTTTCACGTATCCTCGGAAACGAGGGAAAGCACTGTGTTGGCGAGGCGTTTGCGTGGTGAAGGATGGGCTCTAATGAGGGTGAACGTAGGGTTTAAAGGGCCCTCCAGATGAATCTCGATTCATTTGTACATCGGTCGATTTTAATAGTGTCATGTGCAAATGACGGCTCTTTACGTCCGATTCCAGGCGCTTGAGGACTCAATTAGCTTCTGTTGCCTGGCGACCGTATGCGTCAAGGCCTCACACGTTGGCGCCGTCGTGAGCACTCGAGGTTCGTGTCTGCAAGACGCCCAAGGGCCACTTGCCTTTGCATGTGCGAGCGATAGCCTGCCCTCTGGAGTGGCCGCCCCTCATCTTTTGTTTCGACACAGTGTTTCCCCTTCCTGACCGCCCATATCAAGTGCTCCGAGCCATAAGCACTTGAGCCTGTGCTGCTGTGAAATGAACTAACATTTAGTTTTTATGAGATGTTTTTATTTGATGCGAGCGGTACTTTGCTGTGACTAAAGAGACACGCGTCGTAAAAAGTTTGAGCTCCTAACTCTGAGGCAGACTGCAGACGTGTAGCAGGAGCGACACGACTGAAGCCAGAACGTTTCCTACGAGCCGCTACGCACCACTATGTTCGCCTGCCCCCCGTGTACGAAAATACAAAACAACATTTATCTGAAGACACAATTCTAGAGACGGAGATAACGCGGTCTATCTGGGAGTACGGTGTAAACACATGGCTGATGGAGATAGCACGGGAGAGGAATCACTCTGCATACACTTATTCCTGCTCTGTGTATCACGTCGCTCCCCAAGGCCTGAACCGTACGTTGGTGTACTCCCTGGTGGACTCGGCCGACGGCGTGTTCTCCATCGAGCCGGTGTCGGGGGTGCTGGTGCTGGAGAGGACGCTGGACCGAGAGACCCAGGACTCCTACCAGCTCCGGGTTCAGGCCACGGACCAGGCCGGGCAGCCGGGGGCGCTGGCCTCACAGGTGGGTTAGCACCAGATAAGATGAGTGTCATAATTGTCTAAGTCATATTTGGCCAAATTATTATATCCATCCTAACTACTCGCTTAACGCTGCTGATTCACTGTGCCTCATTGGCTATATCCTCAGCAAATCTGAGTGCTTTTACAATCCATAGCACTTTCTGTCATCTAAGTCATCAATTTGACCTAAAGGCATTTTGACCCTAATACAAAATTAACCTTAAAATATTTAATAGGGTAATTAAGCTGTGAGGCTAACGATTTCTTTTTCGCCCTCCAGGTAGAAGGAAATGAGATTTGATAAGGATTTGTAAAACTGCGGAGGATTCACCCCCGTTTGTAACCGGGACCAGGGAATGCTCACGACCGTCGTCAACGCATCCCCTTCTTCACAGCCGCCATGAGTCCATGTCCCGTGTCTCTCCCAGGTGGAGCTGACCGTGTTGGTGCTGGACGTCAACGACAACGCCCCGGTCTTCCAGAGGAGGGACTACACCGTCACAGTGCCGGAGGATGTCGCCGTGGGAACCGAGGTGTTGCGGCTGTTCGCCACCAGCGTGGACATCGGGCCCAATGCCGAGATCACGTACAGCGTCCGCTCGGGGAACGAGCTGCGGATGTTCACAATCAACGGCAGGACGGGTCCGTGATCACGGGAGGGATCACAGGAGGGCTGATGCCTTTGGTTTAACCTTAAGCTAGTGTAATACTTTGTAGTCCTCATGCTGTGTTTTAAAACCTTGAAGGTACAATGGCCAAAACACATTCTGTGATCTAGCGGTAACTTTAAGGCTGCAGGAATCAAGGTTAATCACTCCGACCCAGCATCGGTGCAGAGAAATCTCATGTTAAGTATTTTCAGCAAGCATGGCTTTTCAAGGTTTTAGGACTAGCTTGAAATAGCAAAGCTTGCATGTTGTACCTTTTTATATCCCATTAAAACAAGTTTCATCATCAATTTTACTTTACACCCTCGTACAAGCTGAAATTTGCAACGCCCGTACGTGGGTACGAATTTAAAGATCTCTGTGTCTGTGTGTGTGTGTGTGTGTGTGTGTGTGTGTGTGTGTGTGTGTGTGTGTGTGTGTGTGTGTGTGTGTGTGTGTGTGTGTGTGTGTGTGTGTGTGTGTGTGTGTGTGTGTGCGCACACGTAGGCATTATTTCTGTGGCCGACGACCTGGACTTTGAGGTGTGCAAGGACTACTACCTGACCGTCGAGGCCTTGGACAGTGGGACTCCGCCCCTTAGCTCCGCTACCATGGTGACCGTGGAGCTGATGGACGTCAATGACAACGCCCCCACCTTCAGCGAGGAGATATACAACGTGCTGGTCAGCGAGGACGCCTCCATTGGCCAGACCATTACCAGGGTACCATGGGCTATTTTTCCGTCATTCATTATCATCTTATCTTATCTGATTTTTTTCCGTTTTGAATCGAGAATCGATTTGAATCGTTGACCCCATAACGTTTGAAATTGAAGCAAATCGGGATATTCCGGAAGACGAACATCCCTTCTCTAATAGCTAAAGGTTTCTAATTAATTAAACTTGGGGAAAAGCTTTTAAATCTGACCTACAGCACCTCTATATGTAATGTATATATAGTTTTTTTTCAATTCATGCCCTCATTTGTCTCTGAGTTTAAGTGAAACTCCCCTCCCACTCACTGCGCTGTTCCCTGTGTGATGGACGCAGCTGCTGGCTGAGGACCTGGACAGCCAGGTCAACGGCCACATCACCTACTCCATACTGAAGGGGGACCGTGGCAACCAGTTCTGGATTGACCCCGTCACCGGCCTGCTCAAAGTCAATAAGCGTTTGGACCGAGAGCTGGTAAGGATGTGTCTGCGAGTACAATAGCGGCAAATAGGAATCGATAGTAATTTTACGGTTCGTGAGCACGGGCAGAGTGGAATACACCGGGACCTCTCAAGGTGAACGCTAATGTCTCACATTATGCACGTGGGAGGGCTTCACTTATCAGTTTGCACTCGCAGGCATAAAGGTATGTGGCTTTGTATCAATGCTCCGATGCACAATCTCTCTCTCTCTCTCTCTCTCTCTCTCTCTCTCTCTCTCTCTCTCTCTCTCTCTCTCTCTCTCTCTCTCTCTCTCTCTCTCTCTCTCTCTCTCTCTCTCTCTCTCTGCAGGTATCTAGGTACTCTCTCTCGGTGCAGGCGTTTGACAGTGGCTCCCCGGCCATGTCCTCCACTGCCACCGTTAACATCGACGTATCTGACGTCAACGACAACCCCCCTGTCTTCTCCCCCCCCAACTCCACCGCCGTCATCCAGGTAGTGCCCCACTGTGTGTGTGTTTGCATGCGTGCAATGCATGTATGTGTGTGAGTGTGTGAGTGTGTTTGTGTGAGTGTTTGTGTGTGTTTGGGTATTTGTGTGTTTGAGTGCAACCATGTGTTAAAGCCCATGCGCCGTACCTCTGCATCAGTGCACGTCTCTGCGTGCACATGCAGGCATGAGAGTGCGTGTGCGGTGTGTGTCTGTGCGTGTGTGTGAGTGTGTGTGTGCGGTACATTGATCCTGGATGTCAGTGTGTCACATGGTATCCTCCTGCTTCCAGTTGAACCAACCGGCCGGGGCCAGTGTCCTGCAGCTGACGGTGAAGGACCCCGACTCCCCCAGGAACGGCCCCCCGTTCGAGTTCCGCATCGCCGCCGGCAACGAGGGGAACTACTTCTCCCTGGACCGGTCCGGGACGCTGCGGACCACACGGGTGCTGGGACCCCAGGCCCGCCGAGAGTTCACCCTGGAGATCCAGGTGAGGCGCTGAGACCGGGCTTAAGTGCATTCTGCTGGTTCCTTTCTTTATGGAGCTTATAAAAGGCACTAAAAGCATCTCAAAAAAGTGAACGGAGGAAAGATTTACCACCCTGACTCTGGTTTAGCAGCTCTTTTGTTACGGAAATTGAAGCATAGAGAATGTTGGAAGAAGGACATGTCTTTGCACCATTCCCAGATCCCTTTTCCATGGATATTCGGTCGATTTTAATAGGAAACGAACCAAAATGCTTTCGCTACCATTCACCGAAAAACAGCCTTCCAGGTAAAACGCATTCAGACAGTGTCTTCAAATGTCTTCAAAGTAAGCCCGTTGTTGTGTCTGGTTGTGTTTGTTCCAGGCCAGTGATTCCGGCCGACCCCGTCTGGCCTCCTCCTCCTGGGTGTACCTGAGGGTCATCGGGAACAGCCAATACAAGCCCTCCGTCTCGCCGCTGGAGGTCTTCATCGTCATGGTGACCGACTCCTTCCCGGGCGGCCCCGTCGGCCGCATCTACGCCACGGACCGCGACGTGAACGACGTCCTCTCGTACACCCACAGGCCCGCGCTCAGGAGCATGTTCCAGGTCAACCGGCAGGACGGCAGCATCGTGGCTCTGCCGGGGCTGGAGCCCGGCAGGTACCTGGGATACGAGCACTTCCTGTCCCACGTGCACACAACGAGAACACTACAACCACTTCCTGTCCCATATGCACACAAGCAGGACACTTCCTTTCTCACACGCACACACAGCGAGAACACGTCCTTTCGCACATGCACACACACAAGGAGAACACTACAACCTTTCCTGTCTCTCATGTACACAAGGAGAACGCTACAACCACTTCCTGTCTCTCATGGACACAAGGAGAACACTCCAAACATTTCCTGTCCCACATGCACACATGGAGAACACCCCAAACACTTCCTGTCCCATATGCACACAAGCAGAACACTTCCTGCCTCACACACACACACACACACACACACAAGGAGAACACTTCCTGTCTCACATGCACACAAGGAGAACACTACAACCACTTCCTGTCTCACATGCACACAAGCAGAACACTTCCTGTCTCACACACACACACACACACACACAAGGAGAACACTTCCTGTCTCACACACACACACACAAGGAGAACACTTCCTGTCTCACATGCACACAAGGATAACACTACAACCACTTCCTGTCTCACATGCACACATGGAGAACACTACAACCGCTTCCTGTCTCACACACACACGAGAGAACACATCTTGTCTCACATGCACACAAGGAGAACACTCCAAAAACTTCCTGTCTCACACACACACACACACACACACACACACACACACACACACACACACACACACACACACACACACACACACACACACACACACACACACACACACACACACACACACACAATTTCCTGTCACCCATACACACAAGGAGATCACTTCCTGTCTCAGATGTAAGACTGGACTTTACTTCACTGAGCCACTTGCTGGCTCAGTGAAGTAATTTAAATGCACCACATACAAAGAGAAGGCTGTACGCCCACAGGGATTGAGGTTACTGGACTCTCTCAGCGTAGACAGATCTTATCTTAGGTTTCTTCAGTGAGCCTCACCTTTTTTTTGTGCGTGCGCAGGGTTTGGAGAGAGCAGGGAGAGGTAGGGGTGAGAACCAGAGTTTTTATAGCAAAGAATATTAAGGCTTGAGCTAGATTGACATTAGGGCTGTGCAAAGAATACAATTTTGATCGCGATTTTGAATTTTGGGTCAAAAAATCCCCAAATTAATATAATCGAGTTGAAACGATTATTATTATAAAAAAAGAGATAAATATAGGCCTATATGAATATATCGATGCATGCAGCTGGATACATATTTGTACATTATTCTCGATTGGAAAATTTTCGATAGTTCTGGATAAACGCTGAATAAATGCATCATGTTTCAAACACAAAAATTATCGTTTTAATAATCGTGATTTCAGTAATGACCAAAATAATCCTGATTATGATTTTTCTTTCGAGCAGCCCTAATTGAAATTGCAAACTTGCACATTGAACCTTCTAAGTTTGAGACGTCTGTGCGACTAGTTCACCCTCTGCTTCCCCCCCCCCCCCCCCCCCCAGGTACCAGCTGAACGCCACGGTGAGCGACGGCCGCTTCGCCGTCATCGCCGACGTGTCCGTGCGCGTGGAGCAGCTGACGGAGGTGGTGCTGCGCAGCGCGGTGGCCGTGCGCTTCAGCTCGCTCTCCCCGGAGGACCTCCTGGGCCGCTACCTCGGCCAGGTGCGTCTGATGCTCCGCTCCCTGGGGGCCTGGGCCTTCCCGCCGGGCCAGGTGGACTTCATCCACGTGCTGGGCGTGCAGCCGGTGGACGGCGCCGGCGACGTGGACCTGTTCCTGGCCATGGAGCGGCCCTCGCAGCCGGCGGGGACCGGGGGTGGAGGTGGAGGTGGCGGAGGCGGAGGCGGAGGTGGTGGTGGGGGAGACGGCTTCTTCTCCCCGCAGGAGCTGGCGGAGAAGCTGGCGGAGGCCCGGGCGCGCGGCCAGTTCCGGGGGGTGCTGGCGGGGGCGGAGGTGCTGGACCAGACCTGCTCCGGGGAGCTGGACTGCGGGGACATGGTGTGCGAGCAGACCCTGGTGATGGCGCCGCGCGCCACGGTCACCTACAGCACCGAGCGGGTCAGCCTGGTGTCCCCCACGTTCAGACGCATGGAGGCCTGCACGTGCCCCGGTAATGCCCCGGTGAAGACATCGTGCTGCTGCACAGTGTCTGCCTTTTATCGCCCTGTTTGGGATTCTACAGAGCTCCTGAAGGTCTTCAGTGCTTAAATCAGTCCAGCTTTTCTCAAAGGAGTGTGTGTGTGTGTGTGTGTGTGCGTGGGTGTGAGTGCGTTTGTTGGTGTGTGAGTGTGTGTTTGTGTGTGTTTGTGAGTGTATGTGTTTGTCCGTGTCTGTGTGGTGAGTGTGTGTGTGTGATTGCGTTTGTGTGTGTGTGTGTGTGTGTGCTTGTGTTTGTCTGTTAGTGTGTGTTTGTCTGTGAGTGTGTGCGTGTGTGTGTGTGTGTTTGTGTGTGTGTGTGTAATTAGATTAACCGACACATCTTTTGTATTACTATTATGTCGCTGAACTGTTTGTAATTCCCAGTTATGCTGTTAAGTAATCACCGCGCATTAGAGTTTGTGCTTGTTCCGGTCAATACATCCCTCTCTCCCCCCAAACAGGGGGATTCTGCTCCACTCCTCTTGAGCTCTGTGAAGGTCAATCCTGTCCATCAGACATGCAGTGTGTACGCTCCGGTGTGACAGCGCCCTCTGTCTGCCAGTGTCAGCCCGACAGGCTGGACGAATGCGCCGGTGGGTTCAACTGATATTTATATGCAGAGTAGAAATTCAAGTAGACGTTGAGGAAATCGCATAGCTGAATAAATCTGTTGTATAAGTGTGTTGTTGTTCCTAGTGGTTGTATTAGCTGAAAGCCCTCTTCTTGCTGATATTTCCCTTGTGTGTTGTGTGAATATGGAGAGCAGGCCAGACCTCGCTGAGCTTCTCTGGGAACAGCTACATCAAGTACAGGGTGACGGAGACGGCGGCAGGCGGGGAGATGAGACTGGGCCTGAGGATCAGAACCCTTCAGGCCAGGGGGGTCATCATGTTCTCCCGCACCAACCCCTGCACCATGCTGAAGGTACACACACTTACGGGCACGCACGCACAGACACACACAGACACACAGACACAAACACACACACACACACACACACACACACACACACACACACACACACACACACACACAGACTCAGAAACACACAGATTAATCCCTGCACTATGCTGAAGGTACACACACACACACACACACACACACACACACACACACACACACACACACACACACACACACACACACACACACACACACACACACACACACTCACACACTTACCCCTGTACTAGGCTGAAGGTAGGCACACACACACTCACACACAGCCACACACACAGACGTCCAAACACACACACCCACTAACTAACCCCTGCACTATTCTGAAAGTGCACACACACACATGCACGCACACACACAAACACACACACACACACACACACACATATACTAAACCCTGCACTATGCTGAAGGTATACACACACGCACACGCACACTCACACACACACACACCCTCACTCATTAATTATTGAGTGACATGGTGATTGGATGGCCTGGTTTCCCCCGTACAGATCGAGGGCGGCCGACTGTGGTTCCAGCTCGAGTGTGACAACACGCTCGGCATCATGGGGATCTCCGGCCGTCCGATCAACGACGGCCTGTGGCACGCCGTGGCCCTGGAGCTCACCCACAACTACAGCCTGCTGTCGCTGGACGACAGCTACGTGGAGCGCCGCCGCGCCGCCCGGGCCCCCGTCCGCCTCTGGCCCCTGGCCCCCGACTCCTCCTTCTTCTTCGGGGCCCAGGTGAGGCCTCCCCCGGGGCCGGGGGGGGAGCGCGGCGGCGCGGGGTCCGGGGCTAGCCAGAGCGAGGCCCCGGGGGACCCCAGGGACGCCAGGGGTCCCCCCAGGGCCCAGGACGGCTTCCAGGGGTGCCTGGGCTCGCTGCGGCTGAACGGCAACGAGCTGCCGCTGCAGAACAAGAGGAGCCGCTACGCCGAGGTGGCGGGCCTGAGCGAGGTGAAGCTGGGCTGCGTGCTCTACCCGGACCCCTGCGTCAGCCAGCCCTGCCTCAACGGGGCCCCCTGCAGCAGCCTGCCCTCCGGAGGTCAGTGGGACAGGGAGCGGGGGGAAGCACCGGAGGCCTCGGCCGCCTGGTGGCCATCCCGGTTCAAAAACAGTAGCCGGGTGGGGACAGGGGATGCGGGATCTGAACTCAGTTTCTCCACAGTTAGTTGGGAGCGTGTATACCGGCGGTTGATAACTGAATGTTGTCGTTATTGATTTAGAATGAAATGGACAAGGTTGACTTTAAAGCGGATGTGTTTGTTTTTAATTAGCTTGATCTGACGCACTCTTCTAAACTGTTGCTTGGCGTTACAATTTAGGCAACATCTTGGGTTGGAAATGTGCGCTCAAACGCATTCTGTTCGGCTTTTGGATGAATTACTCTGCGGGGCAATGCAGATAAATCTTGCCAAGTATATTTAGCACCATTCAAACACAAAGGCCACAAAAGCTAGAAATCATATGTGAAGGACTTAGGTTAAAAGATTATCAGAAAAAGGGTGAACGTTAAATTGAAGCATAAGAAGGCAAGATAATAAATGAATCGCAGATTATTATTTTATTTTTTAGAGCTGCAAACGATATAAAAAATAACTAAGTGTAGTAGTCAGATAACACATGTCCTGGGGGCTTCTTCCACACCTGGGAGTGTTATTTGTCGGTTGAGATGTTCCCTCAGGAGTATTTCGCTTCCTACAAAGGGATTCTCGTCACCTTGTCACCTTTCTCAGGTTTCGGGTGCAGTTGCAGCGCTGGGTTCACCGGCGGGCGCTGTGAGGTGGAGCTGACTTCCTGTCTGCCCAACCCGTGTCAGAATGGGGGCGACTGCACGCCGGCGGGGGGCTCCTTCCTCTGCAGTTGTCCCCGGGGTCTCGTGGGACTTGTGTAAGCGAGTCCCGACATCACAGACATACTCGCACACACGCACAAACACAAACGCATGCACGCACGCACGCACACACACGTAAGCACACACACACAGAGACACACATGAATGCACAAACAAACACACGCGCAAACACACACACACTCACACGCACGCACACAAACGCAGGATAAAGCCATATTTAGGGATTGTTTGACACATTGTTCATTTTAACAAGCGTCTGATAAGCATTGCACATTGGTGTCAGTGTTGTGCATACACGGTGTTTGCATGCCCACACAGATACACAAACTACAGTACACCTAGGATATGTGTTTGGATTAACAGTACTTACCCACACACACACACTCACCCATCAAAGATATTTCCTCGTTGTAGCCAATAGCTTTGATATTTTTTTCAAACTAATTGAGTTTAACTGTCTATCATTACTTGCTGACTGCCTTTTTAATTATGTTGTGATGTCCTTTGAAAGACCCTTTCCGTGTGTCACCACTAGAGGGTAGAAATGTTACCTCTACTAATTTCCTTCTCTTTAATCGCTATCCCTCAAATTTCCCTTTTTCTTTAACTCAAACTACTGAATCGAAGTCAAACCAATTATTAAAAGTACAAGCCTCAAGTAACATGTAACAGATTGACGTTTTGAATGTGTACCACATCGCCAGTCGTAGTCAAAACCCTCTGTTGCTTCTACCCATTTAATTACAATGCCACCCTTTAAAAGGGGCAACAATCCGCCCATAACAGACGATATAGGAGGATACTCTTGGTTTTAAATGAAAGCTTTTTCAGAGACACAAAGCCATGTTTTCCGAGTTCTAATAGGAGAAAATAATTGAAAGGGGAAAGTGTGTTAACCTCTGTTCGTTCATTGCAATGCCAGTGGGGGGGGTCGCCTTGTCATCTTGGAAATGGTGAACTGGGCCAGTCAATATTGTTCATGGCTGTCTGTGTTTCTGTGTGTGTTGTGTGTGTTTGTGTTTATTTCTCTTTGTGCTCACAGCAGACAAACCCATCAACTGCTTCTCCCAACCAATACTTTTTAACAATATAAATATTGCAATCATTTGAATATTTACTTTGAAATGTCACATCTTGCTATTTTACTCAAGCAATTAAACCCTCCGAAATGATAAGCAGACATGAAGCAGACATGAAGCTCAACTGAACTCTATCTCTTCTAGCGCCCAAAACCACTGTGCCGCTTTCACACCAAAAAGAACCGAGAGCCAGTTCCGGGCTGGTGCTAGGGCCAGTTCCAAACTGGTTCCAGCCTTACCCCAGTTAAGAATCGGTTGGTTTCACACCGGCGAGAGCCAGCCACGGAGCCGGCGTGAGCAACGTCATGACGTCACTGCAAACGTCTCCGCTAGTGAGCTTGGACAGAAGCATACGTCCGACATCTTTCTTTATTCAGGGTGGAAATAGTAACATAGTTACGCCATTAAATGCGTTTATGGAAACATTTTTAGCGAGAAATTTGCATTTTACTTTCATAATGTTCGCTCGGTGAATGTGAAGGATGTTTGGTTTGATAGTTATGACGAAGAGGGAACGCTCCGTTCACTTGCATGGACATGGACTCATCTAGCTGCGTTGGCGCGTTGACGCGTTGAAGGTTGAACCACCACACAATGATCAAGCGTCAGGTTAGGCGCGCAGAAGAACAATTTCGTCTTCGATTCAATCCGTGTATGGTTCGTTCTTTGAATATTCCGATTTAAAACAAAATCAGAAAAAACAAAAAAGAACCATACACGGATTCACGTCCATTGTTTACTTCGGTGTTTTAAAAAATGCCGGTCTTCGTTGGTCTTCGTGTTTATGAAGGTACGGATAACTCCGCCCCCTGCCCCCGGCGTAAAAGCGGTTCTAGTTCTAGCCCAGCTCTAAAGTGGGGCCAGAGTTGAACCGGTTTTTAGGGGCCGGAGCCGGTTCTTTGGCGGTGTGAAACCAAAGCCCTGGCCCTAGCTCCGAACTGGCCCGGAACCGGCCCCGATTTTGCGGCGGTGTGAAAGGGGCACATGTATGGCGACACATTAGTGCCATAATTCACTAATGTGATAAAAGATGCATTCGGGCGTATTATATTATTCCACACGCGTAGATATTAACTGCGAGCGCGCAAATGATTTCTTGCGCGCGCAAATTATCTCAGCGCGCGCAAAACAGCCTCTCGCTCGCGCAAATTACCTCAGCGCGCGCAAAACCTCTCGCGAAAGATGTTTTTACGCTCTCGCTCGAATTTAATTTTGGCACTATGTGGGAGGGAACTAAGGCAGGGCGGGCTTTCCTATGATTGGCCGTTTCTGAAGCGCGATATTTGATTGACAGCCCTCCTCAGCCCTCCTCTCATTCAATTCTGAATTGTACAGTAAATGGCTGAAACGATAGTTACTTATTGTAACTCTAGATTCTATGAGTATAGGCGCAGCCTTTTAAGGCTATCGCTATTGGGTTATCCCTAGGCGTGAGACGTAGCACTGAAAAATTTGTAATCCCCGACCACCAACAGCGTGGGCCTCAATTACGTCCGCGTGCGGCGTGCCTCAACGACGTCCGCATTTCGCAGATATAGTCGGGCGCCGGCGGACGTTCTGCTCCCAATAATCAGCTTTTCTTCAGCTATTTAAAGGACAATGAGGCCGACACTTAAAAGGCTGCGCCTATGCTCATAGAATCTGGAGTTACAATACGTAACTATTGTTTCAGCCATTTACTGTACAATTCAGAATTGAATGTGAGGAGGGCTGTCAATCAAATATCGCGCTTCAGAAACGGCCAATCATAGGAAAGCCCGCCCTGCCTTGGTTCCCTCCCCCATAGTGCCAAAATTAAATTCGAGCGAGAGCGTAAAAACATCTTTCGCGAGAGGTTTTGCGCGCGCTGAGGTAATTTGCGCGCGCGAGAGGCTGTTTTGCGCGCGCAGAGATCATATGCGCGCTCGCAGTTAATATCTACGCGTGTGGAATAATATAATACGCCCGAATGCATCTTTTATCACATTAGTGAATTATGGCACTAATGTGTCGCCATAAACATGTCCCATTTTCGTTACTCTCACACGTCTAGTGACTGGTGCCATGTTTCCTCTCTCCTGGTCTATGCCCAACAGGTGCGAGGAGGATGTCAACGAGTGTTTGAGAGAGGAGTGTGCGAACGGAGGGGTGTGTGTGAACACATACGGGGCCTTCTACTGTAACTGCACCCTGGGCTTCGAGGGACAGCTCTGTGGGGCCCCCAGCGATGACGAGGGTGACACACAGGTAACAGCTTTGTGATGAAGAATCCGGAAATAACTCATAGGTTTACAATCGACAGGCGCATTTCCTGTTGGTTTATGGCTCCCCATCCTTGTCAATGCATCAAAGGAAATGGATGAGGGGGACCTTAAGGCAGATGGTTGTGGTTTTAAATAACTTGATCTGACTCATTTTGGCAGACTTCAATTGTCACTTATCTTTGTTTCGATATGTGCACTCAAACACATTCTGTCATGTAGACGCTTGGTTGGGTATGATAGGGACCTGGATGAATTACTCAGACCGTGCGGCCGCAACGATAAAACTTGTAACTTTTATTTTTATAGCACCATTGAAACGCAAGACCTTCTATAGTGAGTACAAAGCTAGAAACCATTAAAAGGACAATAGTTAAAAGACTGTTAAAAAAAGGACAAATGTTAAATCAGGGTTTGGGTTAGGGTTAGGGGAATTAAGAAAATATTTTTATCAAAAAAAAAATCATCTAAAGCTGCGGCAAACTATATAATAAATAATGAGGGTTTCTTTCTAGGAAGGCGTCAGAGGTTCTGAGGGCTATTCCACCTCTGTGAGGTTAAAAATACGATTTCTGAAAAATGTATCTGTTTAAAAACTAGACTTCTTAGTTTAGTTTATAGCAATGCAACATGAGTCATTCACTCCCATTTTTCTTAACTGCCTGCAGTTGTGTTCCTCTGCGACTACAGTCCATCATCTCATGTTGGGACATGGTCGCAAGATTCTCTAAGAAAAACACCAGAAACCCAATGGGAACTATTCCTACACCCAATTTCTTGTAAAGATAAATTGTAGCCATTGACATTGAATACAATCCTTTTATTTATTATTTAACAAACTGCATGCTGCTCATGTTGTTAAGATCTGAGCGTGGATGCATTATTAACCTACGTTGACTAATGCGTTGATATAAAAACAAACCACGGTATGTTGTATGACCCGAGGAGAGAGCGCGTCAGGAGATAATTACCTCTGCTGCTGATTATGGTTCAAGCAGATTCAAAACATCACTCTTGATGATTTGTAATATATATATTTTATCAGTAACATGTATAGATATTATCAGTCAATTGTGTTTGTGTCACTAAGTGTGTTTTTCAATATTTGTAATAAATGAGGCAAGGATTCCTGCTCACCCAGCACAGCAAGCCTCCCCCAGACAAAGCCTCTGTGAAAGTCAGGCAAAAGTGGCATAATAAGCAATTCAACTTTTAATCAAAGTTAACAGATTCATACTATCATATTTGTGACTTAACATTCTTGTTTGTGTCTTTGCTTGTTTGTGTTGGTGATTGTTGTGTGTGTGTTTGTTTATGTGAGTGCTTGTTTGTGTGTCTGCTTTTCTGTGTGTTTGTGTGTGTGCTTGTTTGTGTGTGTGCGTGTTTGTTTGTGTGCCTGTTTGTGCGTTTGTGTATTTGCTTTTTTGTGTGTGTCCTTGTTTGTGTGTGTTCTTGTTTGTGTGTGTTCTTGTTTATGTGTGTGCTTGTTGGTGCTTATTCTCGTTTGTGTGTGTTATTGTTTGTGTGTGTGCTTCTTTGCCCGTATTCCTTGTTTGTGTCTATTCTTGTTTTTGTGTTTGTCTCTTCTTGTTTGTGTGTTCTTGTTTGTGCGTATTCTTGTTGGTGCGTATTCTCGTTTGTGTGTGTTCTTGTTTGTGCGTATTCTTGTTGCTGCGTATTCTCGTTTGTGTGTGTTCTTGTTTGTGTGTGTGTTTGTTGGTGCGTATTCTCGTTTGTGTGTGTTCTTGTTTGTGCGTGTGTTTGTTGCTGCGTATTCTCGTTTGTGTGTGTTCTTGTTTGTGTGTGTGTTTGTTGCTGCGTATTCTCGTTTGTGTGTGTTCTTGTTTGTGCGTGTGTTTGTTGGTCCGTATTCTCGTTTGTGTGTGTTCTTGTTTGTGCGTGTGTTTGTTGTTGCGTGCTCTCGTTTGTGTGTGCTCTTGTTTGTGCGTGTGTTTGTTGGTCCGTATTCTCGTTTGTGTGTGCTCTTGTTTGTGCGTGTGTTTGTTGTTGCGTGCTCTCGTTTGTGTGTGTTCTTGTTTGTGCGTGTGTGTGTTGTTGCGTGCTCTCGTTGGTGCGTGCGTGTCGCCGCGGCGCACAGGCGGAGCCCCTGTCCTACATCGGCCCCGGGGAGATGGTCGGCATCGGGGTGCTGGTCCTCGTGGTCGCCGTCCTGCTCGTCGTCTTCGTGGGCTTCAGGAAGAAGATCTCCCTGAGGAAGGAGTCGGACGGCGGGGGCGGGGCCGGGGGCCGGCCCGCCATGGGCGTCTCCACGGTGACCTCGGAGGCGGGCTACATGCTGCGAGAGAAAGGCGGCGGCACGGCGGGCATGGAGTTCCAGGCCATGCGAGCGTCGGCGGGCTCTTCCTCGGGGACCTCCGGTTGCTTCGGCGACGGAGGCGGAGTCGGCGGCGGCGGCGGCGGCGGCGGCGGCGGCGGCGGCGGCGGGGGGGGGTCCGCCTCAGGTCATGGTGCGGCCCAACTGCCACTCGCCCAAGCTGCCGGGAGACCTGTGCGGGGGGCGGGGCGCCCAGAGGACCAGCGGGGACCGGGCACGTCCAGCGAGGGCAGCCAGGTGGGGGGGCCGGCCGTCTGGGATGCCTGTTGGGTTTGTTTTCCTCTGTCGTGGAGAATAGGGACCAGGGTGGGCGACGTGGAAATGATTTTTTTTTAAAGCGAAGCTGGTCTGTGGATTTTAATTCAGCCTAACCAGAGCCCACTTTGCAGTCTTCTACGGCGGCTCTCTGAAGCTGCTCTTCAGAGAGCCGTCTTTCGTAGACCTCATTTGGTCAGCCTGCAAGCCCGTGATGGGGGGCCTGGGTTCAGCGTGGAAGCGTATAGCTTCAGGCTTCAACACAAAAACGAAAAAAACACGTTGGAAACTAGATGCTGCCATGGTTACACATGGACATAAGATTGATTTTGCATTATGACCAAGCCGACACAAGGGCTTATTTACATGATGAGGCAAGCACACCTGATCACAGCTCAAGCACATGGGTCCTTGTGTTGTTGTTGGTTATCCAACTCAATGCCCTTCTAGCCTGATGGCAGCAACACAATTCCATATTTTTTGATCCAACTCATGTCAGATATGTTTAGCTGCTTTGTGTGTGTGTGTGTGTGTGTGTGGGGGGGGGGGGGGGGGGTGTTCTTCATGTATGTACGTTTTTATATTTTTATTTTCTCCCTCAGTTGAGCAGCTTCCTCTCCGACACGTCTCACCTCCGGGGCGGGGCCAGCAGGAGGGGCGTGGCCGTGTGCAGCGTCGCGCCCAATCTCCCGCCGGCGTCTCAGCGTCACTCGGAGCATAGCCCCGCCCACAAGGTGTCCTGGGACTCGGTGGGGGGGCACGGGGGCCAGAGGGGCCAGCCGCTGGACGACCGGGAGCAGGAGTGGGGCCAGAGGGCCTTCCAGCTGGAGAGGACCCAGAGAGGGGACTCCAGCCCACCGGGTGAGTTCCAACGACCGGCTGGGTTCCAAAGGTACCGTGGTTAGAACTCAACCGAGTCCTTGGACCGGTTGAGTTCCAAGGACTGGGTGGGTTCCAAGGACTGGGTGAGTTCCAAATGTACCGTGGTTGGAAACTTGGAACTCACCCCGTCCTTGGAACTGACCCGGTGAGTTCCAAGGACCGGGTAAGTTCCAACCACCGTTCCATTGCCAAATGTCCCATGGTGCATCTGGGCTGTAGGGTTTTGGAATTGGATTAAAGATGATTTGGTAACTTGTTATAATATTGGTACAATTATTCACAATTAATAAAGATGAGTAAATGCAGTATAAAGCATTAACCAGCAATTAACTAACAGTTGATTAGCAGCTCACCTTTGCTCTGGTCACCATTTTCTAATGGTGTTCATGATTGCTACTGTTGTTCATGTTAACTAAGAGATTAATGTGTACATTATTTAGAAGGGTTCGGTTACCCTATTAAATAATGCATACATTAATACCTTGGTTAACTTGAAAAACCATTGGTAAATGGTTAGTTAATTGTTATTATTGCTTATAACTGCAGAGTTAAGATAATTAGTGGTTTATTATTGTACCCATATGTATTACCAATGGTTCACTTAAGGCCTCTAATATAGGTGTAATTATTAGTTAGGTTGCTCACTTTAAATTTGTCAGTATAATTGATCAGTGGGTAGGAATTAGATGAGAAATGGTTCCAAGTTATCCCAGGGGTTAACGTGGTCAATGTCAGTACAAGACAGGATCTGGGGAAGGCAAAGCATCATGGTATCCTACTCTAGCAAAGTGTGTACAGCTGCACCTGAGTCCAACATAGGCACACACATCATGTGTATGTGTGCAACGAACGTAGGATCAAGAAACCCTGCTATCGGCTGGGTGTTGCACCCAGAGCTCCTCCACGGAGCACTTTCCATTCACAGGGACGGGAACGGAACCTTTTGATCACAGCCACGTGCGCGTCGGGCAGCCGGGAGGAGGCTGTTACACTGTGCTTACTTTGCCACTGTAATTAAGTAATCAGTGGTCTTCTTGAGAGGTACCACCTTCATCAAGATATTATGGACTTTATGGATTTTTTCTTAACAGGAAAGACTACTTTTTGGTAATGAAATGGGCTGGTGGTGATTTTGAAGGGCAATACTTTAGATGTAATTTGTTTGAAATGTCGTAGCCACCTGTTAGCCATTAGTGAGTGAACTGCGCTGTGAGGATATCTGCTTCGAGGTTGAATGATTGGTACTTTCTGATCAATCTCTCTTGTCTCCTCCCTGATGAGTTTGGTGAATTCGTCTTCCCTGTTAATCACAGGTGTGTAAAATGCATCAGTTCTAAACGGCGGTGAAACACAGGGCGAGGGGAGGGGGCATATACTTTGGTGGTTTGGTTTGAAAGACCTGCTCTCTTCTGCGTTTTTCTGCCCGTTCTTTTGACAACTGTCAATCTTATATCTATAATCGTATCGTGCATGTGTTTGTTTGCGGGCTTGCCATGTGTGTGTTTGTGTGCGTCTGTGTGTGTGTGCAAGTGCGTGCTTGTGTCTTTGTGTGTGTGTGTGTGTGTGTGTGTGTGTGTGTGTGTGTGTGTGTGTGTGTGTGTGTGTGTGTGTGTGTGTGTGTGTGTGTGTGTGTGTGTGTGTGTGTGTGGCAGAGGAGGCAGCTGATTTGCTGGAGGAGGCTCAGTGCTTCTCGGACAGCCTCTCCGAGGCCCGTTCTCTCAGCTCCTTCACCTCAGAGTCCGTCGATGACAACGGTAAGAAGAAGACGCAGCGTTGCCAGATTGGGCCAGATTTCCCACCCAATCTGGTAAGATTGGTTGGCCAGATTGGATGGGAACAGCGCTGATCCTGCTGTGTTTTGCGAGCGGTGCCAACAGGAAGCCTTGGCTTCTGTCTGTGATCTTTATAGAGTTCTTGGTCGTACCGCCGTACACACCAATGGTGATCTAAACCCTTTAAAGGGCTCATTGTAATGCCACCAGGTGTGGGTGTGATTAGCTGGTACAAGCCGTTTGGCACAGGGAAGGAATGATTTTCATAGTGACATCACAAGTGTATGATGCATGTGTATCCTTTAGTTGGCAACGAATGGGTTCCAACCATGTAAACACTATACATGGTTATTTATGAGGAACTTTATAAAGGTATGCCAAGAATTTGGAAAATACATTTTAACATTTTAATATTGGCTCAAACAGCACAAAGAACATCATTTAATTTTCTACATTCCCATGCAATCAGAAACAACAACAATTTGGTATTTGAGTCGAATCTTCTTCTTATGATCATGGTGTCGTATGTAAGCCTGGGTCAGGATTTTGTTTTCTCTCCGATTAATGTAGTTGAAAGGAAAGAAGCAAGGACTAGGAGTGTGTTTACCACACACAAACACACAGACACATACACTCTTCTACAAATGCATATTGTTAACGTAAGCTAACATGCAATCACTACTGATAAACACTGTAGACATCGCCATCCTTACAATGACTTGATAGCAAAAATGGTTTCATAATCTGTTCAGTGAGCGTGTCTGTGTGTGTGTTTGTGTGTGTATCTTTGTGTGTATAAGCCTGGGTCTGGGTTTTGTTTTCTATCCAATTAATGTAGTTGAAAAGAAAATAGCAAGGACAAAAGTTGTGTTTACGACACAAAAAGACTCATATACTCTGCGACACACACACACACACACACACACACACACACACACACACACACACACACACACACACACACACACACACACACACACACACACACACACACACACACACACACAGCAATACTGCAACCTTAGTGTTGACTGACAGTCCCACCCTGTAATGGGAACCTTGGCCTTCTCATGCAGACACCTACATTGTCTTCTTCTCTTTGTCCCCCCCCCACCCACCCCCGCCCCTGTTGTTATTATTACGCTCCAGCCTCGATTGTGACGGTCATACGTCTTCCCAACAATGCTGTTGGCAGTATCGAAAGCGACGGTAAGTCGGGGGGGGGTTAAAACAAAAACCCTGATCTTTTCCTAACAATCTCCGCAGCCGTGCTGAAGAGATCGCTCAATGCTGTCCCACACGATGCTGTTGTGAACGCCACCCTCCACGCTTCTCAGCATTGACGTGGTGGCGGCTGACATCAGCTTCGCTCGCTGGCAGGCATCTGTGTTTAGCCTGGGATTCAAGGGCTGGGGTGTGTGTTTGTCTTTGTGTCTTGGTGTCTGTGTGTCCCCCTGTGTCTGTATGTCTGTGGGTTTTCCATCTTTCCGTGTGTGTGTGTGTGTGTGTGTGTGTGTGTACTGTGTGTGTGTCTGTGTTTGTCTCTGTGTGTGTGTGTTCGGTTCTATCCGTCTGTGTGTGTCTGTTTCTGTGTGTGTCTCTGTGTGTCTGTATCTATGTGTGTTAGTGTGTGTTTCTGTCCGTAACTTTGTATCTATCTGTCTGTCTGTCTTTGTCCTTGCGTGTCCCTTTGTGTGTGTCTGTTTTTCCATGTATTTGTCTTTGTTTGTATGTGTGTGTGTGTTTGTGTGTTTGTGTATGTCCCTATCTTTGTGTGTTGGTCGATATGTGTGTGTCGGTCATTGTGTGTCTCCCAGGTGTGTTGTCAGCTGATGATCTTCTCATGTGATTGTATAGGCCTTGATTATATCATATCCTTTTCCAGACATTACATAATCAAACCTTTCAAACCTATCCTGTTAAAAACAGTTATTGTGTCTCCTTTTTGTATTCATGGTTTTTATTTGGACAATGTTACTTTGATTCCTGCAAGGTTTTTTCACCATGATCACCTGGAATGATCTAGTAATGTTATTACATATTAAGTTCATGCTGTTACAAGTTCTCCCATTGTTTATTACATTGTTTATTGTGTATTAACACTGTAACAAGGACACTGTTATTTATATTTTATTTATATCTTAAAAAATGTCCCAATTTACATCTCAGTTAGAGTCTTAAAATAATAAACAATCGTGATTCATGATTTTTATTTATCATAATTCATGGCAGATTTTCTTTTCCATAACAGCTACCTTTTGAATAATGTATGTTATTCATGCATGCTAATGCTATGACTGGAAATTATTTTTAGTGTTCCTGGCATATGGGTTTTGTCCCTAGCATGAGTTATGATATTGAGGAACATATGTGAATGGGTGCGTTTGTATCTGTGTGCGTGTGTGCGTGTGTGTATGTTTCTGTCTGTGTGTTTGTGTGTGTTTATTTATTTGTGTGTGTGTGATTGTGGCTTGACATTGGCCAGGATGCAGTGTGGTGCGTTTTTTTAAGCCTCCGTTGTAAGTCATCCAGAATTTCTCTGCATTGAATTGTGTGCATAAGTAACACGTTTCACCACGAAAAATGCACCCTTCTCCTTTCTCATCTCCTGCCTCATTGCTCTCGCTTTCCGTTCTACTTTCCAGCGGGTCCCCACACGCGCCGCGATGAGGGTGTCTGCGCGGAGCGGGTCAAAGACTACATCGTGGATTGTAAGGCCCACCTGTCTTCATTCTTTTGTATCCATAGTGTCTTCTCTCATCTGACAGACTAGGGGAAGTCTCGCTTTGAGGGAGCGCTCTGTGTGAACGCTGGTGATTTATACAGGGAAAACAGGGTATGGTTACCGGGGAAGGGCTGGTTTCAAGACGGTCTCTGCCCACGCGTGTTATTGATGCACTGTGCACCAGGCTCTGACATGGGCATTAAAGCCTCTTTTACATCCCACACACACACACGGATGCGGGCCCACCCTCTGACAGCTGGCTGTTTCTCAGACAGGAATCCCACTTTTAACACGGCATCCACAAGTCTGCTTCAACATAACATAACATCTCTTGATGTATGTATTCTTTTTTGATATTATTTTTGCACAAATTATGGTTGCTATAGCTA
The DNA here is from genome assembly GCF_026213295.1 of Gadus chalcogrammus. Lineage (NCBI taxonomy): Eukaryota > Metazoa > Chordata > Actinopteri > Gadiformes > Gadidae > Gadus > Gadus chalcogrammus. Next base: position 18,876,926 of record NC_079418.1, read on the forward strand.
CGACCTCTATTGAAATGACCTCCAGTGAGGCCATCCTGTTGGCATGAATGTTCACGTCTCTGAATTGCTTTACCGTCCCAGATGCCCTTGAAAACATGCTTCCTCCCACCCCCCCCCTCTCTCTCCCTCTTGTCCCCCTGCAGCGTACCACTGGAAGTCCCCCCCGCAGACCTCCATGTGGCTGTCCCCGTCCCGCCTGAGGCCCCCAGAGCTGGCCTCCCACTGGGACTTCAGCGAGGCCCAGCAGGCCATCCGACGGGGGGGCAGCATGCGCTCCCTCCAGCTAGACTACCGGCTGGCGAGCCCCGGGGCCCCGGACGGCGCCCGGGGCCCCGGGGCCCGGGCGGAGCCCGCCGGGACCACCTTCCAGTGGGACAGGACCCGGTCAGGAGGCTGGGAGAGGAGGCCTTCAGGGGGGCGCGCCAAAGACCCCCAGGAGCCCGTCGGGGGCCCAGGGGCCCCTTGTGACGGCGGCGGTGGCGGTGGCGGCGGCGGCGGCGGCGGCGGCGGCGAGGACAGTTCCTCGCCCGTCTACGAGGAATACCGGGGGGCCCAGCAGGAGGCGGAGCCGGAGGGCCTCTACGACACGCTGCCCCCGACGCGCCGCGCCTACGAGGGGATACCGCCGCCCCCCGGCCTCCACCTGCACCCGGCCCAGCTCCAGCCCCCGCTGCGGGCCTGGGACGGGGGGCGGACGGAGGAGTGCCTGGGACCAGAGGCCGAGCCGGGGGAGCAGGGCGGGGCGGGGGGGGGCCGGGGACGAGCTGGAGAGACTGCTGAACCTGGTGTCGCTCCGCGCCCGTAGAGCCACGCGGACACACAGGTCGTCCACCGGCTCCGAACCCGCCCCGGGGTGGGACGGATTTTAATCAGTAACGCACACACACACACACACACGCACACAGGGACAGACACACCGACACACACACACACATAGAGACACACACACACAAACACACATACAGTACACTAATGACTAGTCCATGAGCCCAAGATCCTAGGTTCCCTTTTGTTATTAACTTTTGGCAAAGTCTTGTCCCTTTCCGATTATTGACGTTCGCAGAACAACATCATTGCAGTATTTTGTAAACAATAGAGCAAACGTTCTGGGCACAGCATTAAAGGAAAACACGTTAATATATTCAGCTGAATCCCGTATTGAACACTATGTTGCTCTTCAGGGTTTCGTGTATAGAAACGAAAATCCAGAAACAAATCTACAGTCAGCAATGCATATCGTGTTGCCAAACCATTGATAAGCAGCTCGTTAGGACGTAGGGACGACATGAGTCCTTTCTGGGTGTTTGAATAATTCACTTTTCTTGAGAGACGTTCGCAATAAATTGGGAACCGTGTTCAAAGTGATAACAAAATCCATGTTATGTTATGTCTTCACCCTCTATGGGGGCTCCTAACAATGCGAGGTTCTGCGCCCGGCACAAACTGAAGCACAAAGAGCTCCCAGCGAGTTGCCGTGTTCCCAGCTGTGCAGCCCACTGCACGGTATCTGCCTGCTATAGCTGCTGGTGTAGGAGGCTGAAGATATCTCAGGACACTGCACAGCGGTAAAGTGTATGCTGATGTAGCTCTAGCTGCTTCTTTAGAGAAGCGTTGTGCGGCCCACGCAAAGCCAATTTTCTGAGGCAAAAACAAAGATTAAGAAAATGAGATGAGTTGTGCTAAGTGACTACGTAAATTCGATTAAATAGCCAACTGTATCTTGCCGTTTCGGCGCACCCTCTTCCCTGTGTGTTACTGTTCCATGTGCCAGAGTCCTTTGTCTAGTAGGACTGCTTGGTGTCTTAAGAGAGAAATAGGAGAGAGATGTTTATAATGCAGACGGTATAATAATGTGTTTTGCATATGCCTGTTGAGTCCAAATAAACACGCGCTTAAAGATGACGACGTCAGCCGCTAAAGATCCTATTTTTGTCATAACATCCTTACATAATACATGGTATTTATGCTTTTCTAGGCACTCAAAGACACACAGACACAGATCAACAAAAGGTTGCATTAAAACATTTAAAGGGATACAAACAAAGGGGCGGAAACTGGCAGATACTGGCAGATACAAGAAGCACATGTATGGGCGATCCTTTAAAATTATCATGACAACAAAACAACTTGGGATTGTGACTATGTATATCGATTATGTCTTCCTATCTATCTACCTACCTGTTTCTCTATCTAGGTGTTGTCGTCATTGTTGTTGTTGTTGTTGTTGTTGTTGTGATTGGCATGGGCACAGGCATGAACGGCAGTGATTTAAAAGAGGAGTAGGGAAGGCTGAGGAGGAGAGATGAACGCTGGAAGATATAAACGCCAGAGAGCGTAATCCCGTCCAAGCCCTGGCCATATGGGGGCGACGGGTTGATTATCATCCGCCCGGTCGCCCCCGTATGTGGGGCGATGATGAGGACCACACTGTTCTGACCACCGCCGGGATTAGGCTCTCAGACTCGTGGGCACCTAATCTGAGAGCCACACATCTGCCACCACCCTGCCTCGTCTCTTATCTTTAATTATGTCTCTCCTCGGTTCTCCTATCTCACGCTACCAAACACTCTCTCTCACCCACACACACACGCACGCACGCATACAGCTCTGCTTGCACACACAGCAGATTCACTTTGTGTAACAGATCAAATCCAATATGTATATATGTATATATAGCACATTCAACTGTATAGCATCAAGATCACCTTCAATACAACCCTCTCATTAAACCCGACAAGTCACCTTTTGATCTTATAGCGTTTTTGTGTGTGTGTGTGTGTGTGTGTGTGTGTGTGTGTGTGTGTGTGTGTGTGTGTGTGTGTGTGTGTGTGTGTGTGTGTGTGTGTGTGTGTGTGTGTGTGGGCGCCTCAAGTCTTATACATTCGGATGCCTCTCTGATCACTGAGGCTGGCTGTGTAGGAAACGGGATGCTAATGGTCAAATCAGCAGGCGGCCTGACTGCCTTTTCTACTAGCTTTAAGGCTGCACAAGGCCTCAGAAAAGCCCCTCTCCAAACTCCACTCAAGTAAACTTCCTCCAGCTCACAGTTGAATCAGAATGCGCTTAACAGTCTCCAATAACCTCATCTGTTATTCCCTCACGTAGGACCCCAAGATAAAATATAGGGGCGAAGCAATATTTTGATATTGTCATAAAACAATGACAGGGCTATTTTATCTGCGGTGTCATATTGTGCAGTGTTTTTGCCTGTATTCTTCTTTTCTATTTCTGGGAAACAAGAAGGCTGCGGCTGTCCTCTACTACATCTCAAATATTTAAGAGGCTATCTGTGCAAGGCTTCCTCCAGACCCTTCCACCAGTGTGTTCCTGTAAAGGTACAGCTACTGAAATGGAATGCACAATCCATGGCAGAGGGGGGGGGCAGGGTTGGGTAGTCACTCAGTGATTGCTCTGTGTTCTGTAAGTTATTGTTATTGTTTCGTGGTACGTGCATTTTAAAAAAAATTCGGCTTCCACGTACAGTGTGTCAAATACCATTCGGAATCTAGATACTGATTGCTTTGCTTCGCACAAATCCGGCATCTCGCGACGAACCATTTGATAAAGGCGTGTTGTTCTATGTGGATGGGTGGACAATAAAGTGTTGCCTCAGTGGTGTATGGCGGTGCTTATTTTATACGTTTCCTGCCGTTTATGTCTTATGTACTATGGATAAAGGATCTTGTTTACACTGCTGAGGGCAATATTTCCATTAATAGCGATCCCTACTCATTTGAGCTCTGCTGGCACGGCCATAACTACCCACTCATATCATTGTCATATGTCGGTGGGAACCAAGTCCCCCCAGCTGTGTCAGCGTCACCGTGTTGAAAGAGATTAAAGCTATTCAGCGATGATAATATGGGATGATGTCCCATTGTGGGATGAAAGTAGGCTGCGCTTGATACCTTTCAATCGATCTCCCACCACCCCCAGAGAGAGAGAGAGAGAGAGAGAGAGAGAGAGAGAGAGAGAGAGAGAGAGAGAGAGAGAGAGAGAGAGAGAGAGAGAGAGAGAGAGAGAGAGAGAGAGAGAGAGAGAGAGAGAGAGAGAGAGAGAGAGAGAGAGAGAGAGAGAGAGAGAGAGAGAGAGAGAGAGAGAGAGAATCTGTGTGAGTGAGTTTGAGTATGCTCACGCTCACAAAAAATTAATCTATTGAATCGTGTCCCAGAGCAGGATGGTCCAACTCACTTCGTGCTACACAGAACGAAATCCAAACCAAAGCATTTAAATTGGGAGAATTTATGTGCCACTTCTATTGCCACATCCCTATAATCACAGATACCTAGATAGACTGGGGTTACGCCAGAGGTCTTCATTACTGTACTCTGACAATGCTGCTGGCCTCAATGTGTCACTGTTGGTATTGACTGTATTGATGGACTATCCTGTGTTTATAATGGAGAGCCCCGGGATTCAGCCAGCACGTGATGGAACTCTCCCCAGCTTAATGTAAAAGAATATGTAACATAATTACCTTTTTTTTGTTTTGTTGTTGCTGTGAAATATACAGTGTATAACCTACGCTGGCTGTAGTGTGTTCGAGGCCGCATGCTGTCAGAATATCGGGGCAATCAATCACACACAACTCTTAATTAGTTATTTGAAATAATGAATGTAGCCTGCCAATGTGCAGCCCTATGCTTTGTTTCTCACATCTGCCATAGCATCCTTCAAAACCATGATGGCATCTGTGCATCTAGAGCCGAAGGCACATGCTGCCACATAACCTAAGCTTGATGTAGACAATCGCATTCACATATGTATTTATAACCTTTTGGGAAGCCTACTGTAAGACGGAGAGAGGTTGAAGAGACGTTTGAGTGAGAAAAAAAAAGGTATAGGAAACCTTTATTTGAAAGCTTTCTCGTAACCTTTTCATTGTGAATTCTACCAGAGAGCGTTTTAATCATGACCGTGTTCGACATGACAAAAGAACAATGACAGGCAGCCCACTTGGAGGGCAAGAATCAGGGGACCGCATCTCAGTCAGTGTCTCGCAATGGATCGTGTTGTTATGGGAAACGTCATGAAAGCGCCTTCAAATGTTTGGAAATCTAGTCGGCATCACCGCGTCCTACTGTACGACTCAGCAGGCAACCGACCCGTCGTCTTGATCATTGAGAGGACGATTTAAAACGACGCATTTAAAATGATTAGAGGGTGAGCGAGCAAACCAATTACTGAATAAATTATAAAATAATAATAATAAAAAGGTGTTAGGTAAGTTAAGATAACAGAGATCGCACCTATAGAGCGTTGTTTCGGTGTTGTGTCGGACTTTATGAGCAACGTAACCCAACTTCAATGCAGGTACAATTAGTTGTTTTGGCGCCATAGGAAGATCCAAGTGCACGGTGCGCGCCAATGTGTCGCTGTGACGCGCCGTGTGTGCCGGGCTCCAGGCAGCGGTGTTAGCCCACAGTGGTGCTGTGGTGATGCCGGACGCACTGCCTCTCCTACATAATCGCACAAGGACACTGCTGGGGCGGCCGGAGGAGGGAAACACCCGGCCCGCCTGGGTGATCGCTACCTTGGCCAGCATCTTAATCTTCACCACCGTGGTGGACGTGCTGGGGAACCTTCTCGTCATCGTTTCGGTGTTTAGGAACCGAAAGCTGAGGAACTCCGGTAAGAGCGTGTGTTTTTCTCACCGAAAGCAATCGATCGCCGATTAATAATTAAGGGGGTAATATTCACTAATTGTAAGGCTTTCCGTTCAAAAACTTTTGTTTGCAGTAATCATTGGTCATGAAGAGTCATTCCTTCTTTTTTTCGCTCGTGCGCGCTGCAGAAGCGCGGCAATAACCTGTGGTGGCTTTGACATTTTCATCTGGTAAACGTTCTCTGTAATCGTTTCTCATAAGTCAATATTTCATTCTATAAAGTCATTCAGATGGTAATTAAGGAGCGATTATGTTTCTTTGATGTGTGACGTTAATAAGGCCTTTCTATAGGTTGCATCCAATGAAAATACAAATTTTTACTTATCTATATCTGTCAGCATTTGTGTTTCCTTTTATTTATTTTTATATGCATACAATTATTATCTAACAGAGCAAAAATAGTGCCATGGCAAAAAAATAATAATAATGTGGTATATTGGAATCAATTCAAGTTATTATTATTATTATTATTATTATTATTATTATTATTATTATTATTATTATTATTATTAAGTGGACTCATGTGAGTGAATTATGATGGCGATTTTTTTACTGCAGATTAGGATCATGAAATCATGGTAACCCTAAACCAGTCCCGTAGTGTCTGTGTTCCCCACATTGGACCTTCCATCATGAGTCATTTGCATGGTAATAAAAGAGATTATTTCATCAAATTATTATATTTTTCATAGGCGAAGGTTCACACCTCTGCCTTCTACTTTGACATCATGTCTGAAATCAACAGGAACCCAGTGACTGTACACCCGGCTCCCGAATCAGGTTGTGTTGCTTGGATATTTTAGAGATGGTCCAAATTATGCATAAAACATATAGTACCATGCCCTTAGAGTAAATTGCTGAAAAAACTGTTCTGGTGGCTGTTGCATCCACATTAGACCCACCTACATTTCGTTGCATTGTAACCTGTTATTGTGCAATGAAAATAAAGTGAATCGAATCTAATCTAATCTAATTAATGAGCCTATACAGAAACGGGTGAAGCGCTTCCATAAGTAAGGTGACGAAACAACAGTGATCCAGAGAAAGTGCAAGGAATGGTAAAGAATGCAGACTTCAGTTGCATTTACTAAGGATGTCTTCATATATTCATAAACTAAGCTGATGCTTCAATTAACCAGACCATCATAACTTGGCAAGCTGTTGCTTACATAAATTTTGCGTCTGTGTTTCCCTGCAGAAACACAATGGAGGACGCCGAGGTCAGTACCTCGTCATTGCTTTAGAGCAGAAAATACATTTGGAAATTAAATACAACTGTATAACAAATCTGCGGATGAGAACCTCCCTAGATGAGTTCATGCTTACCCACAACGCTTTTGGCTGTGAGAACGAGACTCAGGCTAAGACCCCGTTTAAGCTCTTAATGGACGTCCCAAGTCACATGACATCATGGGTGTCTCCAGAATCTCACCAATACGTGAGGCTTTCAAGGAGACTATAACTATGGTCTCCAGAGCTGATAGAGGTGTGTGTGTGTGTGTGTGTGTGTGTGTGTGTGTGTGTGTGTGTGTGTGTGTGTGTGTGTGTGTGTGTGTGTGTGTGTGTGTGTGTGTGTGTGTGTGTGTGTGCATGTCTGTGCCTGTGTGTGTGTGTGTGTTTGTATGCACCCTTTCACTCTTTTAAGAGCTGAATATAAAATTGGCAACTAAATACAACTGTAAAACAAATTAGCAGTTGAGAACCTTTCTAAGAGTGTAGGAATTATTCCCTGTCTTTACAAATCTGGTTTTCTTTGTGATTCTTATATCCATTAGTTAGGAGTTTAAGCATAATGATTAAATGAAATGAGAATATATGTTTGGAACAATGGGCACTTGGGGCATTTAGCAGGCGCCTTTGTCCATAGCGACTTACAGCAATTCATTACACATTCATACACCGACGGCGGCATCAATCATGCAAGATGACAGCCAGCGTACCCTCAGCACACAAGGGGTTCATCACAATGCCATTTGTTGCCGGTGTCTTCGGGAATACAGGCGTCCCTGCACTCTTGTTAAGTTCCTCGTGAGGGAAAGTGCGCTGCAGTATGCGTCTGTGCACGGCGGATCCGCCTTTCTCCCTCAACGTTACACTTTGAAGCCTTTGGCAGAGTCGGATGCAATATTACACAGCCTGCCTCCAAAGATACCATTGATGTTCACCCGCTCTCTGTCCCCTCATGTTTCGTCTCGCTCCCAGACTATATACCTCACAGAAAAATTGTTAGACGATCATTTCATTTTTAAGATCTATTTTAGCATTTTATGCTTCATGATAGAGAGTGAGATAGACAGGAAGGTATAGGAGAGAGTGGGGAGGATATGCAGCCAAGGAGCACGGGCAGGGATCAAACCCGGGTCGCTGCGGTAAGGACCGAGCCTTTAATGGTATGTAGCCTACTCTTCCCGATGAGACACCGGGGCATCACAGTTGATAATTCTTATTAAAGGCACCCAGTGCAACTTTATGTAAACATTCAATGAAAAATAAACATTCAATTTCTAGTCTTTTTTACACGTAGTAAGTTTCAATAACTCCATACCATTACATATCGACATTCAAGGAGCAAAGATGAGACGTCGCTGTGTGGTGAGAACTGATAGAAAATCGTAAACAACAACAATCGCCGGTGGGGAGAAGCCATTTTTCCATTGACTGGAAGCCTGCTTTATTTATTGTAGGCTACAAAAAATAAAGAAAATGGCGGCATTGTTGTTGTTATCGATTTTCTATCAGTTCTCACCACACAATGACGTCTCATCTTTGCTGCTTGAATGTCGGTATGTAATGGTATGGAGTTATTGAAACTTACTACGTGTAAAAAAGACTAGAAATTGAATGTTTATTTTTAAGCCTCGAAAGTTGCACTGAGTGCCTTTAACACAGATCCATGTTTTTAATTTTGCTTTTTCGTTGGTCAACGCTTTCTCTGTGTGGGCTTTGAGGTTGAGATAGTCTTAAAGATGTGTTAAGGACAGATGTTAAGCCATTATCTGCTGTCAGCCTGCAGTGTTAAGGCCCATTCACACCCTACGGTAAATACGGATACGGACCGTTTCGTCCGGATCCGGAGGTATGAATCGGCCTTTAGTAGAAAATGAGAGTGGTTAAAAAAAGACCGGTAATGCATTCTGTGACACTCAGGTAATTGGTAACAAATGTGCATAGATGCTGAAATTGATGCATGATGAGTGTCCAGGGGAAGACTTCCTAGTTGGGTAGCAATTTATGATAAATGCAAAGTTGAAGCATTGATAAAGTAGTGGTATAAGGTGAGTTCAGAGGGAATTCATCCTTTATAAAGTATATACCTTAATAACTTTATAAAGTGGAAGTTTATGGTTCACAAACAATTTGAAATGTGTTAATAAAGCATTGTAACCAATTGATAATGCTCCAATACATGATGGCTCAGGTAGTCTTAAAGCATAAATTAAGACGTTTGCGTGAGCTCAACTAAGGTGAGAACTGTGTATCTTTATAACCTCTAGGCATTTATAAATGTTTTTTTATAAACGATATGTGCATGGAAACATACATCAACCATGTATTGATGGAAACTTAAAAAGTCTTTTGAATTGTTGTCATGTTTAATGTCTGAGCGTATCATACCGGCGACATTAAAAGGGTGAGGGTTATCATCTCTGGGGACTGGGGGTCAACTTCTGCTGAGCTCGGTCTCCATGGAAACCTCACCTTGTTTGGAAATGTTTAAATGTCGGTAATTTACCTGATGTCATTGGTTTTGTATAAAATGTGCCCTATTTTATCCAACCCTAACCCTAAAGAAGATGTTGGAGACATCATCTTTAGAAAATAAATAACAATAAATCGTATTCAATTATGGTTTCGCGCCGTGGAAAGATCTGCCCCTCCATTTACCTAATCACCTACCTCCGTTGTTAGGTTGAAAAAAATGACATAATTGAATCCATATTCATATGCATCCAACCATCTATCCAACTACTCTCCTGAGCGTTCCCCAAATACCTGGCTCATGATCTTGTTAGAGGTTTTAATTGACATAACAGTTCAGATGATATCGCTATGTTTCCATGGAGACCGTGGGAGATGAACTCAACACCACCTACGGTTGGTAGGACGGTAGAATGGACATTACAATCCACATGTTCCCAAGAAGAC
>NC_079418.1:18886837-18896837 GCF_026213295.1 Gadus chalcogrammus
CCCTGGACTACGAGGGCGCCCGCTACTACAGGCTGACGGTGAAGGCCACCGACCCCCAGACCGGCGCCCGCTCCGAGGTGGACGTGGACGTGGCCGTGCTGGACGTCAACGACAACCCGCCGCTGTTCCGCAACGCGTCGTACGCGGCCACGCTGCCGGAGAACGCCATGACCGGGACCACCGTGTTGAAGGTGTGTGTGTGTGTGTGTGTGTGTGTGTGTTTGCTGTACGGCGCTCTCAGGAGTCAAGCATCTGTATTTCCAGTAATATAGCGTAAGGACCTTATTTGATTGTATGTTCTTAAACAAAGTAATAGCAGTCATCTTGAAAAGAAAAATGATCCAATTTGACTGTTGGGGTATTCATAACCTGTCATTGGCGCCGGGAGTGCAGGAAATATTGGGTTGTTTACAATGCAAACCGGTCCTGGGAGTTCCATTATTCCTACTGCGAGACAGCTGGGAGCTCATCACGCAGGCCATCCGTTACCCTGCGTTAATGCTCCCGTGTTGGGACCATTTATCCTGTCTAAGCGCCCTTAACTGACCCTCCATGCAGACATCGCATTGGAGAAGTGCAGGCAAAGAGAGAGAAATGCTTCAATTTATTATGACCTTGTCTCTATGACTGCAGGATTTGTGTGCAAGGGGAATGTCAAATTATTGTCAGCTTCTGGAATTTAGTAATATCTTATCTAAACATTCATTCTACCATTATGGACTCAACTTTAAAGCAGAAATGTCCTTCACTAAATTAGGTGTCAATTAATACTTTGTGTGCATTCGTTAAAAAAAAAGCTCCTGGTTAACAACTCAAAACTACACATTTTCTTTAACCTCAAATCTTGCGTTTAATCCCAGCTGCGGAACGTTTCCCCCTGCAATTCAATTAAATGTTTAATGTGCAGTGCAGACATCTTAATTATTTCTTGATGATTATTATTTTTTTGCTTTCTATTTTATTATAAACAGAAAACTTGATTGAAGTGCAACTCGTCTTGGAGGAATGCAAAAATGTTCATGTGAAACATTTATGCGCAAAACTGAATCCGCTGGCAATATGAAATGAAGTGGACGATTATGCATAAACAGATACTATGCAATGGATTCCTCAAAGTAAACCTCAGGAATGTACGGGTGGGATGGGGTCGTGGTGGGAACAAACAAAATGAATGAGAGGGTTTCCAATTAGCAAAACACAGCTCTGTCATTCGACATTGGACACATCTATAGATTTCCAATATAAACAACATTCGAGTATCTCTCCATTAGAGACAGGAGTGGTCTGGGACCACACAATACGAAATTACAACAACGATTGTGAATCGTAAATATTGCAATGCGGAAAATATTGCGTTAGGATTTTCGTACTTTTTCATCCTTCATACATTTTTTGTGCTTTAATGTCTGGGTTTAATGTTTAACAGGTTCGTCGGTGTCCGTTACTTTTCAAACATTGTTGGTGAACAGAATATGACATAGTTAATGCAAATGGACTATGGTGTATACACTTTAGCGCCCTCTGTAGGACGATGCAATTCATTTGCTTAGACCAGGGGTGCCCAACCAGTCGATCGCGGTCTACCAGTAGATCGCCGACAGATCCCAAGTCGATCGCGAGGGGTGAAGAAAAAAAAAAAAAAAAGTTTTTTTTTTATTTTTTTTTTTTTAATAAAATTAAATTTGCGCGGGACATATACGTGCGGTAGCGCAATGTGCTGTTAACAGCAGTTGAAAGCCGTCAACAGTAGTTACACACTCCTAAACGTTGGCATGGCTGAGGGGAAACAAGCTAAGACCTACCATTTTCACCCAGATTATTGATTATCGTTGAGAAGGTGCCGTGCGCAGACGGAATGAAACCCCCACTGAAGTCCGATACAATCACCCCCCCGTCAACTATTGTTCTCTACTCCCCCCCCCGTCAACAATTGTTCCCCCCCCCCCCCCCCCGTCAACAATTGTTCTCTACCCCCCCCCCCCGCTTGAAGGTAGGTTTGCTGGTAGATCTCGGGAGGTTGGCTACTTGAAAAGTAGATCTTGGGTCAAAAAAGGTTGGGCACCCCTGGCTTAGACTAAGACAACATTGACATTTTGCGAAAAAGTTACGAAAGGTACGAAAAATACGATTTTGGAGTCAACATGCAGGCGGAAGCAGAGAATCCCGATAGCGACACAAAAACGCTTTACTTTACGCCAGACGACGATCAACCCATTGACGTCCCATCGACGTCTCTGTTCCGCTCGGCAGGTGTCGGCACAGGACCAGGACTCAGAGCAGAACGCGGCGGTGAGCTACCAGATCGTGGCCGACCTCTACAACAGCACCGACTACTTCAGCGTGGACAACGCCACGGGCGCGGTGGTCACAGCGCGCATGCTGGACTTCGAGCTGGTCCAGCGCTACGACTTCATTGTGCGGGCGACGGACGGCGGGGACCCCGCGCTGGGCAGCGACGTCAGCGTCACCGTGACCGTGACCGACACCAACGACAACCCGCCGGACTTCAGCCAGCCGCTCTACGAGGCGTACGTCAGCGAGCTGGCTCCCCGGGGACACTTTGTGACCTGCGTGCAGGCGTCCGACGCCGACGTCTGCGACGCCGACAAATTAAGGTGTGAAGTTGTGAACAGTTCCTGACAATACAGAGTAGGAAGGCCCTTTGTGCCGTAGGAGAGCTAAACAGGGGTTGGGATTGATTCGTGAATAACAATAGCAAATTCAAATCCTTGAAGTCGATTCGATTTCAGTTCTATTTCATGTAGGCTACGCCGTCTAGGCTTCGCCTTATGGCTTGTCCCGTGCGCGCGCTTGCGCGCGCTGAAAATTCAAACTATGCACCTATCAGCGTGGGCACCGCCCACATTTCCCACGGTATCGTGTATATAGCGCGGTGAATACCGTCGCTCATCCTCCCTTTTCTTTCAGCACTTGTGCTTATCAGCAAGAAATTGAGAACTATTAAGAAGATGAAGACTTAAACACGGATCTCCCGAGCCGGTGGCAGCGGCTCGGGCGAGGCCGCGGACAAACGGCCCCTTTTCAGGGCCACCTGAGAGCGCTCCTGGAGCTAGGTCCTTTTCAGGACCCCTATGCGCCTCCTGTCCCGCCTCCCTGGCACCGGGTGACGGGCACTTGGCGTGCTCTGTGTGCCTCGGCATCGACCACGCCGAGGCTGCTATGGCGGCCCCCGTCTCCTGTGTCGCCTGCCGGGAGCTGCCTGAAGAGGGGATCCTCTCCAGGCATCTCTTCTTTTCCCCTGCGGTGGACCTGACGCGATGGCATCATCGACGCCGACGACGACGCCTCCATGGACGGCGACTCGGCGTCCGGTTTTTCCCGCTCTCGGGTTACAACCGCCACCGTCGCGGGGAGATCATGGGTGAGGCGGCGGCCATCAAAGGGTTTCCCATGCCGGCCCCGCCTCTCGCCCCCGTATCTGACGATATGCAGGGCGAGTGCTTTCGCACCCCATCTGCTTCCCGGCGGGTTACCCCTTGTTCCCGCCTGTGCAGCACTTGTTACTGCTGCAGGTGGGGACCCTTCTACCCTGAAGGCTCCGGTAAGCGAGGGGGATCCCTCGCCTGGAGCCTCCACTGGCAGCGCTTCTCTGTCCGGGCGCCGGATGGCGCCCTAAACGAAAGCCGCTGCCCCCCGACCGCCTCCAGAAGCAGATTGTCGGCCTAACGGACGTTAGGCCGACAATCCGCGGCGGCGGTCAACAACATCGCCCTGCTCTCCTCTGCCATGGTCTCCTTGTTTGCTGACAGGGAGGCCTACGGCCCGGAGGAAGCCGCTAGATGGCTGGCGGTTTCCCGCTTTTTCCAGCGCCATCCTCCAGCTATGCCAGCCGATAGCCGTTTCGGCCGGCCGGCATATGGCGTGGGCTACCATGATTCAAAGGGTCATATGGCTCTCCCACACTGCGGTGCAGGAACGAGAGCGGGCCAGCCTCGTCCAGGGTCAACTAGCGCCTGATGGCCTATTTGGTCCCTGGTTCTCCGAGGTGCTCGGCAACCAGCAGTCAGTCCGTGAGAATCGTTCCCGGTTCGGGGCGATTCACACGTGCTCCTCCCACCAGCAGGCTGGGAGGAGGCGGGGTCCAGACCGGTCCCAGCGTTCCAGGGGGCCGCCTCCGACTCCAGCCCCGGTGCCGCAGCAGCCGGTTAGAGCAGCGCCACGGACCGGTAAGTTCCGGAAGCTTGCTCCTACTTTTTCTTTCCCTATTAAAAAAAAAGAAAGAAAAAGTAAAGACCGTTCGGCCGAACAGCGGTAGGCTACATGGTACTTAAAGAGCGATATTCCTCAGGCCACCTGCGTCCTACGCTTGTGGTGCGTTCCTCCATGTTGCCTCTTCCCCCCTCTCAGCCCTGTGGCTGTAGGGTAGCGGTCGGACGGCGTGTTCACATGGCCTCTGGTTCACCTGCTTCTAAGAAGCGGCGTCCCTTGGAGCCTTGTGGACGGATCAGAGACTCGTTGCACCTGCCCGTGGATACGGCCGCTTGTACCGGTCTCCCAGTTCCCCACATTATAGGTGAGGAGACGGGTCCGCGCGCTGTGGCTACAGCATGCGCACAGGTGCGGCGGCCGGACGGCTCGCTCCCTGTTCAGCGGGCACGAGCGCGACGTCTAGACAGCTCGTTGTTTTTACAGCGGCTGGATCTGGTACGTCTCCTACGCTCGCTGAGCCTCCTCCCTTTCATGGGAAGCCCCCCTTGGCTCACACGCAGTGTGGAGGCGGTAGGGGCAGAGGAATACGGGTTATTCCTGGACGGTCTTCCTCAGCTGTCGGCTCGCCCTCTCTCCGACCGCTATGCGTGTTGGCAAGAGCGGTGCGTTCTGCCATCGTGGTTGGACACCACGTTGAGATGGGGCCATCCCATACAGTTGAAGCGTCGTCCCCCACCCTTTATGGGGTTGGTGGAGACCACGCTACGGGACCCGGCTGCGAGCAGGGCTCTGGCAGCAGAGGTGACACGTCTCTTGGTAAAGGGGGCCATCACTGTCGTTCCCCCCCCACGAGTCTCACCTGGTTTTATTCCCGCTACTTCCTGGTTTCCAAGAAGCCAGGGGAAAAGAGACCTATTCTGGATCTTCGCGTGTTCAACAGATCCGTTGCCACGAGGAAGTTCAGAATCTCACACACCGTTGTTCCGGTGTGTGAGAGAGGGCGATTGGTTCACATCCCTGGATCTCAAGGATGATTACTTCCACGCCCGTGTTCGGCAGGCGCACAGGAAGTTTCTCCGCTTTGCCTTTATGGGGATGGCATACGAGTACCAGTGTCTGCCGTTCGGCTATTCCCTGGCTCCGCGCACCTTCTCGAAGTGTGTGGAGACGGCGTTGGAACCGCTCAGGCGTCAGGAAAAGAGGATTCTCTTCTACCTATATGACCTGCTTCTTCTGAGCAACTCAGAAGAGACCGCGAGAAGGGACACCATGTTGGTGATAAACCATCTTGCCTTCCTGGGTTTTGCCATCAACTGGGAGAAGAGCTCCCCGCTCCCCAGCCGGCAGACAGTCTACTTGGGGCTTTGCCTAGACTCAGCCACCATGACTGCGATGCTTTCGCCTCCTCGGCGAGACGCCATCCTGTCGACGCTCTCTCGTTTTCGCGTTCGCAGAAACGTGACCGCACTGTCCACCATGCGCCTGTTAGGGCTGATGGCAGCTGCCCACCCCGTGGTCCCCCTGGGTCTGCTTTTTATGCGCAGACTCCAGCGGTGGTTTGCTCGCCAACGGTTAGACTCCAGGCGACACAAGCTCAGGGTGCTCCTTGTTTCCCGTTCGGTGTCGCCAGACCTGGAATATTGGAAAAGACCCTCCGCCCTTCTCAGGGGTGTTCCCCTGGGCAGGGTGGCGTCCTACGTAGTGGTCTTCACGGACGCCTCATTGACGGGTTGGGGAGGAACGTGCCTCTCTCACTCGGTCGGGGACGAGTGGCGGACTTAAATGTGTTGGAGCTCGACGCTGTGAGGAAAATGCTGTTGCATTTCTTTCACCTGGTGCGCGGCCGCTCCCCTGCTCCCCGGCGGTCGAGCTCTGGCTTTGGGCTCATCACTGATCAGTATCTCCTCAGTCTGAGAGCCCTGCATATCGCGGGCGCTCAGAACTTTGGGGCGGACCTCATGTCTCGAGGCGGTCCCCGCCGAGACGAGTGGCGGTTACATCCCGACGTTGTCAGACTGATCTGGCAGAAGTTCGGGACAGCACAGGTGGACCTCTTCGCGTCCATGGGAGAACACGCACTGCAGGTGGTGGTTCTCCCTCAGCCCTCGGGATCTTCCCCCGTTGGGGGTAGATGCGTTGGCACACACACCTTGGCCGCGGGCTCTCTTGTATGCGTTTCCCCCGCTCCAGCTGATCCTTCCTCTTCTGGAACGGGTCAGACAGGAGAGTCTGTCCCTGATATTAGTGGCCCCGGAGAACCGTTCAGCTCTGTGATTTCCATAGCTGGCCGCGCTCTGGCGGTCAGCGCCGTGGCCAGTACCGTTCAGGCCGGATGCGCTCTCACATGCCCACGGGACGGTACACCACCCGCCCGATGTCTCGGGACGGCTGTTGGTTTGGCTCCTGAGAGGTTGATTCTGCAGGGCAAAGGTTTGCCTGAGACGGTTATCAACACTATTCAGAGCGCTCGTGCGCCTTCTACTTCTTCCCTCTATACGGCGAAGTGGTGCGCATTTCTCTAATTGGTGTGAGAGGAACCACGCTGTCCCATCTCAATGCGAGGTGGGAAGCGTGCTTTCGTTTCTGCAAAACTTATTGGAAAAAGGTTTGGCCTTCTCCACTATCAAGGTCTATGCGGCAGCCGTTTCGGCTGGCCATGCAGGCTGTGATGGTGGACCGATCTTCAGCCATCCACTGGTCAAGAGATTCTTGCGTGGGGCTAGACGGGTTAGGCCTGTTTTCACGCGTGCTTACACCACGCTGGGATCTCCCCACCGTGTTGCGCGGATTGTCCAGGGATCCTCTCGAGCCTCTTTCTCAGGCCCCCTTGGATGCCTTGTCATTTAGGACGGCACTCTTGTTGGCCTTGGTTTCTGCCAAGCGGGCCGGTGAGCTAACCGCTCTGTGTCAGCCCGAGTTGCTTGTTGCTAAACGAGGACAGCTCCTTTGCGTTGCTCAGACCTAATCCTGCGTTCCTCCCGAAGAACATTAATAGTTATTTTCGGTCGAGGGATATTGTGCTCAAGGCTTTTCACCCCCCGCCTCATTCTGATGAGGCGGAGGCGGAGTTGCATCTCCTATGCCCGGTTCGGGCGTTGGCTATGTACGTGAATCGCTCGGCCGCGTTCCGCTCCACACAACAGTTGTTTGTGTGTTATAGCGACGCTAGCAGGGGCCGCGCTCTCTCTAAGCAGCGGTTTTCTCGCTGGGTATGTGAGGGTGTTTGCTTAGCCTACTCTCGGCAGGGCTTGGCGCCACCGTTGGGCGTTAAAGCTCACTCCACACGGAGCGTGGCCGCTTCAACGGCTCTACTCAAGGGCGTTTCGGTGGAAGACATCTGCGCGGCTGCGTCTTGGTCTTCCCCCGGCCCCTTTGTCCGTTTGTACATGTTAGACATGTCCAGGGGCTCACTCTGCAACTCTGTGCTAGAGTCCGGGACCCCTTTTACGGCTTAAGAATATAGACATGTTCTTTAAAGCGGCGTGGTTGAATTTCCTCTCGCCGGCTGGCGAGTTGGACTTGATTACCAGTCTCACTCTCCCACCTTTTTTCAAATGAAAAACAGGCTAGGGAGGTTTTTCTATTGGCTCGCCAATTGTCAGGTGGCTTTGTTTGCCAGTGGCACTCCCGCCGTTTTTTCTTCTAAAAACGGCCGAGAGAGTCCCCTATTGGAGAGCCGGATTCTGTTGCTCCGCCCCCGGTAGTAGCGGACCTAATGGAAACCGTGTTGCTCTGGTTTTTCTTTTCCTTTTCATGGGTTCCATGAAGCACGGATTAGAGCCGGAGTCTTTACAGACTCACTTTTTTCTCCCTTGATCTTTGCCTTGCTTGATCTAGGAGGAATTAGTTTTTTATTAAGCTGTTGTGTTTTACACTTCCTTGGCTTTTTTGAGTCTTAATGTGTTCTGGTGACTTAGGTCGTTTTGACTGGGGTCCAGCAGGAGTACATTGATCGGGCTCCGCTCGCAGCTTCACCTTAGCCCATAAGGCGAAGCCTAGACGGCGTAGCCTACATGAAATAGAACGATAGTTATGTTATTATAACTCTAGTTCTATGATTGTAGGCGTAGCCGTCTAGTTTCCCACCTGCTGTACCCTCCAAATGCTGAAAGAAAAGCGTGGAGGATGAGCGACGGTATTCACCGCGCTATATACACGATACCGTGGGAAATGTGGGCGGTGCCCACGCTGATAGGTGCATAGTTTGAATTTTCAGCGCGCACGGGACAAGCCATAAGGCGAAGCCTAGACGGCTACGCCTACAATCATAGAACTAGAGTTATAATAACATAACTATCGTTTCTCCCTTCCGGTTTTTTAACGGCTTTAATTCCGGCCGGATATTTGGTTTTTATATGTCTCCTAAAAAAGAGAGAAAAGCCATGAAAGGGAACTTTTGTTTTAGTTGATAATCAATAATTGGATTTATTTGCGTTTACTCAGCAATAGTATGGGCACCAATTGCCAAAAACTGCGACTCCATGAATACAAATGAATCACATCATTATAGTTTCTTAAACTAAGCTATCCATTTCAATATATCAACCCATCCCACACTTTCCAAAACTCCTGATTGGGCATACGTTTTCTGTTTTCTCACACTTTCTTTAGGTACAGCATCGTCTCCGGCAACGAGAGGATGACCTTCACCATGGACGCCCGTAGCGGGGTGCTCAGTCTATCGAGCAAGCGGAGGCAGGGCCTGAAGCCCTCCTACCAGCTCAATGTGTCCGTGTCCGACGGCGTGTTCACCAGCACCGCTCAGGTCAGACGTCTTGTCTCAACCCATCCACTCTGTATTCTACTGTTAATGTTCGCTGCTCTTCTTATACGCTAACACGGTGCATGATGTTGACATTTTGTCTCAGCTCTTGGCAACTGCGATTTACGAACCGTGGCGATAAATATTCATTCGATACACAGCGCTTAAGGATCAGGCAATAGCCTTAGGCAACCTTCTTCATCATCATCAACCTCTTCTTCCCCTATGGGACATAAGGCTTCAATGAGCACTCTCCATTGCATTCGGCTCCTGGCAGCATGTTGGGCCTCTCCCCTTGACGGGTTCATCAGTTTTGTGCCAGGTGTTTTTTTGGCCTCGTGGGTTTTCTTTTGCCTTGTGGTGTCCATCTTAAGGCGACTTTTTGTAATTTGTTCCTGATCTCCCGTCTTCCCGTTTTCTTTGCGACCTTCTTAGTGACAGCCATCCTTCAGCTTGTATGCATCTCTACGTCGCCCCCTCCCTCAGGTGACCGTGCGCGTGCTGGGGGCCAACCTGTACAGCCCAGTGTTCAGCCAGAGGTTCTACTTGGCTGAGGTCCAAGAAAATGCTCCTCCGGGGTCAAAGGTCATTCAGGTGTGTGTGATTTCGTTTTCTCCTCCATAAATCACAAAGGCGCTCGCAGAGAAAATGAAGATTCCTCGCTTGATGTTGTTGTTGTTCCGGATGCTGAAGCTGTTGCAAGACCTCACTCGAGAGGCGTGAGTGTGTTGTTCTGCAGCATTAACACCCCAGGCGTTCACCGCTTTGCTATATTGCACCTTTATTTGAACATCAACAACTACCTCATAACACTGTAAATATAATATTCTGTTTAATGTATCTGTAACATAACGTTGTGTTTATTTCTTGTTGTCTTTTTGCACTATTATGTTACTATGTTCTATGTTCTATGTTCTATGTTGTGTGGTAAATATATTAATTGCACATTCGGAGTATGGGGAAACGCAATTTCGGTCCTCTATGTAACTTGGTGCAGGGTGGGTCTGATAAATAAAGTTCACTTTGACTTTGACTTTGACTTTGGCTTTGGCTAGGTCCGTGCCACAG
>NC_079418.1:18901837-18974337 GCF_026213295.1 Gadus chalcogrammus
AATTTGGAACGTGCCTGTATTTTCCAGGCCACTATAATCCAACGTCGGCCCCAGCTCGGATCAAGCAGTTATTTTATGTTATAGCAGAACTTCTGGAGGGGAGACGGTACAGAGTCTGGGCTTGAAACCATGAAGTTATACTATGGTTCCTGTTTTGTTCCGTGTGTATGAGGTTAAGTGTATTCCTACAGTGGTCAGTCTACACAGGGTTCATTTAAAATATCTACAGATTCTTTTTTTAACAGTTTATTAGTGCAGGCTGGAGTTTGTGATGGCCAACTACACGTTTACAGATCCTCCAGCAACATGATTGGTTAAAACCAATATGAGGCTCAAGAAAGAGAAATGCCCCGACCAATAGATGTTCAGCTTGTCCACTGTATCGTGTAGGTGTAACATTTAAAGTCTGACTTATGATTGGCATAACATCTTAAGTCAACTTTCTTCAGGTCTGAAGATCCTGATGAATCCAGCCCTACATTTTTCCCAACACATCCTCTAAACCCTATGAACATAATGTGCTTTGCACCACACTAAGTGCTTGTTGTGTAGCTTGTAGCTTGGCATCGTTAGGCACTCTGATCATAAAGTACGGGGCATTTATTAGACCTCAACATGATAAAAAATGTAATAATAATATCAATGCTCACATCCCCGGGCCCTCAAGATCGGGATACACTCGCTGCAATAAACAATCCCACACAGTTGTGAGATTCTCTATGTTGGATTTTCTGTGTTGCAAATCAAACAACTCTTCCCAGCAGCCCTGACGATGATAATAATGGCGGGTCCGTGGTGGTTATCTGCAGGGGGTAACCCGCGGGGTGTGTTTGGCCTGGCCCTGGTGCAGGGGGAATGGAAGGTGTACGTCAGCGGGCTGCTGGACCGCGAGCAGCAGGACTGGTACCTGCTCAACATCACGGCCAGCGACGGCCTCTTCGTGGCCCGCAGCGCCGTGGAGGTGACCGTCATGGACGCCAACGACAACAGCCCCATCTGCAACCAGGTGAGGTGGGCGGTGGCTCGGGTCAATGGGGAATGGGGCGGACAGCGCCCGCTTGTGATGTCACTCATGGGTCGATTCGGGAAAGTGTAGTTTAGTATAATAATTATAATAGTAATAAGTATAATTTAAGTATAATCGCTATTGTGGTATTCAGATGGATTTAAAAAAGGTGATATGCAGCACTGATGTTTTATTTTCAATTTAAGTCACAGTGGTGGAAAATTGAATCATTACGACTCTAGGACAAAAAAGTTCAAAAAAGAATATTTATTCTAAATGAATGAAAAAAATACCCAGGAGTGTGCATACAGAATTAGCTTTTTCTTTCAATAATATACTAAACGTGTGGAAAATAAGTGTGGAAAAGTAAAACGCTTTAAGTGCATTCATTCCCACTCGTATGCAATTGCATGAAGCTCCAGATTGTAAATCAAGGACATTACACCCCTGCAAAGTGAGATTCACGTTGTGAAGAGAGTAGTGCTGTTTGGGAATACCAGATACAGTAATGACTCCCTGGTTCCCTTTGATTGAAAATGAGGCTTCTCCCACTCAATTATACAGCTGGTTATGGAAACAGAATGCCAAGCGTGTCATTACCCATGGATGATTACCCAAGCATAATGTACACATCAGAGCACTTTAAGCTTTGTGGACCTTTTTTCATATACTGTTACATGCTGATGTCTCTATGAAAACCATGTTGGTTTATAAGAATGAGATTTAATTTAGTTTCTCGTCTTGGGACTCTTTGTTAATACAACCATCGATGCAGAACTGCTGCTGTAGAGCAAGCCAGTGATTACACACATTCATGAGTCCTACACTAATGCCCTTTTTACCCTCCCCAGACAGATTATGTTCTTTCTATAGAAAGTTCATGCAAAGTTGAAATGTTCTGCTAAAGAACCAGTGAAACGCAAAGCTTTTTGTAAACGTGGTAATATGCCTTAAATGAGCGTCACCTTAATAATATTTGCCATTGTGTCACTGCTACTAAAATAACACTGATGAAAAAGGTGATTTTTAAGTGTTAAAATCCTATGTATTTACATACGTTTCCTGATTGGACCTACAGAGCGCATGATTTTAGTCTTAATAGTATATAGCTAGGTGGTACTGTACCACATACCTTTGGCATCTCGTTGCTGCATTTATGTTGGTCTGGATAAAAATGTATCCGATAATAGCATAGATAAATCATAGATAATATCAAAGATTAATCAAAGATAATATCATAGATCAATGACGCTCATGCGGTATCGATCTATGATCTTACGTGGGTTGATCATATATTTGTTATTGTGTTACTCGCCTAGTCTAGCATTGGGAGGGATTGTGGACCTACTCCATCCTGTTTCATGGGACCGATGAAGGAGATTGCAGGGGAGAGATATCCCCCACCTCAGGAGGGTTCCTCTGCCGACACACGAGTGCCTAGACTCTGTGTCGCTGTGCCAGCGCTCATAACGGCACCGCTGATACGATACTGCTCAACCACCAGTATCTTGTGCCTAGCTTTAGGTAATGGTAAAGTCGTAGAAAAAATCTGAGTGCATAAATAACTCAGTCTCAATGAAAGCCCTCCCCCTCCTATTCGTGAATAACAGAACACAAAACTCTTTTCTAATGTAATTAGAATAGAGTTGTAATTCCAGCTGAAACACGGTGTTCACTTGCTCTTTAAAGAAGTTGGAGAACTCTGGCGCGACTTTTTTCGATTTACATAATTTGTTCTACTTTTAACACCAGGCGAGGGTAGATATCAATATACGATGGTATTGAGGCGGACAATGTGTTTACAATCTATTCAATTTGTTTTAATTATTTTTTAATGAATTCCTCCCTATTACATATGCATCGAAAGTTAATGTTTTGGCACAAATCTTTTTCGACGGTAAACGTCCCGATTCATCAGACATTTGCGATTCATGCACGTTAATGAACTGAGGCAAATATAAAAAAGAAAGGCAAACAAAAACAACGACAGAGGGGCATAGCGGGGGAAGGTCATTAGAATGCGCGTTCTCTCCATCTCTCTTCATTTAGCGTCGAAGCGCACGCCTCCATTCCTCCTAATTAGTGGAGAAACTTTTATTCGGCTTCCCGACAGCCGCTGAATCACTTTGATTCCTCCCGGCCCGTCCTGCCTCTCCCCCCCCCCCCCCCCCCCCCCCCCCCGGCCTCTACTCCCATAATCTCTCTGTTTTTAGCTCCCCCCTCTCTGGCAGTCGAGGAAATTGGCCCGTGTGGGCTTGAAGAGAGCGTTGTTGTTTCGCTGAACTCTGAACTCCCGCGGCGCTTGACCCTATCATGGTAACGGGCTTGGTTTTGTTTTTTAAAGCGGGGGGGGGGGGGGGGGGGAGATTGTTAAGCAGTCAATTAGAACGATAGACAATATAGTGACGAGCAATTACACTGGCCTTCAACTTATGCGTTCAGTCGAAGAAGAAGAGGAAGAAGTAGAAGAAAAAGAAGAAGGAAGACAAAGGGGTGGTGATGTATGCTTGGAGGTACTTGGCGCAGACCCAAGGGTGATGGCAGGGCATTTCGATTCTGGGTTGCCAATTCTACGGGCGAGCCTAATGCAAGCTGATCGCGGTTGTTTAATGTGTCTTTTGAAGTGCTGAAACAGACACTCAGTTTTCACTCTGTATGTTTGTGTGTGTGTGTCTGTGTGTGTGTGCGTGTGTCTGTGTGTGTGTGTGTGTGTGTCTGTGTGGGTTGGTGTGTGTGTGTGTGTCTGTGTGGGTTGGTGTGTGTGTGTGTGTGTGTGTGTCTGTGTGGGTTGGTGTGCGTGCGTGTGCGATTGTGCGTGTCTGTGTGTGTCCCAGGCCGTGTATAGTGCTGCCTTTCCCGAGGACATCCCCACTAACAAGGGCATCCTGACAGTGGGAGCATCAGATGCTGACTCAGGCTCCAGCGCTGAGCTCCAGTACTCGCTGTTTGGCATCGGCGTCGAAGACTTCTACATGGACGCCAACACCGGTGCTCCTGCCGCTTCCTCCCCCATTATTTCAACCCCAATTGCAACGAGTTTGATCATTTATTTGTACTTAGTAAAGATCCGGGTCAAGCCTCTCCTGTTGATGTTTCTATAATCACAATCAGCCCCAGTTTAATCACGTCTCGCCCGGTTGCGTCTTTATTCCCGTCGTCTTTCGTCTGCGTTCCCAGGGGAGCTGCGCTCGGCCGCCCTCATGGACCGCGAGCGGACGGGGGTCTACCGGCTCATCGCCCAGGCCACCGACGGCGGGGGGCTCTTCTGCCGCTCGGAGGTCTCCCTGCGCCTGCTGGACGTCAACGACAACGCGCCCTCCTTCTCCTCCGGCGTGTTCGTGGCCAGCGTGGCCGAGAACGCCGCGCCCAAGGCCCTGCTGACCCGGCTGCAGGCCAGCGACCCCGACCAAGGTACATTATACATTTTGCGGATTATGCTGACGCTTTTATCCAAACAACTCACAACCACCTTTTCACACTCTGACGGCGGAGTCAACCACGCAGGGCGACAGCCAGCTCGTCAGGAGCAGTCAGGGTTAGGCGTCTGGCTCAGGGACACCTCGACACTCACAGCTAGGAGGAGCCGGGGACAGGACTAGCAACCTACCGATTACCAGTCAACCCCGCTCTACCTCCCGAGCTGCTGCTGCCCTGAACGAATAGGATGTTAGGACGAAATTGTGAAGCAAAGGGCTTTCACGTATCCTCGGAAACGAGGGAAAGCACTGTGTTGGCGAGGCGTTTGCGTGGTGAAGGATGGGCTCTAATGAGGGTGAACGTAGGGTTTAAAGGGCCCTCCAGATGAATCTCGATTCATTTGTACATCGGTCGATTTTAATAGTGTCATGTGCAAATGACGGCTCTTTACGTCCGATTCCAGGCGCTTGAGGACTCAATTAGCTTCTGTTGCCTGGCGACCGTATGCGTCAAGGCCTCACACGTTGGCGCCGTCGTGAGCACTCGAGGTTCGTGTCTGCAAGACGCCCAAGGGCCACTTGCCTTTGCATGTGCGAGCGATAGCCTGCCCTCTGGAGTGGCCGCCCCTCATCTTTTTTTTCGACACAGTGTTTCCCCTTCCTGACCGCCCATATCAAGTGCTCCGAGCCATAAGCACTTGAGCCTGTGCTGCTGTGAAATGAACTAACATTTAGTTTTTATGAGATGTTTTTATTTGATGCGAGCAGTACTTTGCTGTGACTAAAGAGACACGCGTCGTAAAAAGTTTGAGCTCCTAACTCTGAGGCAGACTGCAGACGTGTAGCAGGAGCGACACGACTGAAGCCAGAACGTTTCCTACGAGCCGCTACGCACCACTATGTTCGCCTGCCCCCCGTGTACGAAAATACAAAACAACATTTATCTGAAGACACAATTCTAGAGACGGAGATAGCGCGGTCTATCTGGGAGTACGGTGTAAACACATGGCTGATGGAGATAGCACGGGAGAGGAATCACTCTGCATACACTTATTCCTGCTCTGTGTATCACGTCGCTCCCCAAGGCCTGAACCGTACGTTGGTGTACTCCCTGGTGGACTCGGCCGACGGCGTGTTCTCCATCGAGCCGGTGTCGGGGGTGCTGGTGCTGGAGAGGACGCTGGACCGAGAGACCCAGGACTCCTACCAGCTCCGGGTTCAGGCCACGGACCAGGCCGGGCAGCCGGGGGCGCTGGCCTCACAGGTGGGTTAGCACCAGATAAGATGATTGTCATAATTGTTTAAGTCATATTTGGCCAAATTATTATATCTATCCTAACTACTCGCTTAACGCTGCTGATTCACTCTGCCTCATTGGCTATATCCCCAGCAAATCTGAGTGCTTTTACAATCCATAGCACTTTC
Source organism: Gadus chalcogrammus (assembly GCF_026213295.1). Taxonomy (NCBI): domain Eukaryota; kingdom Metazoa; phylum Chordata; class Actinopteri; order Gadiformes; family Gadidae; genus Gadus; species Gadus chalcogrammus. The sequence goes on from NC_079418.1 coordinate 18,907,685, forward strand.
TGTCATCTAAGTCACCAATTTGACCTAAAGGCATTTTGACCCTAATACAAAATTAACCTTAAAATATTTAATAGGGTAATTAAGCTGTGAGGCTAACGATTTCTTTTTCGCCCTCCAGGTAGAAGGAAATGAGATTTGATAAGGATTTGTAAAACTGCGAAGGATTCACCCCCGTTTGTAACCGGGACCAGTGGATGCTCACGACCGTCGTCAACGCATCCCCTTCTTCACAGCCGCCATGAGTCCATGTCCCGTGTCTCTCCCAGGTGGAGCTGACCGTGTTGGTGCTGGACGTCAACGACAACGCCCCGGTCTTCCAGAGGAGGGACTACACCGCCACAGTGCCGGAGGATGTCGCCGTGGGAACCGAGGTGTTGCGGCTGTTCGCCACCAGCGTGGACATCGGGCCCAATGCCGAGATCACGTACAGCGTCCGCTCGGGGAACGAGCTGCGGATGTTCACAATCAACAGCAGGACGGGTCCGTGATCACGGGAGGGATCACAGGAGGGCTGATGCCTTTGGTTTAACCTTAAGCTAGTGTAATACTTTGTAGTCCTCATGCTGTGTTTTAAAACCTTGAAGGTACAATGGCCAAAACACATTCTGTGATCTAGCGGTAACTTTAAGGCTGCAGGAATCAAGGTTAATCACTCCGACCCAGCATCAGTGCAGAGAAATCTCATGTTAAGTATTTTCAGCAAGCATGGCTTTTCAAGGTTTTAGGACTAGCTTGAAATAGCAAAGCTTGCATGTTGTACCTTTTTATATCCCATTAAAACAAGTTTCATCATCAATTTTACTTTACACCCTCGTACAAGCTGAAATTTGCAACGCCCGTACGTGGGTACGAATTTAAAGATCTCTGTGTGTGTGTGTGTGTGTGTGTGTGTGTGTGTGTGTGTGTGTGTGTGTGTGTGTGTGTGTGTGTGTGTGTGTGTGTGTGTGTGTGTGTGTGTGTGTGTGTGTGTGTGTGCGCGCACACGTAGGCATTATTTCTGTGGCCGACGACCTGGACTTTGAGGTGTGCAAGGACTACTACCTGACCGTCGAGGCCTTGGACAGTGGGACTCCGCCCCTTAGCTCCGCTACCATGGTGACCGTGGAGCTGATGGACGTCAATGACAACGCCCCCACCTTCAGCGAGGAGATATACAACGTGCTGGTCAGCGAGGACGCCTCCATTGGCCAGACCATTACCAGGGTACCATGGGCTATTTTTCCGTCATTCATTATCATCTTATCTTATCTGATTTTTTTCCGTTTTGAATCGAGAATCGATTTGAATCGTTGACCCCATAACGTTTGAAATTGAAGCAAATCTGGATATTCCGGAAGACGAACATCCCTACTCTAATAGCTAAAGGTTTCTAATTAATTAAACTTGGGGAAAAGCTTTTAAATCTGACCTACAGCACCTCTATATGTAATGTATATATAGTTTTTTTTCAATTCATGCCCTCATTTGTCTCTGAGTTTAAGTGAAACTCCCCTCCCACTCACTGCGCTGTTCCCTGTGTGATGGACGCAGCTGCTGGCTGAGGACCTGGACAGCCAGGTCAACGGCCACATCACCTACTCCATACTGAAGGGGGACCGTGGCAACCAGTTCTGGATTGACCCCGTCACCGGCCTGCTCAAAGTCAATAAGCGTTTGGACCGAGAGCTGGTAAGGATGTGTCTGCGAGTACAATAGCGGCAAAAAGGAATCGATAGTAATTTTACGGTTCGTGAGCACGGGCAGAGTGGAATACACCGGGACCTCTCAAGGTGAACGCTAATGTCTCACATTATGCACGTGGGAGGGCTTCAATTATCAGTTTGCACTCGCAGGCATAAAGGTATCTGGCTTTGTATCAATGCTCCGATGCACAATATCTCTCTCTCTCTCTCTCTCTCTCTCTCTCTCTCTCTCTCTCTCTCTCTCTCTCTCTCTCTCTCTCTCTCTCTCTCTCTCTCTCTCTCTCTCTCTCTGCAGGTATCTAGGGACTCTCTCTCGGTGCAGGCGTTTGACAGTGGCTCCCCGGCCATGTCCTCCACTGCCACCGTTAACATCGACGTATCTGACGTCAACGACAACCCCCCTGTCTTCTCCCCCCCCAACTCCACCGCCGTCATCCAGGTAGTGCCCCACTGTGTGTGTGTTTGCATGCGTGCAATGCATGTATGTGTGTGAGTGTGTGAGTGTTTGTGTGTGTTTGGGTATGTGTGTGTTTGAGTGCAACCATGTGTTAAAGCCCATGCGCCGTACCTCTGCATCAGTGCACGTCTCTGCCTGCACATGCAGGCATGAGAGTGCATGTGCGGTGTGTGTCTGTGCGTGTGTGTCTGTGTGTGTGTGTGTGCGGTACATTGATCCTGGATGTCAGTGTGTCACATCGTATCCTCCTGCTTCCAGTTGAACCAACCGGCCGGGGCCAGTGTCCTGCAGCTGACGGTGAAGGACCCCGACTCCCCCAGGAACGGCCCCCCGTTCGAGTTCCGCATCGCCGCCGGCAACGAGGGGAACTACTTCTCCCTGGACCGGTCCGGGACGCTGCGGACCACCCGGGTGCTGGGACCCCAGGCCCGCCGAGAGTTCACCCTGGAGATCCAGGTGAGGCGCTTTTAGTGCCTTTTATGGAGCTTATAAAAGGCACTAAAAGCATCTTAAAAAAGTGAACGGAAGAAAGATTTACCACCCTGACTCTGGTTTAGCAGCTCTTTTGTTACGGAAATTGAAGCATAGAGAATGTTGGAAGAAGGACATGTCTTTGCACCATTCCCAGATCCCTTTTCCATGGATATTCGGTGGATTTTAATAGGAAACTAACCAAAATACTTTCGCTACCATTCACCGAAAAACAGCCTTCCAGGTAAAACGCATTCAGACAGTGTCTTCAAATGTCTTCAAAGTAAGCCCGTTGTTGTGTCTGGTTGTGTTTGTTCCAGGCCAGTGATTCCGGCCGACCCCGTCTGGCCTCCTCCTCCTGGGTGTACCTGAGGGTCATCGGGAACAGCCAATACAAGCCCTCCGTCTCGCCGCTGGAGGTCTTCATCGTCATGGTGACCGACTCCTTCCCGGGCGGCCCCGTCGGCCGCATCTACGCCACGGACCGCGACGTGAACGACGTCCTCTCGTACACCCACAGGCCCGCGCTCAGGAGCATGTTCCAGGTCAACCGGCAGGACGGCAGCATCGTGGCTCTGCCGGGGCTTGAGCCCGGCAGGTACCTGGGATACGAGCACTTCCTGTCCCACGTGCACACAACGAGAACACTACAACCACTTCCTGTCCCATATGCACACAAGCAGGACACTTCCTTTCTCACACGCACACACAGCGAGAACACTTCCTTTCGCACATGCACACACACAAGGAGAACACTACAACCACTTCCTGTCTCTCATGTACACAAGGAGAACGCTACAACCACTTCCTGTCTCTCATGTACACAAGGAGAACGCTACAACCACTTCCTGTCTCTCATGTACACAAGGAGAACGCTACAACCACTTCCTGTCTCTCATGTACACAAGGAGAACACTCCAAAGATTTCCTGTCCCACATGCACACATGGAGAACACCCCAAACACTTCCTGTCCCATATGCACACAAGCAGAACACTTCCTGCCTCACACACACACACACATACACACACACAAGGAGAACACTTCCTGTCTCACATGCACACAAGGAGAACACTACAACCACTTCCTGTCTCACATGCACACAAGCAGAACACTTCCTGTCTCACACACACACACACACACACACACACACACACAAGGAGAACACTTCCTGTCTCACATGCACACAAGGAGAACACTACAACCACTTCCTGTCTCACATGCACACATGGAGAACACTACAACCGCTTCCTGTCTCACACACACGAGAGAACACATCTTGTCTCACATGCACACAAGGAGAACACTCCAAAAACGTCCTGTCTCACACACACACACACACACACACACACACACACACACACACACACACACACACACACACACACACACACACACACACACACACACACACACACACACACACACACACACACACACACAATGAGAACATTTCCTGTCACCCATACACACAAGGAGATCACTTCCTGTCTCAGATGTAAGACTGGACTTTACTTCACTGAGCCACTTGCTGGCTCAGTGAAGTAATTTAAATGCACCACATACAAAGAGAAGGCTGTACGCCCACAGGGATTGAGGTTACTGGACTCTCTCAGCGTAGACAGATCTTATCTTAGGTTTCTTCAGTGAGCCTCACCTTTTCTTTGTGCGTGCGCAGGGTTTGGAGAGAGCAGGGAGAGGTAGGGGTGAGAACCAGAGTTTTTATAGCAAAGAATATTAAGGCTTGAGCTAGATTGACATTAGGGCTGTGCAAAGAATACAATTTTGATCGCGATTTTGAATTTTGGGTCAGAAAATCCCCAAATTAATATAATCGAGTTGAAACGATTATTATTATAAAAAAAGAGATAAATATAGGCCTATATGAATACATCGATGCATACAGCTGGATACATATTTGTACATTATTCTCGATTGGAAAATTTTCGATAGTTCTGGATAAACGCTGAATAAATGCATCATGTTTCAAACACAAAAATTATCGTTTTAATAATCGTGATTTCAGTAATGACCAAAATAATCCTGATTATGATTTTTCTTTCGAGCAGCCCTAATTGAAATTGCAAACTTGCACATTGAACCTTCTAAGTTTGAGACGTCTGTGCGACTAGTTCACCCTCTGCCCCCCCCCCCCCCCCCCCCCCCCCCCAGGTACCAGCTGAACGCCACGGTGAGCGACGGCCGCTTCGCCGTCATCGCCGACGTGTCCGTGCGCGTGGAGCAGCTGACGGAGGTGGTGCTGCGCAGCGCGGTGGCCGTGCGCTTCAGCTCGCTCTCCCCGGAGGACCTCCTGGGCCGCTACCTCGGCCAGGTGCGGCTGATGCTCCGCTCCCTGGGGGCCTGGGCCTTCCCGCCGGGCCAGGTGGACTTCATCCACGTGCTGGGCGTGCAGCCGGTGGACGGCGCCGGCGACGTGGACCTGTTCCTGGCCATGGAGCGGCCCTCGCAGCCGGCGGGGACCGGGGGTGGAGGTGGAGGTGGCGGAGGCGGAGGCGGAGGTGGTGGTGGGGGAGACGGCTTCTTCTCCCCGCAGGAGCTGGCGGAGAAGCTGGCGGAGGCCCGGGCGCGCGGCCAGTTCCGGGGGGTGCTGGCGGGGGCGGAGGTGCTGGACCAGACCTGCTCCGGGGAGCTGGACTGCGGGGACATGGCGTGCGAGCAGACCCTGGTGATGGCGCCGCGCGCCACGGTCACCTACAGCACCGAGCGGGTCAGCCTGGTGTCCCCCACGTTCAGACGCATGGAGGCCTGCACGTGCCCCGGTAATGCCCCGGTGAAGACATCGTGCTGCTGCACAGTGTCTGCCTTTTATCGCTCTGTTTGGGATTCTACAGAGCTCCTGAAGGTCTTCAGTGCTTAAATCAGTCCAGCTTTTCTCAAAGGAGTGTGTGTGTGTGTGTGTGCGTGGGTGTGAGTGCGTTTGTTGGTGTGTGAGTGTGTGTTTGTGAGTGTAAGTGTTTGTCCGTGTCTGTGTGGTGAGTGTGTGTGTGATTGCGTTTGTGTGTGTGTGTGTGTGTGTGCTTGTGTTTGTCTGTTAGTGTGTGTTTGTCTGTGAGTGTGTGCGTGTGTGTGTGTGTGTTTGTGTGTGTGTGTGTAATTAGATTAACCGACACATCTTTTGTATTACTATTATGTCGCTGAACTGTTTGTAATTCCCAGTTATGCTGTTAAGTAATCACCGCGCATTAGAGTTTGTGCTTGTTCCGGTCAATACATCCCTCTCTCCCCCCAAACAGGGGGATTCTGCTCCACTCCTCTTGAGCTCTGTGAAGGTCAATCCTGTCCATCAGACATGCAGTGTGTACGCTCCGGTGTGACAGCGCCCTCTGTCTGCCAGTGTCAGCCCGACAGGCTGGACGAATGCGCCGGTGGGTTCAACTGATATTTATATGCAGAGTAGAAATTCAAGTAGACGTTGAGGAAATCGCATAGCTGAATAAATCTGTTGTATAAGTGCGTTGTTGTTCCTAGTGGTTGTATTAGCTGAAAGCCCTCTTCTTGCTGATATTTCCCTTGTGTGTTGTGTGAACATGGAGAGCAGGCCAGACCTCGCTGAGCTTCTCTGGGAACAGCTACATCAAGTACAGGGTGACGGAGACGGCGGCAGGCGGGGAGATGAGACTGGGCCTGAGGATCAGAACCCTTCAGGCCAGGGGGGTCATCATGTTCTCCCGCACCAACCCCTGCACCATGCTGAAGGTACACACACTTACGGGCACACACAGAAACACAGACACACAGACACAAACACACACACGGACACACACAAGCACCAACACACACACACACACACACACACACACACACACACACACACACACACACACACACACACAGACAGACTCAGAAACACACAGATTAATCCCTGCACTATGCTGAAGGTACACACACACACACACACACACACACACACACACACACACACACACACACACACACACACACACACACACACACACACACACACACACTTACCCCTGTACTATGCTGAAGGTAGGCACACACACACTCACACACAGCCACACACACAGACGTCCAAACACACACACCCACTAACTAACCCCTGCACTATTCTGAAAGTGCACACGCACACACACAAACAGACACAAACACACACACGGACACACACAAGCACCAACACACACACACACACACACACACACACACACACACACACACACACACACACACACACACACACACACACACACACACACACACACACACACACACACACACACACACACACACACACAGACAGACAGACTCAGAAACACACAGATTAATCCCTGCACTATGCTGAAGGTAGGCACACACACACTCACACGCAGCCACACACACAGACGTCCAAACACACACACCCACTAACTAACCCCTGCACTATTCTGAAAGTGCACACGCACACACACAAACAGACACAAACACACACACACACACACACACACACACACACACACACACACACACACACACACATATACTAAACCCTGCACTATGCTGAAGGTATACACACACACACACGCACACGCACACTCACACTCACACACACACACACCCTCACTCATTAATTATTGAGTGACATGGTGATTGGATGGCCTGGTTTCCCCCGTACAGATCGAGGGCGGCCGACTGTGGTTCCAGCTCGAGTGTGACAACACGCTCGGCATCATGGGGATCTCCGGCCGTCCGATCAACGACGGCCTGTGGCACGCCGTGGCCCTGGAGCTCACCCACAACTACAGCCTGCTGTCGCTGGACGACAGCTACGTGGAGCGCCGCCGCGCCGCCCGGGCCCCCGTCCGCCTCTGGCCCCTGGCCCCCGACTCATCCTTCTTCTTCGGGGCCCAGGTGAGGCCTCCCCCGGGGCCGGGGGGGGAGCGCGGCGGCGCGGGGTCCGGGGCTAGCCAGAGCGAGGCCCCGGGGGACCCCAGGGACGCCAGGGGCCCCCCCAGGGCCCAGGACGGCTTCCAGGGGTGCCTGGGCTCGCTGCGGCTGAACGGCAACGAGCTGCCGCTGCAGAACAAGAGGAGCCGCTACGCCGAGGTGGCGGGCCTGAGCGAGGTAAAGCTGGGCTGCGTGCTCTACCCGGACCCCTGCGTCAGCCAGCCCTGCCTCAACGGGGCCCCCTGCAGCAGCCTGCCCTCCGGAGGTCAGTGGGACAGGGAGCGGGGGGAAGCACCGGAGGCCTCGGCCGCCTGGTGGCCATCCCGGTTCAAAAACAGTAGCCGGGTGGGGACAGGGGATGCGCGATCTGAGGATCTTCAGTTTCTCCACAGTTAGTTTCGAGCGTGTATACCGGCGGTTGATAACTGAATGTTGTCGTTATTGATTTAGAATGACATGGACAAGGTTGACTTTAAAGCGGATGTGTTAATTAGCTTGATCTGACGCACTCTTCTAAACTGTTGCTTGGCGTTACAATTTAGGCAACATCTTGTGTTGGAAATGTGCGCTCAAACGCATTCTGTTCGGCTTTTGGATGAATTACTCTGCGGGGCAATGCAGATAAATCTTGCCAAGTATATTTAGCACCATTCAAACACAAAGGCCACAAAAGCTAGAAATCATATGTGAAACTTTTAAAAGGACTTAGGTTAAAAGATTATCAGAAAAAGGGTGAACGTTAAATTAAAGCATAAGAAGGCAAGATAATAAATGAATCGCAGACTATTATTTAATTTTTTAGAGCTGCAAACGATATAAAAAATAACTAAGTGTAGTAGTCAGATAACACATGTCCTGGGGGCTTCTTCCACACCTGGGAGTGTTATTTGTCGGTTGAGATGTTCCCTCAGGAGTATTTCGCTTCCTACAAAGGGATTCTCGTCACCTTGTCACCTTTCTCAGGTTTCGGGTGCAGTTGCAGCGCTGGGTTCACCGGCGGGCGCTGTGAGGTGGAGCTGACTTCCTGTCTGCCCAACCCGTGTCAGAATGGGGGCGACTGCACGCCGGCGGGGGGCTCCTTCCTCTGCAGTTGTCCCCGGGGTCTCGTGGGACTTGTGTAAGCGAGTCCCGACATCACAGACATACTCGCACACACGCACAAACACAAACGCATGCACGCACGCACACACACGCAAGCACACACACACAGAGACACACATGAATGCACAAACAAACACACGCGCAAACACACACACACTCACACGCACGCACACAAACGCAGGATAAAGCCATGTTTAGGGATTGTTTGACACATTGTTCATTTTAACAAGCGTCTGATAAGCATTGCACATTGGTGTCAGTGTTGTGCATACACGGTGTTTGCATTACCACACAGATACACAAACTACAGTACACCTAGGATATGTGTTTGGATTAACAGTACTTACACACACACACACACTCACCCATCAAAGATATTTCCTCGTTGTAGCCAATAGCTTTGATATTTTTTTCAAACTAATTGAGTTTAACTGTCTATCATTACTTGCTGACTGCCTTTTTAATTATGTTGTGATGTCCTTTGAAAGACCCTTTCCGTGTGTCACCACTAGAGGGTAGAAATGTTACCTCTACTAATTTCCTTCTCTTTAATCGCTATCCCTCAAATTTCCCTTTTTCTTTAACTCAAACTACTGAATCGAAGTCAAACCAATTATTAAAAGTACAAGCCTCAAGTAACAAGTAACAGATTGACGTTTTGAATGTGTACCACATCGCCAGTCGTAGTCAAAACCCTCTGTTGCTTCTACCCATTTAATTACAATGCCACCCTTTAAAAGGGGCAACAATCCGCCCATAACAGACGATATAGGAGGATACTCTTGGTTTTAAATGGAAGCTTTTTCAGAGACACAAAGCCATGTTTTCCGAGTTCTAATAGGAGAAAATAATTGAAAGGGGAAAGTGTGTTAACCTCTGTTCGTTCATTGCAATGCCAGTGGGGGGGGTCGCCTTGTCATCTTGGAAATGGTGAACTGGGCCAGTCAATATTGTTCATGGCTGTCTTTGTTTCTGTGTGTGTTGTGTCTGTTTGTGTTTATTTCTCTTTGTGCTCACAGCAGACAAACCCATCAACTGCTTCTCCCAACCAATACTTTTTAACAATATAAATATTGCAATCATTTGAATATTTACTTTGAAATGTCACATCTTGCTTTTTTACTCAAGCAATTAAACCCTCCGAAATGATAAGCAGACATGAAGCAGACATGAAGCTCAACTGAATTCTATCTCTTCTAGCGCCCAAAACCACTGTGTCCCATTTTCGTTACTCTCACACGTCTAGTGACTGGTGCCATGTTTCCTCTCTCCTGGTCTATGCCCAACAGGTGCGAGGAGGATGTCAACGAGTGTTTGAGAGAGGAGTGTGCGAACGGAGGGGTGTGTGTGAACACATACGGGGCCTTCTACTGTAACTGCACCCTGGGCTTCGAGGGACAGCTCTGTGGGGCCCCCAGCGATGACGAGGGTGACACACAGGTAACAGCTTTGTGATGAAGAATCCGGAAATAACTCACAGGTTTACAATCGACAGGCGCATTTCCTGTTGGTTTATGGCTCCCCATCCTTGTCAATGCATCAAAGGAAATGGATGAGGGGGACCTTAAGGCAGATGGTTGTGGTTTTAAATAACTTGATCTGACTCATTTTGGCAGACTTCAATTGTCACTTATCTTTGTTTCGATATGTGCACTCAAACACATTCTGTCATGTAGACGCTTGGTTGGGTATGATAGGGACCTGGATGAATTACTCAGACCGTGCGGCCGCAACGATAAAACTTGTAACTTTTATTTTTATAGCACCATTGAAACGCAAGACCTTCTATAGTGAGTACAAAGCTAGAAACCATTAAAAGGACAATCGTCAAAAGACTGTTAAAAAAAAGGACAAATGTTAAATCAGGGTTTGGGTTTGGGTTAGGGTTAGGGGAATTAAGAAAATATTTTTATCAGAGGTTCTGAGGGCTATTCCACCTCTGTGAGGTTCAAAACACGATTTCTGAAAAATGTATCTATTTAAAAACTAGACTTCTTAGTTTAGTTTATAGCAATGCAACATGAATCATTCACTCCCATTTTTCTTAACTGCCTGCAGTTGTGTTCCTCTGCGACTACAGTCCATCATCTCATGTTGGGACATGGTCGCAAGATTCTCTAAGAAAAACACCAGAAACCCAATGGGAACTATTCCTACACCCAATTTCTTGTAAAGATAAATTGTAGCCATTGACATTGAATACAATCCTTTTATTTATTATTTAACAAACTGCATGCTGCTCATGTTGTTAAGATCTGAGCGTGGATGCATTATTAACCTACGTTGACTAATGCGTTGATATAAAAACAAACCACGGTATGTTGTATGACCCGAGGAGAGAGCGCGTCAGGAGATAATTACCTCTGCTGCTGATTATGGTTCAAGCAGATTCAAAACATCACTCTTGATGATTTGTAATATATATATTTTATCAGTAACATGTATAGATATTATCAGTCAATTGTGTTTGTGTCACTAAGTGTGTTTTTCAATATTTGTAATAAATGAGGCAAGGATTCCTGCTCACCCAGCACAGCAAGCCTCCCCCAGACAAAGCCTCTGTGAAAGTCAGGCAAAAGTGGCATAATAAGCAATTCAACTTTTAATCAAAGTTAACAGATTCATACTATCATATTTGTGACTTAACATTCTTGTTTGTGTCTTTGCTTGTTTGTGTTGGTGATTGTTGTGTGTGTGTTTGTTTATGTGAGTGCTTGTTTGTGTGTCTGCTTTTCTGTGTGTTTGTGTATGTGCGTGTTTGTTTGTGTGCCTGTTTGTGTGCCTGTTTGTGCGTTTGTGTATTTGCTTTTTTGTGTGTGTTCTTGTTTGTGTGTGTTCTTGTTTGTGTGTGTTCTTGTTTATGTGTGTGCTTGTTGGTGCTTATTCTCGTTTGTGTGTGTTATTGTTTGTGTGTGTGCTTCTTTGCGCGTATTCCTTGTTTGTGTCTATTCTTGTTTTTGTGTTTGTCTCTTCTTGTTTGTGTGTTCTTGTTTGTGCGTATTCTTGTTGGTGCGTATTCTCGTTTGTGTGTGTTCTTGTTTGTGTGTATTCTTGTTGCTGCGTATTCTCGTTTGTGTGTGTTCTTGTTTGTGTGTGTGTTTGTTGGTGCGTATTCTCGTTTGTGTGTGTTCTTGTTTGTGCGTGTGTTTGTTGGTGCGTATTCTCGTTTGTGTGTGTTCTTGTTTGTGCTTGTGTTTGTTGGTGCGTATTCTCGTTTGTGTGTGTTCTTGTTTGTGCCTGTGTTTGTTGTTGCGTGCTCTCGTTTGTGTGTGCTCTTGTTTGTGCGTGTGTTTGTTGTTGCGTGCTCTCGTTTGTGTGTGTTCTTGTTTGTGCGTGTGTTTGTTGTTGCGTGCTCTCGTTTGTGTGTGCTCTTGTTTGTGCGTGTGTTTGTTGTTGCGTGCTCTCGTTTGTGTGTGCTCTTGTTTGTGTGTGTGTTTGTTGGTGCGTATTCTCGTTTGTGTGTGTTCTTGTTTGTGCGTGTGTTTGTTGTTGCGTGCTCTCGTTTGTGTGTGTTCTTGTTTGTGCGTGTGTTTGTTGTTGCGTGCTCTCGTTTGTGTGTGTTCTTGTTTGTGCGTGTGTTTGTTGTTGCGTGCTCTCGTTTGTGTGTGTTCTTGTTTGTGCGTGTGTTTGTTGTTGCGTGCTCTCGTTTGTGTGTGTTCTTGTTTGTGCGTGTGTTTGTTGTTGCGTGCTCTCGGTTGTGTGTGCTCTTGTTTGTGCGTGTGTTTGTTGTTGCGTGCTCTCGTTTGTGTGTGCTCTTGTTTGTGCGTGTGTTTGTTGTTGCGTGCTCTCGTTGGAGTGTGTTCTTGTTTGTGCGTGTGTTTGTTGTTGCGTGCTCTCGTTTGTGTGTGCTCTTGTTTGTGCGTGTGTTTGTTGTTGCGTGCTCTCGTTGGCGCGCGCGTGTCGCCGCGGCGCCCAGGCGGAGCCCCTGTCCTACATCGGCCCCGGGGAGATGGTCGGCATCGGGGTGCTGGTCCTCGTGGTCGCCGTCCTGCTCGTCGTCTTCGTGGGCTTCAGGAAGAAGATCTCCCTGAGGAAGGAGTCGGACGGCGGGGGCGGGGCCGGGGGCCGGCCCGCCATGGGCGTCTCCACGGTGACCTCGGAGGCGGGCTACATGCTGCGAGAGAAAGGCGGCGGCACGGCGGGCATGGAGTTCCAGGCCATGCGCGCGTCGGCGGGCTCTTCCTCGGGGACCTCCGGTTGCTTCGGCGACGGAGGCGGAGTCGGCGGCGGCGGCGGCGGGGGGGGTCCGCCTCAGGTCATGGTGCGGCCCAACTGCCACTCGCCCAAGCTGCCGGGAGACCTGTGCGGGGGGCGGGGCGCCCAGAGGACCAGCGGGGACCGGGGCACGTCCAGCGAGGGCAGCCAGGTGGGGGGGCCGGCCGTCTGGGATGCCTGTTGGGTTTGTTTTCCTCTGTCGTGGGAGAATAGGGACCAGGGTGGGCGACGTGGAAATGATTTTTTTTTAAAGCGAAGCTGTGCTGTGGATTTTAATTCAGCCTAACCAGAGCCCACTTTGCAGTCTTCTACGGCGGCTCTCTGAAGCTGCTCTTCAGAGAGCCGTCTTTCGTAGACCTCATTTGGTCAGCCTGCAAGCCCGTGATGGGGGGCCTGGGTTCAGCGTGGAAGCGTATAGCTTCAGGCTTCAACACAAAAACGAAAAAACACGTTGGAAACTAGATGCTGCCATGGTTACACATGGACATAAGATTGATTTTGCATTATGACCAAGCCGACACAAGGGCTTATTTACATGATGAGGCAAGCACACCTGATCACAGCTCAAGCACATGGGTCCTTGTGTTGTTGTTGGTTATCCAACTCAATGCCCTTCTAGCCTGATGGCAGCAACACAATTCCATATTTTTTGATCCAACTCATGTCAGATATGTTTAGCTGCTTTGTGTGTGTGTGTGTGTGTGTGGGGGGGGGGGGGGGGGGGGTGTTCTTCATGTATGTACGTTTTTATATTTTTATTTTCTCCCTCAGTTGAGCAGCTTCCTCTCCGACACGTCTCACCTCCGGGGCGGGGCCAGCAGGAGGGGCGTGGCCGTGTGCAGCGTCGCGCCCAATCTCCCGCCGGCGTCTCAGCGTCACTCGGAGCATAGCCCCGCCCACAAGGTGTCCTGGGACTCGGTGGGGGGGCACGGGGGCCAGAGGGGCCAGCCGCTGGACGACCGGGAGCAGGAGTGGGGCCAGAGGGCCTTCCAGCTGGAGAGGACCCAGAGAGGGGACTCCAGCCCACCGGGTGAGTTCCAACGACCGGCTGGGTTCCAAAGGTACCGTGGTTAGAACTCAACCGGTCCTTGGACCGGTTGAGTTCCAAGGACTGGGTGGGTTCCAAGGACTGGGTGAGTTCCAAATGTACCGTGGTTGGAAACTTGGAACTCACCCCGTCCTTGGAACTGACCCGGTGAGTTCCAAGGACCGGGTAAGTTCCAACCACCGTTCCATTGCCAAATGTCCCATGGTGCATCTGGGCTGTAGGGTTTTGGAATTGGATTAAAGATGATTTGGTAACTTGTTATAATATTGGTACAATTATTCACAATTAATAAAGATGAGTAAATGCAGTATAAAGCATTAACCAGCAATTAACTAACAGTTGATTAGCAGCTCACCTTTGCTCTGGTCACCATTTTCTAATGGTGTTCATGATTGCTACTGTTGTTCATGTTAACTAAGGGATTAATGTGTACATTATTTAGAAGGGTTCGGTTACCCTATTAAATAATGCATACATTAATACCTTGGTTAACTTGAAAAACCATTGGTAAATGGTTAGTTAATTGTTATTATTGCTTATAACTGCAGAGTTAAGATAATTAGTGGTTTATTATTGTACCCATATGTATTACCAATGGTTCACTTAAGGCCTCTAATATAGGTGTAATTATTAGTTAGGTTGCTCACTTTAAATTTGTCAGTATAATTGATCAGTGGGTAGGAATTAGATGAGAAATGGTTCCAAGTTATCCCAGGGGTTAACGTGGTCAATGTCAGTACAAGACAGGATCTGGGGAAGGCAAAGCATCATGGTATCCTACTCTAGCAAAGTGTGTACAGCTGCACCTGAGTCCAACATAGGCACACACATCATGTGTATGTGTGCAACGAACGTAGGATCAAAGAAACCCTGCTATCGGCTGGGTGTTGCACCCAGAGCTCCTCCACGGAGCACTTTCCATTCACAGGGACGGGAACGGAACCTTTTGATCACAGCCACGTGCGCGTCGGGCAGCCGGGAGGAGGCTGTTACACTGTGCTTACTTTGCCACTGTAATTAAGTAATCAGTGGTCTTCTTGAGAGGTACCACCTTCATCAAGATATTATGGACTTTATGGATTTTTTCTTAACAGGAAAGACTACTTTTTGGTAATGAAATGGGCTGGTGGTGATTTTGAAGGGCAATACTTTAGATGTAATTTGTTTGAAATGTCGTAGCCACCTGTTAGCCATTAGTGAGTGAACTGCGCTGTGAGGATATCTGCTTCGAGGTTGAATGATTGGTACTTTCTGATCAATCTCTCTTGTCTCCTCCCTGATGAGTTTGGTGAATTCGTCTTCCCTGTTAATCACAGGTGTGTAAAATGCATCAGTTCTAAACGGCGGTGAAACACAGGGCGAGGGGAGGGGGCATATACTTTGGTGGTTTGGTTTGAAAGACCTGCTCTCTTCTGCGTTTTTCTGCCCGTTCTTTTGACAACTGTCAATCTTATATCTATAATCGTATCGTGCATGTGTTTGTTTGCGGGCTTGCCATGTGTGTGTTTGTGTGCGTCTGTGTGTGTGTGCAAGTGCGTGCTTGTGTCTTTGTGTGTGTGTGTGTGTGTGTGTGTGTGTGTGTGTGTGTGTGTGTGTGTGTGTGTGTGTGTGTGTGTGTGTGTGTGTGTGTGTGTGTGTGTGTGTGTGTGTGGCAGAGGAGGCAGCTGATTTGCTGGAGGAGGCTCAGTGCTTCTCGGACAGCCTCTCCGAGGCCCGTTCTCTCAGCTCCTTCACCTCAGAGTCCGTCGATGACAACGGTAAGAAGAAGACGCAGCGTTGCCAGATTGGGCCAGATTTCCCACCCAATCTGGTAAGATTGGTTGGCCAGATTGGATGGGAACAGCGCTG
This sequence comes from Gadus chalcogrammus, assembly GCF_026213295.1. Taxonomy (NCBI): domain Eukaryota; kingdom Metazoa; phylum Chordata; class Actinopteri; order Gadiformes; family Gadidae; genus Gadus; species Gadus chalcogrammus. Next base: position 18,923,408 of record NC_079418.1, read on the forward strand.
ATCCTGCTGTGTTTTGCGAGCGGTGCCAACAGGAAGCCTTGGCTTCTGTCTGTGATCTTTATAGAGTTCTTGGTCGTACCGCCGTACACACCAATGGTGATCTAAACCCTTTAAAGGGCTCATTGTAATGCCACCAGGTGTGGGTGTGATTAGCTGGTACAAGCCGTTTGGCACAGGGAAGGAATGATTTTCATAGTGACATCACAAGTGTATGATGCATGTGTATCCTTTAGTTGGCAACGAATGGGTTCCAACCATGTAAACACTATACATGGTTATTTATGAGGAACTTTATAAAGGTATGCCAAGAATTTGGAAAATACATTTTAACATTTTAATATTGGCTCAAACAGCACAAAGAACATCATTTAATTTTCTACATTCCCATGCAATCAGAAACAACAACAATTTGGTATTTGAGTCGAATCTTCTTCTTATGATCATGGTGTCGTATGTAAGCCTGGGTCAGGATTTTGTTTTCTCTCCGATTAATGTAGTTGAAAGGAAAGAAACAAGGACTAGGAGTGTGTTTACCACACACAAACACACAGACACATACACTCTTCTACAAATGCATATTGTTAACGTAAGCTAACATGCAATCACTACTGATAAACACTGTAGACATCGCCATCCTTACAATGACTTGATAGCAAAAATGGTTTCATAATCTGTTCAGTGAGCGTGTCTGTGTGTGTGTTTGTGTGTGTATCTTTGTGTGTATAAGCCTGGGTCTGGGTTTTGTTTTCTATCCAATTAATGTAGTTGAAAAGAAAATAGCAAGGACAAAAGTTGTGTTTACGACACAAAAAGACTCATATACTCTGCAACACACACACACACAAACACACACACACACACACACACACACACACACACACACACACACACACACACACACACACACACACACACACACACACACACACACACACACACACACACACAGCAATACTGCAACCTTAGTGTTGACTGACAGTCCCACCCTGTAATGGGAACCTTGGCCTTCTCATGCAGACACCTACATTGTCTTCTTCTCTTTGTCCCCCCCCCACCCACCCCCGCCCCTGTTGTTATTATTACGCTCCAGCCTCGATTGTGACGGTCATACGTCTTCCCAACAATGCTGTTGGCAGTATCGAAAGCGACGGTAAGTCGGGGGGGGGTTAAAACAAAAACCCTGATCTTTTCCTAACAATCTCCGCAGCCGTGCTGAAGAGATCGCTCAATGCTGTCCCACACGATGCTGTTGTGAACGCCACCCTCCACGCTTCTCAGCATTGACGTGGTGGCGGCTGACATCAGCTTCGCTCGCTGGCAGGCATCTGTGTTTAGCCTGGGATTCAAGGGCTGGGGTGTGTGTTTGTCTTTGTGTCTTGGTGTCTGTGTGTCCCCCTGTGTCTGTATGTCTGTGGGTTTTCCATCTTTCCGTGTGTGTGTGTGTGTGTGTGTGTGTGTGTGTACTGTGTGTGTGTCTGTGTTTGTCTCTGTGTGTGTGTGTTCGGTTCTATCCGTCTGTGTGTGTCTGTTTCTGTGTGTGTCTCTGTGTGTCTGTATCTATGTGTGTTAGTGTGTGTTTCTGTCCGTAACTTTGTATCTATCTGTCTGTCTGTCTTTGTCCTTGCGTGTCCCTTTGTGTGTGTCTGTTTTTCCATGTATTTGTCTTTGTTTGTATGTGTGTGTGTGTTTGTGTGTTTGTGTATGTCCCTATCTTTGTGTGTTGGTCGATATGTGTGTGTCGGTCATTGTGTGTCTCCCAGGTGTGTTGTCAGCTGATGATCTTCTCATGTGATTGTATAGGCCTTGATTATATCATATCCTTTTCCAGACATTACATAATCAAACCTTTCAAACCTATCCTGTTAAAAACAGTTATTGTGTCTCCTTTTTGTATTCATGGTTTTTATTTGGACAATGTTACTTTGATCCCTGCAAGGTTTTTTCACCATGATCACCTGGAATGATCTAGTAATGTTATTACATATTAAGTTCATGCTGTTACAAGTTCTCCCATTGTTTATTACATTGTTTATTGTGTATTAACACTGTAACAAGGACACTGTTATTTATATTTTATTTATATCTTAAAAAATGTCCCAATTTACATCTCAGTTAGAGTCTTAAAATAATAAACAATCGTGATTCATGATTTTTATTTATCATAATTCATGGCAGATTTTCTTTTCCATAACAGCTACCTTTTGAATAATGTATGTTATTCATGCATGCTAATGCTATGACTGGAAATTATTTTTAGTGTTCCTGGCATATGGGTTTTGTCCCTAGCATGAGTTATGATATTGAGGAACATATGTGAATGGGTGCGTTTGTATCTGTGTGCGTGTGTGCGTGTGTGTATGTTTCTGTCTGTGTGTTTGTGTGTGTTTATTTATTTGTGTGTGTGTGATTGTGGCTTGACATTGGCCAGGATGCAGTGTGGTGCGTTTTTTTAAGCCTCCGTTGTAAGTCATCCAGAATTTCTCTGCATTGAATTGTGTGCATAAGTAACACGTTTCACCACGAAAAATGCACCCTTCTCCTTTCTCATCTCCTGCCTCATTGCTCTCGCTTTCCGTTCTACTTTCCAGTGGGTCCCCACACGCGCCGCGATGAGGGTGTCTGCGCGGAGCGGGTCAAAGACTACATCGTGGATTGTAAGGCCCACCTGTCTTCATTCTTTTGTATCCATAGTGTCTTCTCTCATCTGACAGACTAGGGGAAGTCTCGCTTTGAGGGAGCGCTCTGTGTGAACGCTGGTGATTTATACAGGGAAAACAGGGTATGGTTACCGGGGAAGGGCTGGTTTCAAGACGGTCTCTGCCCACGCGTGTTATTGATGCACTGTGCACCAGGCTCTGACATGGGCATTAAAGCCTCTTTTACATCCCACACACACACACGGATGCGGGCCCACCCTCTGACAGCTGGCTGTTTCTCAGACAGGAATCCCACTTTTAACACGGCATCCACAAGTCTGCTTCAACATAACATAACATCTCTTGATGTATGTATTCTTTTTTGATATTATTTTTGCACAAATTATGGTTGCTATAGCTACGACCTCTATTGAAATGACCTCCAGTGAGGCCATCCTGTTGGCATGAATGTTCACGTCTCTGAATTGCTTTACCGTCCCAGATGCCCTTGAAAACATGCTTCCTCCCCCCCCCCCCCCCCCCCCCCCTCTCTCTCCCTCTTGTCCCCCTGCAGCGTACCACTGGAAGTCCCCCCCGCAGACCTCCATGTGGCTGTCCCCGTCCCGCCTGAGGCCCCCAGAGCTGGCCTCCCACTGGGACTTCAGCGAGGCCCAGCAGGCCATCCGACGGGGGGGCAGCATGCGCTCCCTCCAGCTAGACTACCGGCTGGCGAGCCCCGGGGCCCCGGACGGCGCCCGGGGCCCCGGGGCCCGGGCGGAGCCCGCCGGGACCACCTTCCAGTGGGACAGGACCCGGTCGGGAGGCTGGGAGAGGAGGCCTTCAGGGGGGCGCGCCAAAGACCCCCAGGAGCCCGTCGGGGGCCCAGGGGCCCCTTGTGACGGCGGCGACGGCGGCGATGGCGGCGGCGGCGGCGGCGGCGGCGAGGACAGTTCCTCGCCCGTCTACGAGGAATACCGGGGGGCCCAGCAGGAGGCGGAGCCGGAGGGCCTCTACGACACGCTGCCCCCGACGCGCCGCGCCTACGAGGGGATACCGCCGCCCCCCGGCCTCCACCTGCACCCGGCCCAGCTCCAGCCCCCGCTGCGGGCCTGGGACGGGGGGCGGACGGAGGAGTGCCTGGGACCAGAGGCCGAGCCGGGGGAGCAGGGCGGGGCGGGGGGGGCCGGGGACGAGCTGGAGAGACTGCTGAACCTGGTGTCGCTCCGCGCCCGTAGAGCCACGCGGACACACAGGTCGTCCACCGGCTCCGAACCCGCCCCGGGGTGGGACGGATTTTAATCAGTAACGCACACACACACACACGCGCACACAGGGACAGACACACCGACACACACACACATAGAGATACAGACACACACACACAAACACACATACAGTACACTAATGACTAGTCCATGAGCCCAAGATCCTAGGTTCCCTTTTGTTATTAACTTTTGGCAAAGTCTTGTCCCTTTCCGATGCGTTTGACGTTCGCAGAACAACATCATTGCAGTATTTTGTAAACAATAGAGCAAACGTTCTGGGCACAGCATTAAAGGAAAACACGTTAATATATTCAGCTGAATCCCGTATTGAACACTATGTTGCTCTTCAGGGTTTCGTGTATAGAAACGAAAATCCAGAAACAAATCTACAGTCAGCAATGCATATCGTATTGCCAAACCATTGATAAGCAGCTCGTTAGGACGTAGGGACGACATGAGTCCTTTCTGGGTGTTTGAATAATTCACTTTTCTTGAGAGACGTTCGCAATAAATTGGGAACCGTGTTCAAAGTGATAACAAAATCCATGTTATGTTATGTCTTCACCCTCTATGGGGGCTCCTAACAATGCGAGGTTCTGCGCCCGGCACAAACTGAAGCACAAAGAGCTCCCAGCGAGTTGCCGTGTTCCCAGCTGTGCAGCCCACTGCACGGTATCTGCCTGCTATAGCTGCTGGTGTAGGAGGCTGAAGATATCTCAGGACACTGCACAGCGGTAAAGTGTATGCTGATGTAGCTCTAGCTGCTTCTTTAGAGAAGCGTTGTGCGGCCCACGCAAAGCCAATTTTCTGAGGCAAAAACAAAGATTAAGAAAATGAGATGAGTTGTGCTAAGTGACTACGTAAATTAGATTAAATAGCCAACTGTATCTTGCAGTTTCGGCGCACCCTCTTCCCTGTGTGTTACTGTTCCATGTGCCAGAGTCCTTTGTCTAGTAGGAATGCTTGGGGTCTTAAGAGAGAAATAGGAGAGAGATGTTTATAATGCAGACGGTATAATAATGTGTTTTGCATATGCCTGTTGAGTCCAAATAAACACGCGCTTAAAGATGACGACGTCAGCCGCTAAAGATCCTATTTTTGTCATAACATCCTTACATAATACATGGTATTTATACTTTTCTAGGCACTCAAAGACACACAGACACAGATCAACAAAAGGTTGCATTAAAACATTTAAAGGGATACAAACAAAGGGGTGGAAACAGGGACAGAGAGGGGGAGAGTGAGATCACGTCACATGTTGTGTTTCTGGCAGATACAAGAAGCACATGTATGGGCGATCCTTTAAAATTATCATGACAACAAAACAACTTGGGATTGTGACTATGTCTATCGATTATGTCTTCCTATCTATCTACCTACCTGTTTCTCTATCTAGGTGTTGTCGTCATTGTTGTTGTTGTTGTTGTTGTTGTGATTGGCATGGGCACAGGCATGAACGGCAGTGATTTAAAAGAGGAGTAGGGAAGGCTGAGGAGGAGAGATGAACGCTGGAAGATATAAACGCCAGAGAGCGTAATCCCGTCCAAGCCCTGGCCATATGGGGGCGACGGGTTGATTATCATCCGCCCGGTCGCCCCCGTATGTGGGGCGATGATGAGGACCAAACTGTTCTGACCACCGCCGGGATTAGGCTCTCAGACTCGTGGGCACCTAATCTGAGAGCCACACATCTGCCACCACCCTGCCTCGTCTCTTATCTTTAATTATGTCTCTCCTCGGTTCTCCTATCTCACGCTACCAAACACTCTCTCTCACCCACACACACACACACACACGCACGCACGCATACAGCTCTGCTTGCACACACAGCAGATTCACTTTGTGTAACAGATCAAATCCAATATGTATATATGTATATATAGCACATTCAACTGTATAGCATCAAGATCACCTTCAATACAACCCTCTCATTAAACCCGACAAGTCACCTTTTGATCTTATAGCGTTTTTGTGTGTGTGTGTGTGTGTGTGTGTGTGTGTGTGTGTGTGTGTGTGTGTGTGTGTGTGTGTGTGTGTGTGTGTGTGTGTGTGTGTGTGTGTGTGTGTGTGTGTGTGTGTGTGTGTGGGCGCCTCAAGTCTTATACATTCGGATGCCTCTGATCACTGAGGCTGGCTGTGTAGGAAACGGGATGCTAATGGTCAAATCAGCAGGCGGCCTGACTGCCTTTTCTACTAGCTTTAAGGCTGCACAAGGCCTCAGAAAAGCCCCTCTCCAAACTCCACTCAAGTAAACTTCCTCCAGCTCACAGTTGAATCAGAATGCGCTTAACAGTCTCCAATAACCTCATCTGTTATTCCCTCACGTAGGACCCCAAGATAAAATATAGGGGCGAAGCAATATTTTGATATTGTCATAAAACAATGACAGGGCTATTTTATCTGCGGTGTCATATTGTGCAGTGTTTTTGCCTGTATTCTTCTTTTCTATTTCTGGGAAACAAGAAGGCTGCGGCTGTCCTCTACTACATCTCAAATATTTAAGAGGCTATCTGTGCAGGGCTTCCTCCAGACCCTTCCACCAGTGTGTTCCTGTAAAGGTACAGCTACTGAAATGGAATGCACAATCCATGGCAGAGGGGGGGGGGCAGGGTTGGGTAGTCACTCAGTGATTGCTCTGTGTTCTGTAAGTTATTGTTATTGTTTCGTGGTACGTGCATTTTAAAAAAAATTCGGCTTCCACGTACAGTGTGTCAAATACCATTCGGAATCTAGATACTGATTGCTTTGCTTCGCACAAATCCGGCATCTCGCGACGAACCATTTGATAAAGGCGTGTTGTTCTATGTGGATGGGTGGACAATAAAGTGTTGCCTCAGTGGTGTATGGCGGTGCTTATTTTATACGTTTCCTGCCGTTTATGTCTTATGTACTATGGATAAAGGATCTTGTTTACACTGCTGAGGGCAATATTTCCATTAATAGCAATCCCTACTCATTTGAGCTCTGCTGGCACGGCCATAACTACCCACTCATATCATTGTCATATGTCGGTGGGAACCAAGTCCCCCCAGCTGTGTCAGCGTCACCGTGTTGAAAGAGATTAAAGCTATTCAGCGATGATAATATGGGATGATGTCCCATTGTGGGATGAAAGTAGGCTGCGCTTGATACCTTTCAATCGATCTCCCACCACCCCAGAGAGAGAGAGAGAGAGAGAGAGAGAGAGAGAGAGAGAGAGAGAGAGAGAGAGAGAGAGAGAGAGAGAGAGAGAGAGAGAGAGAGAGAGAGAGAGAGAGAGAGAGAGAGAGAGAGAGAGAGAGAGAGAGAGAATCTGTGAGTGAGTTTGAGTATGCTCACGCTCACAAAAAATTAATCTATTGAATCGTGTCCCAGAGCAGGATGGTCCAACTCACTTCGTGCTACACAGAACGAAATCCAAACCAAAGCATTTAAATTGGGAGAATTTATGTGCCACTTCTATTGCCACATCCCTATAATCACAGATACCTAGATAGACTGGGGTTACGCCAGAGGTCTTCATTACTGTACTCTGACAATGCTGCTGGCCTCAATGTGTCACTGTTGGTATTGACTGTATTGATGGACTATCCTGTGTTTATAATGGAGAGCCCCGGGATTCAGCCAGCACGTGATGGAACTCTCCCCAGCTTAATGTAAAAGAATATGTAACATAATTACCTTTTTTTTGTTTTGTTGTTGCTGTGAAATATACAGTGTATAACCTACGCTGGCTGTAGTGTGTTCGAGGCCGCATGCTGTCAGAATATCGGGGCAATCAATCACACACAACTCTTAATTAGTTATTTGAAATAATGAATGTAGCCTGCCAATGTTCTGCAGCCCTATGCTTTGTTTCTCACATCTGCCATAGCATCCTTCAAAACCATGATGGCATCTGTGCATCTAGAGCCGAAGGCACATGCTGCCACATAACCTAAGCTTGATGTAGACAATCGCATTCACATATGTATTTATAACCTTTTGGGAAGCCTACTGTAAGACGGAGAGAGGTTGAAGAGACGTTTGAGTGAGAAAAAAAAAGGTATAGGAAACCTTTATTTGAAAGCTTTCTCGTAACCTTTTCATTGTGAATTCTACCAGAGAGCGTTTTAATCATGACCGTGTTCGACATGACAAAAGAACAATGACAGGCAGCCCACTTGGAGGGCAAGAATCAGGGGACCGCATCTCAGTCAGTGTCTCGCAATGGATCGTGTTGTTATGGGAAACGTCATGAAAGCGCCTTCAAATGTTTGGAAATCTAGTCGGCATCACCGCGTCCTACTGTACGACTCAGCAGGCAACCGACCCGTCGTCTTGATCATTGAGAGGACGATTTAAAACGACGCATTTAAAATGATTAGAGGGTGAGCGAGCAAACCAATTACTGAATAAATTATAAAATAATAATAATAAAAAGGTGTTAGGTAAGTTAAGATAACAGAGATCGCACCTATAGAGCGTTGTTTCGGTGTTGTGTCGGACTTTATGAGCAACGTAACCCAACTTCAATGCAGGTACAATTAGTTGTTTTGGCGCCATAGGAAGATCCAAGTGCACGGTGCGCGCCAATGTGTCGCTGTGACGCGCCGTGTGTGCCGGGCTCCAGGCAGCGGTGTTAGCCCACAGTGGTGCTGTGGTGATGCCGGACGCACTGCCTCTCCTACATAATCGCACAAGGACACTGCTGGGGCGGCCGGAGGAGGGAAACACCCGGCCCGCCTGGGTGATCGCTACCTTGGCCAGCATCTTAATCTTCACCACCGTGGTGGACGTGCTGGGGAACCTTCTCGTCATCGTTTCGGTGTTTAGGAACCGAAAGCTGAGGAACTCCGGTAAGAGCGTGTGTTTTTCTCACCGAAAGCAATCGATCGCCGATTAATAATTAAGGGGGTAATATTCACTAATTGTAAGGCTTTCCGTTCAAAAACTTTTGTTTGCAGTAATCATTGGTCATGAAGAGTCATTCCTTCTTTTTTTCGCTCGTGCGCGCTGCAGAAGCGCGGCAATAACCTGTGGTGGCTTTGACATTTTCATCTGGTAAACGTTCTCTGTAATCGTTTCTCATAAGTCAATATTTCATTCTATAAAGTCATTCAGATGGTAATTAAGGAGCGATTATGTTTCTTTGATGTGTGACGTTAATAAGGCCTTTCTATAGGTTGCATCCAATGAAAATACAAATTTTTACTTATCTATATCTGTCAGCATTTGTGTTTCCTTTTATTTATTTTTATATGCATACAATTATTATCTAACAGAGCAAAAATAGTGCCATGGCAAAAAAATAATAATAATGTGGTATATTGGAATCAATTCAAGTTATTATTATTATTATTATTATTATTATTATTATTATTATTATTATTATTATTATTATTATTAAGTGGACTCATGTGAGTGAATTATGATGGCGATTTGTTTACTGCAGATTAGGATCATGAAATCATGGTAACCCTAAACCAGTCCCGTAGTGTCTGTGTTCCCCACATTGGACCTTCCATCATGAGTCATTTGCATGGTAATAAAAGAGATTATTTCATCAAATTATTATATTTTTCATAGGCGAAGGTTCACACCTCTGCCTTCTACTTTGACATCATGTCTGAAATCAACAGGAACCCAGTGACTGTACACCCGGCTCCCGAATCAGGTTGTGTTGCTTGGATATTTTAGAGATGGTCCAAATTATGCATAAAACATATAGTACCATGCCCTTAGAGTAAATTGCTGAAAAAACTGTTCTGGTGGCTGTTGCATCCACATTAGACCCACCTACATTTCGTTGCATTGTAACCTGTTACTGTGCAATGAAAATAAAGTGAATCGAATCTAATCTAATCTAATTAATGAGCCTATACAGAAACGGGTGAAGCGCTTCCATAAGTAAGGTGACGAAACAACAGTGATCCAGAGAAAGTGCAAGGAATGGTAAAGAATGCAGACTTCAGTTGCATTTACTAAGGATGTCTTCATATATTCATAAACTAAGCTGATGCTTCAATTAACCAGACCATCATAACTTGGCAAGCTGTTGCTTACATAAATTTTGCGTCTGTGTTTCCCTGCAGAAACACAATGGAGGACGCCGAGGTCAGTACCTCGTCATTGCTTTAGAGCAGAAAATACATTTGGAAATTAAATACAACTGTATAACAAATCTGCGGATGAGAACCTCCCTAGATGAGTTCATGCTTACCCACAACGCTTTTGGCTGTGAGAACGAGACTCAGGCTAAGACCCCGTTTAAGCTCTTAATGGACGTCCCAAGTCACATGACATCATGGGTGTCTCCAGAATCTCACCAATACGTGAGGCTTTCAAGGAGACTATAACTATGGTCTCCAGAGCTGATAGAGGTGTGTGTGTGTGTGTGTGTGTGTGTGTGTGTGTGTGTGTGTGTGTGTGTGTGTGTGTGTGTGTGTGTGTGTGTGTGTGCATGTCTGTGCCTGTGTGTGTGTGTTTGTATGCACCCTTTCACTCTTTTAAGAGCTGAATATAAAATTGGCAACTAAATACAACTGTAAAACAAATTAGCAGTTGAGAACCTTTCTAAGAGTGTAGGAATTATTCCCTGTCTGTACAAATCTGGTTTTCTCTGTGATTCTTATATCCATTAGTTAGGAGTTTAAGCATAATGATTAAATGAAATGAGAATATATGTTTGGAACAATGGGCACTTGGGGCATTTAGCAGGCGCCTTTGTCCATAGCGACTTACAGCAATTCATTACACATTCATACACCGACGGCGGCGTCAATCATGCAAGATGACAGCCAGCATACCCTCAGCACACAAGGTGTTCATCACAATGCCATTTGTTGCCGGTGTCTTCGGGAATACAGGCGTCCCTGCACTCTTGTTAAGTTCCTCGTGAGGGAAAGTGCGCTGCAGTATGCGTCTGTGCACGGCGGATCCGCCTTTCTCCCTCAACGTTACACTTTGAAGCCTTTGGCAGAGTCGGATGCAATATTACACAGCCTGCCTCCAAAGATACCATTGATGTTCACCCGCTCTCTGTCCCCTCATGTTTCGTCTCGCTCCCAGACTATATACCTCACAGAAAAATTGTTAGACGATCATTTCATTTTTAAGATCTATTTTAGCATTTTATGCTTCATGATAGAGAGTGAGATAGACAGGAAGGTATAGGAGAGAGTGGGGAGGATATGCAGCCAAGGAGCACGGGCAGGGATCAAACCCGGGTCGCTGCGCTAAGGACCGAGCCTTTAATGGTATGTAGCCTACTCTTCCCGATGAGACACCGGGGCATCACAGTTGATCATTCTTATTAACACAGATCCATGTTTTTAATTTTGCTTTTTCGTTGGTCAACGCTTTCTCTGTGTGGGCTTTGAGGTTGAGGTAGTCTTAAAGATGTGTTAAGGACAGATGTTAAGCCATTATCTGCTGTCAGCCTGCAGTGTTAAGGCCCATTCACACCCTACGGTAAATACGGATACGGACCGTTTCGTCCGGATCCGGAGGTATGAATCGGCCTTTAGTAGAAAATGAGAGTGGTTAAAAAAAGACCGGTAATGCATTCTGTGACACTCAGGTAATTGGTAACAAATGTGCATAGATGCTGAAATTGATGCATGATGAGTGTCCAGGGGAAGACTTCCTAGTTGGGTAGCAATTTATGATAAATGCAAAGTTGAAGCATTGATAAAGTAGTGGTATAAGGTGAGTTCAGAGGGAATTCATCCTTTATAAAGTATATACCTTAATAACTTTATAAAGTGGAAGTTTATGGTTCACAAACAATTTGAAATGTGTTAATAAAGCATTGTAACCAATTGATAATGCTCCAATACATGATGGCTCAGGTAGTCTTAAAGCATAAATTAAGACGTTTGCGTGAGCTCAACTAAGGTGAGAACTGTGTATCTTTATAACCTCTAGGCATTTATAAATGTTTTTTTATAAACGATATGTGCATGGAAACATACATCAACCATGTATTGATGGAAACTTAAAAAGTCTTTTGAATTGTTGTCATGTTTAATGTCTGAGCGTATCATACCGGCGACATTAAAAGGGTGAGGGTTATCATCTCTGGGGACTGGGGGTCAACTTCTGCTGAGCTCGGTCTCCATGGAAACCTCACCTTGTTTGGAAATGTTTAAATGTCGGTAATTTACCTGATGTCATTGGTTTTGTATAAAATGTGCCCTATTTTATCCAACCCTAACCCTAAAGAAGATGTTGGAGACATCATCTTTAGAAAATAAATAACAATAAATCGTATTCAATTATGGTTTCGCGCCGTGGAAAGATCTGCCCCTCCATTTACCTAATCACCTACCTCCGTTGTTAGGTTGAAAAAAATGACATAATTGAATCCATATTCATATGCATCCAACCATCTATCCAACTACTCTCCTGAGCGTTCCCCAAATACCTGGCTCATGATCTTGTTAGAGGTTTTAATTGACATAACAGTTCAGATGATATCGCTATGTTTCCATGGAGACCGTGGGAGATGAACTCAACACCACCTACGGTTGGTAGGACGGTAGAATGGACATTACAATCCACATGTTCCCAAGAAGACATCATTTAGTAAGGCCAAGGACGGTACCCTTGGCAGAAGTTATGATGGACATTCCAGGACACATTACATCATTGGTTTTTCAAAAATCTCACCAATATGTGAGGCTTCAATGGAACTCATCCAAGATAAGACTGAGACTGATAATGTCAAAAGGAACTGCTTATAACAGCAAGTTATTCTGCTGAATCAAAGTACCAGAATGAGCCGTGGAAGTAGTCCTCTGAGATGAGCAGGCCGGATAACGACACAGTAGAAGACGCAGGGACACGAATCATCGCCCTCAGGGACACCATTGAACAGTTTGAAGAACGGCAACGACAACTCTACTTCAACTTAATCGACTTCCAGAAATGTTTTGACAGCACCCATCGTGATTGCCTCCTGAAGAGCCTCAGAAGTCAAACATAAACCTTTTTAGAACAACCAATCATCGGGACGTACATGATGGACTCAGGAGACGCCGTGGAGTGGGACTCAGAACGGAGACGCCATCCCACCGTGGCAAACATAGCTGTACTTTGGACCCCCGACACCAGGAGTGGGGGGCCCAGACAACATGGCGACGGATCACTGAGAACGAGCCACAAGAGCACCACCAGAGCTGGGGAAGGGAGGAGAAGCTGGCCAGAGACAGACGTAGGCAGGGGGACTGAGGTGCTGCCCTCTGCCCCGACCGGCCCCACAGGGATGAGGTAGTGATTACGGCCGTGTTGGCCGAGCTGTCGTCCTTAGCACCATACTAACCATTTTGCTTCCACAAGCCTATTTTTAGCTTTTTTTTCGGCCTAATTGGAACACAGTTCATTACGTTTTGACAGTCATTTACTTTAATTAATATGTTTGCATCAACTCTGAGCGATATATTTTTATTGAATGTTTTCTCTTCTTGCTTGGTTCTCATTTTGTTTACCACACATCAATATGTATAAATATATAGCTGCAAGAGTTCTATTTAATTGGGCTAATTTCATCACATTTGTTAGTGCGGGAAATATGTTACGCCCCATTCATTTTCTTTCCTGGTATTCATATGCGTCTCATCTTATGTAAGTAGTGAACTCTGACTCTCTCGCTGTAGGTAATTGTGCAGTTTTCCATTATACCGCCATCTTCATCCGTAAGATTGACATGTTATTTTTGTGTTGTGTTGAATCCAATAACAGATATTACTGAGCATGAAATGGGTGGAGTGAATCATGCCCTTATATTCCAGCCCATTAGATACATTATTACACTGTAGTTAGTCACATTACATTCTGTCTGACAAAGATTTATGACCATCTCTCACATTATTGAAATGTTTCCCAATTCATATAGTTTTAGAACATATCTTCATATAGTATTAGAACATATATTCATATAGTATTAGAATATTAGAATTAGAAGATGGATAAAATATGTATGTATACAAATCTAATATGCTGCGTTTGTTTGCTATGAAATATTTTCCTTGACTTTTTTCACCAGCAAACAGATGGTCAGACCGTCAAATGAGGAGAATTGATGTGTGCAATTCATTGAAATTGCAATAAAGCTACACATTAGTCTGTGGAATTGGAATGCATCAATGAATGTTGTTTTGAAATGCTAAATATTTATAATAATATCTGCCATTTGGAGGATACTTTTAAATAACTGAATACAGGCCTGTGAATGCATACATTCCTAGAATGGGGAATTCGATTTTGAGTATTGAAGCTGTATACCAATTATTTAGTCTAAATAGTTAAGGTATTTTGCAATGTGAAATGATTAGAAAGTGTTAAATCATAGCCCATTTCATTATGATCAGCAGCTGCCTTTGTATTTCAACACCAAACGCTCCGCTGCAGTTTGGATAAAGTCATGGCCAATAAACATCAGTAAACAACGGCATGGAGAAGGACAGACTGAATAGCACCTGTTGCCGCCTCTTGAGCTCATTCTGATGGTCTTCTAAGTATTACTTCTTATAATGGCATGCATTATGGATTGAGTTGTAATTTGGCCAAAGCTCGCAAGCATGGGGTTAAAATTAAACATTTGCTGAGCACTTTAGAATAACTCAAACTCTGAACGATTTATTGATTCGTGTTAAATAAGGAATTAATAAGCATTTTTTCTACAAGAATAGCAATTCATAATCTGTTATAAATTATAATTGTTCATACGATAATTTACAAAGTGTATAAAGCATTGTCTGGAATGTATTCTTTTAATGAAACCTGAGAAAATGTTTTGCACAAGCAAAATAATGACCTGAACAACTTCAACAACAAATTTCTTGTGCTTTTTGTTGGGGTGTCTTGATCCATTTGCTCAGAATAATATCCAATTATTGATGCCAGCTTTGTCAAGGAACGTTACGCCCTTATCCACTTTCAACCTCCACAGAATTCAGGTTGACTCCCTGTGACTATGCCGGATTTAAGAAAATCTAAAATCCAAACTCAAAAGTACACTACTAAATGGCAAACGTTGCAGCAATTATTTTCAAACTCCAAGGTTTTTAGTTGGTTTTGGTTCCTTGAAATTGCCCCATTGGTGTTGTGTGATGTGTTTTGCAAACACCTCTTTGTGTATCTCAAATGTTATTGTTGTTAGATTCACCAGACATATTTCTCTATGCTGTTTTCAGTTTAAGATAATCAAATCAGTTTACCACTTCATTACAGAGTCAAATGTGAGGCCACTTAAAGCTGCTGATCAGGGTTGATCTGTCTGCCCCCAGGGCCAGCTGGGGGCAGAAAGACCAAAGGTCAGGCCTGGAACCATCTCCCAATGCCTATTAGTTCTTTCTCTGGATTGCTCCAAAAAGCTTTTAAAAAACGTTTTAAACCTTTTTCTCTGTGATTAAAGTGTCGTTTTAAACAGGGAGAGTCTGTATGTTTCGTTTGCAATGTCTTTTCTCTTCATAAATTTGGTTTCCCTCATTTATTTTTTACTTCAAGGAACCTTGATAGCAGCTTAGCCCCCTATCAATGATGAGACTGACATTGAAAGATAAATAAGCTCTATAGAGTCGGATATCTTTTGCTTTGAAATGCCAATGCATTTATGTCAGTCTAATCGTACTCCCCCACCTAATAGCACCACTTATTTTTTCTATCTTAGTTTCTTTCTCACTCTTATTTCTGTCTTTATTTCTCCTTCATTCACAAATAAACATGTATGATCAACTTGCCAACGAGTAATTAGCAGATTGCATATTGAGCTTCTTTGATGCTGTAATAGACAGAGTCCCATGTCAATAGTAAACAGGGAGAGGGGACCATTCTGTTTGGATTAACCTATACAGAACCCTCAGGGACATAGGGGGACTCTGCCACCTGTTTATAATATTATAAGATGTTTAATATAAAAAAAGCTTGAGCTTTGCCATTTGGCTGACACCTGCTGCTTTGAGTCTGTTTTACATAACTGTGTTAGGATGGGCCAATGGAACCATATCCAATTGCTGGTGTATCATCCATGCTTGGGGAATGAAAGCGACAGATTTACTATTCAAATGGTAAATCTGTGGATTTCTGCAGACTTGTCTTATATTTTATGACTTTGGCAGAGATCCAGCTGCCTGCTTAAAGCCAGCGGTGGGATGATACTGATGACATTTTCTTCAAGTCGTGTCTGCAGTTTAGTGAGGAAGGGGCAGTTCGCTTGACCGTAAAAATGAAAGAGCTGGTCAGCCTTTATCTTCAACGTGTCTAACACAGCCAGAGATTTGTTCTCGAGCGCCTCCCTAAAGTATACACATAAACAGACACATCAGAGAGATCAAACACACTCTCCTCCAACTCGCCACCACACCAATTTAATCAATCAGACTATTTCCCACACTTTAGACGTCTGTTCTTCTGTCGCCCTCACCATAATGTTTGAACAGCTTGTATTCTTAACAGAATATATCAAAGACGTAAACATCTGAAGTTGAAAACACAACAACAGGATATCTATAATATGGATAATTCTTCTTAAATGTAAGTTCTACCGAGCCCTCTCTATTTAAAAAAAAAAAATGTTTTCAGTAAATGACTGTAGCTTACTCACAAAACAGTCAATCAACAGGGCCTACATCTCTTTGACACATTCGCCACTTTATACTTTACCACTGGCACTTAACCCGAACCTCTCTGTCTTGAATTGTGCTCAGGGAGGAAATGCAGCCATTTAGACTGAGATGTTAGTGGCAGGAGAATGCTGTGGTAAAACACAATGAATCAGACACAAGAATAGTAAAACAAACTAATTTCAAACTTTCTTTGATGAGTTGGTCAGATAATGGAAATGTTCAGCCAATTTCTACTTGGAGGATAAGATTATTTCTGACAGATATTTAATTGAAGGGATTTATTATGAATTTTGACTTTATATTTATTCTGTTCTATTTGTGAAAGCGGAAATGTGGAAAGCTAATTAAATGTCAAATCTTATTGAAAAAAGAAGGAGATGGTGACAACTCAGATGAACATTGTGTGCTTCAAAGGATATTCATCTATGCTCGTTATGCTCTCCTATTTTCGCCACCTACCGTACAATTGTTCGTAAGAGAATTGCTTTAGTCCCTGTCTCAGCCTTATTTAACCAAGACTTATTTTCCTTCTTAATAGCAGAAGGAAATAGCGCGAGTGGAAGAGGCAAAGGCTAACACAAACACTTGCTTCACACACATCTGCCTGCACTCTCTCCACAGTAGTTGGCATAGACACTCCTGTGGAGAGCAACAGGGCTGACGTTCTTAAATACATTGGAGAAGGAGTTAATTATTTAGTTCTCAACACTTGCCTTGCTCAATGTTTTCTACACATTGTCAACCTTTGATTTGGTCTGACTCTGTACAGATTCTTATACCATTGATTTTCTCGCAGTCTGACAGTCTTTCAATTGAAAGTCAAGGTCTGAAATAGCTTCTAAACCAGTCATACTCAAGTAGCGGCCCGCGGGCCTTTTGTGGCCCGCGGGGTGTCTATTAATGGCCCTCGAGCTGTTCTGAAAAGTTTTTTTAATTATTAAAAAAAAAAAAAAAAAAAAAATCGTGCTGGGCGCTCTTATTTTGAAACCGCGCGCCGCGATCTCAATACGAGGCTGGGGGTTGCAACGATAAACAGATAGCACTCCAGCCCACAGACCGCTCCAGCCCTCCCAAACTCGAGGCAGACAGTCCATCTCAGCAGCAGTCAAGGCCGATTTAGGGTCGTTTTCGACGCAGAGATGTAAGCACGTAATTTACACAAGGGACTTGTTTTAGACAAGTTTTGATTTACGGTTCCTTTAAGGTTCCTTAAGGATTGCGCGTGTTGCAAGGGGATTCTCCGCCAGAACAGTAGGGGGAGCAACGAACGAATCTGTGGGCGTGGAAGTGGAAATCGCTGGCTTTTTTATATTTATAATTATCATAATACGTTCTTGTGTTTTCTTCTTCTCCTTCTTCAAAATTCTTCATTCGCTTCTGTCACAGCCTTTTAAAAATGGCGCTATTATGCTGTAAAACCGGAAATGTGAGACTCCTGAAAGGAGTCTCACATTACGCGTTACGTCTAAAACGGAGCATATATCGGCCTCAGTCACACGTATACCGACCGGCCCCTTGAGTCACTGAAAAAAAAAATTGTGGCCCCTCATCATTTGTACTTGAGTACCCCTGTTCTAAACACACCCTTGAAGGAATAAAATCTGTTATTCGTTCTGTGACTGTCAACATTTGCATTCTCATCCACATTTCTTGGACGCGCTCCTCGTCTTTGATGTTAACAATTCAAATGCTAACAACGGCTGTCACATGTCCACCCACAGAGAGTGATACTGATGTAAACTATTTTAGTCTATGCTTCTTCTGATGACATGTTTCAAGCTAACAACGGTAATGAATGGTTTCTTCAACACCATATAAGGTTTTATTAGTACAAACATGGCCTCTTTGCCATTTCCGCAAAAGCCAAGACTGACCAAAGTTTTACCTGGGTAAATTAGAACCAGTAGGCAACGTTTATGTACCATTCCGCCCACTTCCAACATCAACTGAATTCTTACCTGTGTTCGTGAGATGCTTCTTGAACCACCTCCAGAACACAAGCTTGTTTACCTTGTGTCTCTTTGTAATAAACCACGTGTTGAATATTTACCACTCTCCGAGTCATACCTAGCCGAAATGACGCTACCACAAAGGATCAAATTAGTTCTTCATCAATGACAGGATGCTACGCTCTGACCTACCGAGCTCGCTATTAACCTGGGTAGACAGCCCGTAACCTAAGTCTGTCCCTACGTGGTGTGCTGAACTTGAGTGTTGTTCCTAATCTTCCCCTGGGTGAGTGCGATCTAACCTATCTAGGGGGTTAGGTGTGAGGTACTCACCACAGGTCCACAGCCACCGTAGGGGAACAGAATCCGCTTCCCGCCACACCAGCACCTAGTCTGCAGGCGAGGCCCGCGTTCTATACTCTTCCTTCAGTTAGCCGTGTATATAAAAATCCAAAAGGTTCTCTTCTCAAAGTCGCCAAGCAACGTGTGTCCATCGGGTTGCTTTCATTCACCCCTCAGTCTCACCTGCTGAAACCAGCAGCAGGCACTCTCCACTCAGTCTCAAAACTCCCAGCCTCCCCCTGCCCACTCAGCTGTTGCTTCTTACCTGTGATGAGCACCTCAACACCGTCCCCTCTGTGTGACGTCAGTACTGACCCTAACTCTAAGCACCCTTAAACGAACCCTATTGCTAGTATCGTAACACAGGATTCTTTGCATTGATGTGAGTATGTGTGTTTTTTTTTTGCATATGTGTGCATAAAAAGGGAGGTAGAGGCTACATCTACTTTGGTCTGGTGGACAAAGAATTGCCACTTGGGCTGCTCATTATTATGATAGGCTTTATGATATTATGATGTTTCTGTAATACAGACGCCCAGTCATGTCCTAAATACATGACAACACTACATGACAGAGGAGGTACCACTCGCTGAACAGAGAGGCTGAAGGGAGTGTGTATTTTTCCCATGGATGGGCATAGGAACTGTTCACGTCTCAACGGCCTGAATCACCAGGAATCAGCCCAAAATGACATCAGCCTCCGTCTGTCTTCTTCCTCTGTTTCTAACAATTGACCCCAAATGCACACACAGATCAGCCAAAACAACCCACGTGTGTGCGTTTGTGTGTGTGTGTGTTTGTGTGTGTGTGTGTGTGTGTGTGCGTGCGTGCGTACGTGCGTGCATGCGTGGGTGCGTGCGTGTGTGTCTCTGTGTGTGTCTGTGTGGGTGGGTGTAAGCCAAATCATTACACATGTGACACAGACGATTCTTTCCACAAATCCACACATGCATGAATTAACATCTCGTTTCGGGGGGAGTAGGGAAGTTCACACTCTCCGATAGCACCTCGTCATCATAACAGAATTGTATCTTTCTTTTTCAGCATATTGGCATCTTGACCTATGGCATTTTACTTTTTACTCATTTTTATTGTTGTTCAATATATTATCTCATTATCTTGTCTTCATTCTGTTGTACTTTGCCAGCATTCCTAAGAATTCAGTATATTATTATAATGTTAGACAAACATGGACTTTACATATCCATATTATTTTAAAAAAAAACTGAAAGCACTGGCATACCAAACCATGAAGCAGCTTCAGCAATAGCAAATATGAACCAGCCTTTTTTGTTTTAAAAAATAATGTGTTCCATGCTGTGTTCATTGACGTCCATTATCTCTGGCCCCCGACCTCACCCTCACCCATGGCCCTCACCCCTTTCTCCTCTCGCTCCCGATGCTCAGTGTCAGCCGATGCCACTGTGGGTACCGTATAGACTCGGCTGCCAGATCGACTCGGGTTCCTGCGCTTACAGATGGCGTATCGACAATTGACGCATCGACGCAAGCCAACGGATAAAACCCGGAAGGGTTGTTTACAAACGGGGTCAATCATGGACTTAAAAAGAAGGCTCAATCCGTTTTGGTTTTGATTTCATTGAACGCAGCCCGTTCTCCATTGGAAACACGTCTAAAAGCACTGATGAATGCATATGTAACCCAGTTCCTGTTAGGGACTCTTATTCTGAAGGAATTATTGTTGCCAAGTATAGGCAACAATAATTTGTACATTAGATTATTATTCATAGATTAGAAAACGTTAATACTTGGGAATAACATGGGAATGAATGAAACACGCATGCGCATTTAAAAGACAGTGTTTACAGGAAGGGCGTCATTATTGCGCATCTAGGACCCCGAGTCGATCTGGCAGCCGAGTCAATCTGGTACCCACACCGGACCACAACCCCGTCACTACGTTTGGAGCACTCACTGTCCCTCCCACTTTCATGTTCAAAAATGCTTTCGTTTTTTTTTGTTTTTTTTATCAATGTCTGTCCAGTCCAGTCGATTGTTAGCCTGGCTAAACGCCATACCTCAGATCTCAATCTACATTGAGAAGAGGTCTGGGAACCACACATTCATTTTCTCGTATTTGAGGCGTGGTTTACGATTGCCCGGAGCCGTTTATTGGGCGCTACAAGTGTCTATCATATGAGTCTGTACGTAGCTCATAGCCATTCGTATCAATTATACCAGATGATGTATGTAGAGCGACAGAAATTCGATGACGAAGAAGACGATGGGTGTGTCGAATAGACGTCGTCTTCGTCTTGCCGTCCCTCCCCGTTCTGTGATTGGTTCCCTATCTCAGGCGAAAATTGGATCCATGGAATCCAGGCTGCCTAGCAGCGCAAAATGAAATCGTGCAAAAGGCAGCATAGATATACCCAGGCTAGTCGATTGTTGGTCAGCCATGCTTTCATTTGACCCACCTCCACTTCCTGTTGGGTTCCTCGCTCTCTTGCTCAAGAGCGAGGTCAGCTTACATATTGCTTACTTACTGCTTACAAGAATCCTCTGTCTGTCCATGGGCAACGCCATATGACTGCCTTATAAGATGGTTCAGATGTCAGCAAAGAGAAGAAACAGATTTATTTCTCAGGCGACCTCATTGTCAGTCCACATAGATAATATACATAATCCTGGTGTCTCACTGGTCTAATGTAGCTCTTCCACACGCCAATGGCCCTAAAGGATTACAGTGCTATATTCCTTCAGTAGCTAATCATCTATTTCATGTATTCCTTTATTTACCTTGTTTGATCTTTTTCCTATTGGTGCAGTAAATGTGCATTGAGACATACAGAAACATTGAGAAACAGGAGCGAATCGAACGCTGTGTTCCTAGCCTCCACAGAAACATTGACAAACAGGAGCGAATCAAACGCTGTGTTCCTAGCCTCCACAGAAACATTGAGAAACAGGAGCGAATCGAACGCTGTGTTCCGAGCCTCCACAGAAACATTGAGAAACAGGAGCGATTCGAACGGCGTGTTCCTAGCCTCCTGGACTCTGCCAGTGAAGGCACAGTGCCTGATGTGTAATCGTGATTGATTTGTGTTCCTCTGCAGGTAATGTGTTTGTGGTGAGTTTGGCCTTTGCTGACCTTGTGGTGGCGTTCTACCCGTATCCTCTGGTTCTCTACGCGCTATTCCATGACGGCTGGTCGCTGGGCAACACACAATGCATGGTGAGCAGCCATAGATTCGCAATACGTATGGGGGCCCATGTCCGCGAAACTAATTGGTTATTTATAAGTCAATTTGTTGCCTCTCTCTCGCCTTCTCCCTTATTTTCTTGTCTCTCTCTCTCTCTCTCTCTCTCTCTCTCTCTCTCTCTCTCTCTCTCTCTCTCTCTCTCTCTCTCTCTCTCTCTCTCTCTCTCAATAATCCTCCCTCCTCCGCCCCACCTCCGTCTCTCTCTCCCTCCCTCCGTCCCTCTCCCTCCCTCCCTCCCTCCGTCCCTCTCCCTCCCTCCCTCCCTCCCTCTCTCTCTCTCTCTCTCTCTCTCTCTCTCTCTCTCTCTCTCTCTCAATAATCCTCCCTCCTCCGCCCCACCTCCGTCTCTCTCTCCCTCCCTCCGTCCCTCTCCCTCCTTCCCTCCCTCCGTCCCTCTCCCTCCCTCCCTCCCTCCCTCCCTCCCTCCCTCCCTCCCTCCCTCTCTCTCTCCCTCTCTCTCTCCCTCCCTCCCTCCCTCCCCCTCTCCCCCCCTCTCTCTGGGCTGCAGGTCAGCGGCTTCCTCATGGGGCTGAGCGTCATCGGCTCCATCTTCAACATCACGGGGATCGCGGTGAACCGCTACTGCTACATCTGCCACTCCTTCTCCTACAGCCGGCTGTACAGCGTCCGCCGCACGCTGCTCTACGTGGGCCTCATCTGGCTGCTCACCGTGGCCGCGCTGGTGCCCAACTTCTTCGTGGGCTCCCTGCGCTACGACCCGCGAGTGTACTCCTGCACCTTCGCCCAGAACGTCAGCAGCTCCTACACCATCGCCGTGGTGGTGGTCCACTTCCTGGTGCCCATCGCCGTGGTGACCTTCTGCTACCTGCGCATCTGGGTGCTCGTGATCCAGGTCCGAGAACCGGTTCTTGTCGGTTCACGTTACAGTGAAACGACCCCCGATGTTTTTTCGGTCGTCGTCTTTCGAGGCGCATGGGCGTCCGTGCATGTCTGTACACAGTGTGTTCTCGGTTTGTTGTCTGCAATGTTGATTTCTGTTTTCCACTGTGGGCGAACAAGATAGCGGGGGTCAGAAATAATGGACGTCAATGAACACAGCACGGAGCACATTCTTTTGAAAACCCAAAAAATGTTGGCTCATATTTGCAGCTGCTTGAGCTTTTGCATGTTTTTTTACGCCAGCGCTTTCAGTTTTAAAAATAATACATGAATATGGAAATGTAATACAGCTAAAAACAGTGGAAGTGCCTTTATGGGACATGGAATTCAATGTTTGCTTAACATTATCATAATTTACTCACTGCTTAGGAATGCTAGAAAAGGTCAACAGAATGAAGGCAAGATGGCGACTGTAGTATGAACATGGTGCATCCCCGACCCCGACCGTCACGTGCGCTCTCTTCCTCCAGGTTCGCCGTAAGGTCAAAGTGGAGGAGAGCTCCCGCCTGAAGCCCAGCGACCTGCGCAACTTCATCACCATGTTCGTGGTGTTCGTGCTGTTCGCCATCTGCTGGGCGCCGCTCAACCTCATCGGCCTGGCGGTGTCCATCGACCCTGGCCGCGTGGGCCCCCTCATCCCCGAGTGGCTCTTCGTGGTCAGCTACTTCATGGCCTACTTCAACAGCTGCCTGAACGCCGTGATCTACGGCCTGCTCAACAGGAACTTCCGGCAGGAGTACAAGCACATCATGGCCTCGGTGCTGGTGAGCTGGCTCTTTGTCTCCGAGTCGTCCAGGGCCACCGAGGGCAAGAGCGTGCGGAGCCCCAAGCCGTCGCCCGTCCCGCCGTTCAACAACAACGAGTCCTTCAAAAGCCACCATGTCCCTGGTTTTTATGATCTGGAGCGTTGAAACTTTCTTTCCCTTTTTTGTACCGGGAAATATGCCTCTGATCTCAAAATCTCAAAATGCTAGCCCCCCCCCGTCGCCACCCCCGTCAACTTAGTATATGCCGGGAAGTATTTTAAGAGATGCTTGAATTGCTGTGAATAACGTTTACTGTCTTGCGGTGGATGCTGCACTGAACTGAGCTGTTTATTGTGTGTTTTATATAAGAGGCTTAGGATAAGCGTCTTCTTTTAAGGTTTACATTGCCACAGGGAAAGCCCAGAATGTTTTTTTTTTTGTGTTATCAATTTGTACACTTCAACAGTGATGGAATCATCACTTGAAGGAGCAACCTTCACCACTTTCCTGCAGTGACCATGTTTCACGATTCAATGGGGACGTCTTTGTTGCAGTATGACACAAGTAAGAATATTTGCTTGCACAGAAAATACTTATATACAATCTATCCCTCTTAAAGGCTGCAGATGTTTATGTGATTACTATATTGCTATACTTGTAGTTTATTGCTATTGATTAAGTGAAAAAAGGCGAGAATTTATAATCATTTGTTGTATCTGATTATGGCACATTTTCAATTATTCATGATAATTGAATTCAAGCCTGACCATTATATTGATTTCACTCCCACACAAACCTCTGTCTCGCTAAAAGGGACTACTGCAAGAAGCTCAGTGTAAATAGACATTGTCTTTTCTTTTTAAACATATGTTATTGCATATTTAGTCATATTGCGAGCAAATCTGATTTATAATGAGGACCGGCCATGGTTTGACTGGTTGGGCTGACTCAACTTCATTGTGAAAATCCCACAAGAATGTTTTCGCCCTAAAACGTGGGTATGCATTTGTATTACAGCGACATTATTGTATATAATATTTTTGTACAGATAAGATAAAATATGTGTAGCAGAAACCTTCAACTGTACAACTTTTAAATGTGGCTTTAATAAGAATCCAAGCAACGTGCGTGAATGAGTTTGCAAAATAATTAACTAAGGCTATTTTAAGTTATCAACCAATTCACACATTCACACATTTCGCAATGGCTTTAACATTTATCTCCAAAAGCATAAATGACGTCTGATATTTCCATACCGTTTAAAATCTAATTAAGTATCCCTAAAACTGCAGGCTACATGGAGGCTTTAGTGCAGGTTAACTATCAGCTGCTAGAGGATCAGAAGTAAGAAGAGCAAGAATAGAATGAATGGCAGTCCAGGGAGCCAATCAGAACCAGGCAGTAAGCAGCGATCCTTTCCATGTTAACACTGGTATAACATGGAATACCACTGTTGTTTTCTTTGGCGTTAATTGATACTTCGACACACCCTTATGAGAGCGGTGTGTTTAAGTCATAACATGAGTTACATTACTAATAACTCAGTGGCATGGATGTGGTTGGCTCCTCCAAGATGAGGACACACTACATTCCCTACAGGGATTTACCGTTTTTTCTTATATTTCCAAACGCTGCCTTACCAGCATCATTTGTAATTGGTTGTGTGTTCATGTTGTCGTCCAAAACACAATAGTGGGATATATCGGGTTATGCAGACTTTTTTAACAGCTTGAGTCCAACACATGATTGTGTGGACCAATGAGACAGGTTCACGGGGGCTGGCCCACATGTTGCCATGCTGGGATTAAAGGCTCTACTGTGTTTACCAAAGACAGCCTTGCTGAGATTGAGGGTTGTTTAGTCGACTTTCAATTTTCAAAAGCAGATCTGCTAGATTCAACAACTTTTTACCCGTAATGTCTGCTTGTTTAAGTGTCATCTGCCTCAGGCTGAGCTGGGAAGCACTTTTTAGACTGGAGGAGCTTGTTTCTTTTCCTGTGTTTAAGAAAAGGTTCATGGACATGTTCACAGACTAGTGCTCCAGTTACAGTAGATGCTTACATAATGTATGTATTGTATTTTAAGCCCAATTTTATAGTATTTGTATTGTTTTTTTGTGCGTGCACCTGCATGTGACAACGTGACAGTATAAAGATGTTATATGTTTGCAACAACAAAGCTGTTTCCATTGTTGTTATTGTTTGCTGTGTTATTGTTCATGGAAATTGTATTTTTTGACATCTGCACACAGGACTCTGTCCTGGGAAAATACATTTGTCATAGAAAAGTCCCTCACATTCAGAAAATACAAATGACATATTCATGTCCAAATGACATGAATATAACTAAATGCAATCATACTTGAGAAAGATTTAGTGAATCGATACATTGTTTCAATATCCATGAGATACATAATACCTTCAATGCATTCAGGTTTCAGTTTTTTCTTTAGGCTTCTGCATTGTCCTGAAGGATGCTTGTCCATCAGTAGTTGTATGGGGAGTGCGTTCAGCCATCAAGAAGAGAAGAGGGGAAGAAGATGGGGAGGGGAACATAAAGTCCAAACCATTGGAACAGGGATTGTCTCTGCAAGAGGCATCGAATATAGTGATTGCAAAAATGTCAAGACTCCTTCTGTTCACTGCCCTCAAATAAATTAAAATGTAAATTTATGTTTCTACATATTCAAGATTTAAATGAGATTTCAAAGAAAAAATATATTCTTGAACAAAACAGGATTAAAGTTTAAAGTACTCCCTCCCCTTTCTCTTTCTTATTCTTGTTTTGGGCTGGGGATGTCCGAAAGATTAATATAGTAGATTTGTGTAAATCTACTATATTATAGTAGATTTAATCTACTAGATTAATAAGTAAGACTCCGGCTCCAAATAAAATATGACTTTAACCATCCTCATAATTGAAGAACAAAAAATTGAATGCTGCAGTGTTCAAGATGTATGCCTAATAAAGATATTCAATTACCTTTTTACCTATACGAGAACTCAGAGTCATTTTCATTAACTAGTCCCCATGCATTCATTGTTGGAATCAGTTGGAATGGTTATAGGAACTTCGACACCTGCTAGAAATGGAGGTGATGATATTTGAGATGATTTATATGACAAGGTGTCACCAGTAGGTCTGAAATAAGACTTTGATTTCACACCGTTCCGGTTGCTATCTATCTATGACTTAAAGCTCTTTGTCGCCACATTACTCTGTTATTTGTGGGGAAAGATTAGTTTCCCCATCCTTCGTATAGGCTGTCCAGGCAAGAGCAACAAGGTGGCTTTATCTACCTGCACCCAATTAACTCTATGTCCTAGACTTTCACATCAGGTCTTTCTGTGTGTACCCAAGCATAATGATAAGACATGTAGGCCTGTAAGCTTGACAAATTGTGAGATAACGGTTCAACTGCAAATAATACTGAGTGACATCTTTGCTCAGAAATCGTGTTTTCTCCGGTTCCGCCAGCAGCCACATGACAAGCTTTAAAAGTGAAGTTTCCCTGTCGATGGCAACTGGACTTTGGGGGACTTGAGTAACGCAAAATAACTAATAAAGATAGTATCCAGAAGGTATACGTCCGCGTCGTCTTTAAAAGGGCATGGCGACTTGGAGGTAATCCTTCTGTCTGCAACCAAACCTCTCTCCTGTAAGCCTGTCTCTCTAAAGGTCTTCCTAGTCTGAGGGGTGTGGAGGAGATGGGGGGGGGGGGGGGGTCCATAGCAAACACACGGCGAGATAACAAAGGAGCACCCAAACTCTGTATTTAGAACTACGACCAAAGGTCCCAGTAAATACGTTGTTTGCTTCAATCAGTCAACCAAATAAATCCTGCCAAATATCTTGTGTGTGAATGATTACGTGAGAGAAGCAGGTGAGCTGGTGAAACTAAAAAAGACAGAAAATGTTTGCGACAAAGGGGTAAGAGGGGCATGGAAAGCAATCATGTTTCAAGTGGAAGAGTTGTGGCAAATTGACCAGATAACAGCGGCCTGCACCTGATGGAACACAATCTCCAACAAAGCAGCCGTCATGGCAGTGACAGACCGTAGGAAATGGAATCTACTGCGACTGGTCCTGAAAGTCTTGTCTCTCACCGCAATCCTGCTTTTGCATTCACTCTCCTTGCGCCCTGTGGGGTAATGGAAACACTGATTGGACCAGTCTGATAGATCACGACACACACTGGGGTCAACGGAGAGTGTCCCTTGGAGATTGGTAACATGCAGTATACAATGCATTTTTGGCAAAAGGGCTGGCTTACTTGCACGGCAGTAAGTAAGCTATGTGTTGATCTTGTGCATCTCCAACTCCCTCCCGAAGCCTTCTTCGAGAGGGGTCGAGTGAGAGGGATTCTGGCGACTACAGGGAATACTCTCTAGCACTTTAACTGTCAGTGGGATTTATAGCAGCTCAACTTATTTATTAAAGGAGACATATTATGGAGCTTGCCCAACAAGTAGGCCTATACATAGCATAAGAGTCCAAGAAAACATGATTTTGAAACAAACTGTTTGCTGGAAATTGTTTTTAGGAAAAAAATCTTGCCTTCCGCTATTCCCCTCTGTTTGAGAAGGGTCCAGCTGCAGGCTTGGGTGTTTCCGTCATGACACAAGAACGCCCTTTAGGCGTTCCTGGTAGGCTGCGAAGCACAGTCGCAAGGCATACTATGCTTTCCTTCCTTAATGGCAATTTTACCTCTCTCATTCGATTTAGCAATCATGGAGCCCCCACTTGGCTAACGTAAGTTCTATGCTACCCATACTTGAAACTGCTGTTTGAGAAAATCTAACCTGCGTATGTTTCGGATGTTGACAGCCGTGCGAAGAAGAAGGGGTTCGGTGTTGACGGTGAAAGTTAGGCCGGTTTATAGCAGAGTTTCCGTTTTCGGTTATTACCGGTCAATGACCGGAAAAAAATGAGGAGGACCGACAATTCTAAATGTCCCAGGTCAGAATGACCAGTGGCGTCTGGTCATTAGGAGCAAGTCGCTACTCTCATAAGAAAAAAATAAAAGAAAATGAAAATGAAAATAAAGGAAATACATAAAAAATAGAATATATATATATTTTTACATATATATATTTTTTTTTTTAATAATCTCCCCAGAAAGTACTATAAAATAATAAGTTTGGCGCTTTTATTTAATTTTTAGTGGACCCTGGCTTGCTTCTTCCGGCTGAGTTCGTCTGGAGGGGCAAGAGGGGCTCTAGCCCCACCAGCCCAATGCAATGTGTATTGGACTTGAAACATTGAAATGCGCATGCTCAGAGTGTTTCTCTGTTGAAGTGGACGGAGATTATTTTACTTACTGGTGGGGCTAGCCCAATATGTCCATGGTGTGGACCTGGGACCGTTAAATATCCCAGGATGCATTTCGCATTTCGCATTTCGCATTCCTGTTTTAAAATATCAGTGTGTAAGCTATAAAATAGGCTATATAGGAACATTTTAAAAAAGATGGAGGCCTATTTAACATATTTGCATACTATTATTTTAAAATGAAAGAGGGGTTTTGTTTTATATAATTTGTTTATTGTATAAGTCGCTGATGGAGGAAACCCATCGCAACGGAAATCCCGATCGGATCCATCTGAGTGTGTGTGTGTGTGTGTGTGTGTGTGTGTGTGTGTGTGTGTGTGTGTGTGTGTGTGTGTGTGTGTGTGTGTGTGTGTGTGTGTGTGTGTGTGTGTGTGTGTGTGTGTGTGTGTGTGTGTGTGTGCACTGGAAAAAGGGTTTTAAGCCGTACTTCATCTGATTATTATTTTGTAATTCAATTTAAATAAACATTTTTTGTTTTATTTTTAAAATAACTTATTTTTATTTCAAAATACTGTGAAATATAGATATTTTTTTAATTAGGAGCTCAATTAAGAAATATCCATTTTGACAAATGTAAAATTTTAAGGTTGTGTATTCAACTGATTAATAATTTTGTCATTCAATCCAAATATTTTTTTTTTGTTTTCTTCCTAAAACACTGTTATATTTGATTAGGAGCTCAGCTGCTATTGGTGACTTTTGGCGACTTTTTGAGGTGAAAGCACTATCGCTATTACCTCTTCACAACGAGCACCGGGTGCCTGCGCGGCCCCTCCCCCGTCTCAACGCACTTACAGGCAGCTCAGTCCTCGTGGTAAAAAGCAAACTCAGGAACCGGATGTCCTTGCAGACCTTAAACTCCATCCTATACATCCGATATGGATTAAAGCAGAGTGGAATAAAGCTGTCAGGTGATGCTTGCTTTGAGCACCAGCTGCCTGATCATGTTTTGAAGCTTTTTGGAACATATATAAAAAATATATAGCTTGCCTCAAACAATATTTCCTATGTTCATAAAAACAAAATAATACAACTTGGCACCAAGTATAATTCTATTCTTTGGATGAAGTTAATACATTTAAATCGTATGTTAAATCCTAAACAAAAAAATATTGATTCACTCCAACAATTGTTTCTCATTTAAGAAATATCTATCAGAAATAATTTGTTTTATCCAATCAAAAAGATTACAATTCAATCAAACAATTGTTTCTCATTTAAACATGAACATTTTTTTGTATACATCATCATCATCAATTTTTCCCGCTCGGCGCTCACCGCTTCATGGCCTTGGGGCGCTTCTGCTGGAGAGTAGGAAATCTCTGATCCAGCATCAGCAGTGTCAAAGACACCTCGATACACTGCTTGGTGAAGCCGAGGATCGAACCAACAACCTACAGGTTACCAGCCAACCCGCTCTACCACCTGAGCTACTGCCGCCACACAATACACAATATATATTAACAATCTAAATGGCAGAGTTAGACCTACTCCAGACCTCCCTCCAGACACAGACAGACTGTCCTAGTTCACAGAACCAGTGAGTCATCGTCACTCTGGTCAAGGCTAGTGCTTTCACCTCAAAAAGTCGCCAAAAGTCACCAATAGCAGCTGAAAAATAAGCTAGATTTGTCGCTTGTCGCTGTTTTGAAAAAAAGTCGCCAAAGGGGTCTGAAAAGTAGCTAAATATAGCGACAAAATCGCTAAGTTGACAACACTGCGGTTTGGTCCAGTAGTCGTAAGCGTCTTTGTATTTAATGCGCATGCGCAGGCTTGTACGTAACCTTGAAATTGTACATTTGCCTGAACAAATATTTCTAAATTGAGCTCCTAATCAAATATAACAGTGTTTTAGGAAGAAAACATTTTTTTTTTATTTGGATTGAATGTCAAAATTATTAATCAGTTCATACACAACCTTAAAATTTTACATTTGTCAAAATGGATATTTCTTAATTGAGCTCCTAATTAAAAATATCTATATTTCACAGTATTTTGAAATAAAAAAAAGTTATTTTAAAAATAAAACAAAAAATGTTTATTTGAATTGAATTACAAAATAATAATCAGATGAAGTACGGCTTAAAACCCTTTTTCCAGTGTATGCAGTGTAAGCTTGTCCAGGCCCTGCAAGTCAGGATGTAGGCTATGAATCTCAATGAAAAGCAGGTAAATAGGTAGTGGTAGAATACAGGAAATCAAATCTATTAAATTCCAAAAAATATATGGGGGGGGGGGGGGGGGGAGAACCTCAGACTATATATATAACCCCTGTCTATTACTGTGCCCCACCAACATGTTTGATCGCCAGCCACCACTGAGAATGTTGTTGTGGGTATGTGGTGCTCCCACACGCATACAAACTTTGAAAGAAGTCTGTACATGATTTTTTGAGTAAGATACGCATTTCTGGAAGCAGCCCGCCTCCAGCTACACTGGAAAAAGGGTTTTAAGCCGTACTTCATCTGATTATTATTTTGTAATTCAATTCAAATAAACATTTTTTGTTTTATTTTTAAAACAACTTTTTTTTATTGCAAAATACTGTGAAATATAGATATTTTTAATTCGGAGCTCAATTAAGAAATATCCATTTTGACAAATGTAAAATTTTAAGGTTGTGTATTCAACTGATTAATAATTGTGTCATTCAATCCAAAAAAAAAAAAAAAGTTTTCTTCCTAAAACACTGTTATATTTGATTAGGAGCTCAATTTAGAAATATATATAGACAAATGTACAATTTCAAGGTTACGTACAAGCCTGCGCATGCGCATTAAATACAAAGACGCTTACGACTACTGGACCAAACCGCAGTGTTGCCAACTTAGTGATTTTGTCGCTATATTTAGCTACTTTTCAGACCCCTTTGGCGACTTTTTTTCAAAACAGCGACAAGCGACAAATCTAGCTTCTTTTTCAGCTGCTATTGGTGACTTTTGGCGACTTTTTGAGGTGAAAGCACTAGCCTTGACCAGAGTGACGATGACTCACTGGTTCTGTGAGCTAGGACAGTCTGTCTGTGTCTGGAGGGAGGTCTGGAGTAGGTCAGGTGGTAGAGCGGGTTGGCTGGTAACCTGAAGGTTGTTGGTTCGATCCCCTGCTTCACCAAGCAGAGTATCGAGGTGTCTTTGACAAAGCACCTAACCCTGCCTGATGTCGCGATGTGATGTCGTATCCAGACAGAAGCGCCCCAAGGCCATGAAGCGGCGAGAGCCGAGCGGGAAAATATGATGATTATGTATACAAAAATATGTTATGTTTAAAAATTTTCATGTTTAAAGGGACTCTGACCTTTGTTGCATTTGAGAATTACAGCACATTCAAATCATCCCGCCTTCCTCCAATGCCCCACCCCCTAAGCGTACAAAACTAAGCGTTATTTTTTAGAGTACTGTAACGACCTCGCCGGTGACATAATGATGTCGAGTCATTTGTAGTTGAAGGTAGTTTTAATGAACCAAAACCAGGTCACTGAAACCCGTAACATTGTAACCAACGGCAGAAAACCGACACAAACCAAACCCCGGTTACCCCGGCAACCCCCAACACGGTCTCACGCGCGTGCAGGCCCCCACCCTCCTGTTCTTCCAAGGCCCTCCCCCAGCTGACCTAATGATTCGCCCCCACGCTGATTGACAAGAAGAACATTACAATACATACACATAGAACAACTGGCATAGCGGACAACGAAATATAATGTAACACATAACACACAAACTATTTAACTGTCCCAGGGTCGCTACAGTACAAAAGTTCTAGACTCCCATGGGTTATGTTTAGACTCCCATGGGTTATGTTTAGACTCCCAGGGGTCATAATATCTACCAGGGGTCTAGTAAACAAGAAGTCCGAAGAAGACGCGTCTGAGTCCGAAATGGGTCCCGTAATCGGACTGAGTGGTGCGGTTGGGTGCCAACGTTCTGGAGGTCTTCCTGTAGCTCCAGAGTAGCGGGACAACGTCGCGTCTGAGTCCGAAATGGGTCCCGTAATCGGACTGAGTGGTGCGGTTGGGTGCCAACGTTCTGGAGGTCTTCCTGTAGCTCCAGAGTAGCGGGACAACGTCGCGTCTGAGTCCGAAATGGGTCCCGTAATCGGACTGAGTGGTGCGGTTGGGTGCCAACGGTCTGGAGGTCTTACAGTAGCTCCAGAGTAGCGGGACAACGTCGCGTCTGAGTCCGAAATGGGTCCCCTAATCGGACTGAGTGGTGCGGTTGGTTGCCAACGGTCTGGAGGTCCTGAGAATCATCCAGGGGAGCGGGACCACTTGGCTTCTGAGGCCGAATCGGGTCCCCTTGTCGGACTGAATGGTGCAGTTGGTGGCCAACAGTCTGGAGGTATTCCTGAGGCTCCAGAGGAGGGTAACTCTGTGAGTCTGAGTCCGAGATGAGTCCCCTAATCGGACTGAATGGTGCAGTTTCAGTACGCCGTGGACCACTTTGGTCTGCCATCGTCAGTCGCTACGGTCGCTACTCGCTACTGTCTGCCGTGGAATCAAAACAAACCCTCTAGTTGAGGACGCGCCTTGATGACGCGGGCCCGAATGCGCCACAAGAAGCAGACGGAAAACCTTATATATCCATGCAGCAAACAGACAGGTCTGTCGGCCAATAAGGTCATTCGGTCCGAAGAATTTTATTGGTTGAAGTTTTCACTAAATATTATGAGAGTAAAATAAATGTTTGTTTTTACTCCTGGTGGGTCTGTCTTGCATATTAGAGTGTTATTACCTTATTAATACCAATTTAACCTTATCCAAAAAAAGTGTAAAAATGCAACAAAGGTAAGAGTCCCTTTAAATGAGAAACAATTGTTTGATTAAATTGTAATCTTTTTGATTGGATAAAACAAATTATTTCTGATAGATATTTCTTAAATGAGAAACAATTGTTGGAGTGAATAAATATTTTTTTGTTTAGGATTTAACATACGATTTAAATGTATTAACTTCATTCAAAGAATAGAATTATACTTGGTGCCAAGTTGTATTATTTTGTTTTTATGAACATAGGAAATATTGTTTGAGGCAAGCTATATATTTGTCATTGGCTCAAGTTATGTAATATAGATGTGAACCATTACCCTTGTTTTTTTTAATTGGTTCAACAGAAGGCTTTTTCCAGTGTACCAAACGAGCGAGTCCGTTTCGGCGCCCCCTCCTACGTAGGAAGGGGGCACATTTTAATATGACCTCCCACTTCCCCACTCCCCTCCAATCAGAGCATCGTTAAGATTTTGTGGACCAGCGGACGAGCAGCTCCGGCGGGGGGGAACTCGGCGCTAGCCCTGCAGCTAAGCTCCGGGAGTACAATCCCTTTCTCTGGCGCCGAGCTCACCCCGCAGGAGCTGCCGCCGAAGGGAAGTCAGGAGGAGGAGACATGGAGTAGAAAGGGATTGTACTCCCGGAGCTGAGCTGCCGGAATGCCGCCGAGCTACCCCAGCTGGAGCTGCTCGTCCGCCGGAGCTGCTAGTCCGCTGGAGCTGCCACCTAGCTTCGACGCCAGTTCAGCTCCCGGAGTATACTGCTGTGCCGGACTGTGGCCGGACGGCTTCAACGGCGGCCGGCAGCTCCGGCGCGGGGAGCTGGGAGGCAGTCCGGCAGCTCAGCCCCGGAGTACAATCCTTTTCTTCTCCATGTCGCAGTTCATGGAGAGTCAATTCCAAAGTTCCTTCCCCCCAATTCTTCTCAACCACGGCCGAGATATCCCCCACTACGAGTCTTTACTTGTGGAAGTACCAGACACGTCAGACACAGTCTTTATTATTCATAATATCATCCGAGGCGCACATAGCTTTTGGCCGTGATATTAGATAGATTATATAAATACCTGCATGTAATATTATTATTATGTTATATTATATTATATAGATATAGAGCTCCAGGAGTCAGCAAACGGCAACAACCCCTTCTCCTCCATGCTGTGGTTCAGTCTGACAGCTCATTGGTCAATGGGCAGCACCTCATTTGCATCAAAGATACAGACACCAGAAATAGCGCATTCTGAAGGGACTTAAACAGAGGGGAATAGCGGTAGACGATTTTTTTTTTCCTAAAAGGTATTTCCAGCAAACAGCTTCAAAAACATGTTTTCTGGAACTCAAATACTATGTCTACTTGTTGGAGCCATGGCTCCTTTAAGTGCCAGTAGTCGCTGTCGGGACGATTGAAACACTTGTTTCAAACGTCCCGCACGTCACCAGTTTGTTTAAAATACATAACAGGATGTTCAACTATGTATCCCTAAACCTGACTTAGGACAGGGAAATAAGTAAATTAAACCAAAATGTAGTCGTCCAACTGGTATAAAAGAAGAAAGGTGAGTTTTCATTGAAATGTGCATTTTGACAATTAGGCACAGGACAAACATTTTTTGGACCTATTTACATTATGAGAAATTATGTAAAATTTTAGCAGTGCCGAGTACACAAGTATGTTGTATGTCGCATAAAAACAGGACAATAGTTTCTGTTTAAAATAAGCTGTTTCATTGGTCCCACATAGCCTATGTGTTTCAAACGTCCGGACTAGGCGTGGCGTTTGAAACAACCTACCTGCCTAACGACCTACCTGCATCCGTATCGACTATGAAGACAATTGCCCCCCACTGGCTTTCTTGCTCAAACTTCTGGAACTAGTCTACTGTTATTTGGCAGTCGGGTTTGAGAACTATTCTTGGAAAATGCGTTTTTACCTTCTGCCAAAAAAGAATTTGGTAGTCCTGCAGAGATGGAGGGAATTTCGAACAAAAGTTTTGAAGGCTTACGTAATTAGACCTGAATTGTGTTCTCGTATTGATTGTAATGTTTCAAGTCTGTTGCTGACATTGAAAACCTATTTGCACGTTGGAGCGAATTTCCATTGTACTATTATTATTTTCAGTTGGCTTCTGTTGTTCTGTTGTCCTATTATTGTGCTGTCTACTCATGTCAAAATAAATATCCCCGCTT
The DNA here is from genome assembly GCF_026213295.1 of Gadus chalcogrammus. Taxonomy (NCBI): domain Eukaryota; kingdom Metazoa; phylum Chordata; class Actinopteri; order Gadiformes; family Gadidae; genus Gadus; species Gadus chalcogrammus. The sequence continues at coordinate 18,959,339 of NC_079418.1, forward strand.
TCTGCGTGTGTGCATATTCTTTATGCAAGGAAAGAATAAAGCAACTCCCCTGCCGTCCTCTTCCTCTTCGCCGGGAGAGAAGTCTTTCATGAGCGAGGCCTGAAGGAACAAGCTTGCAGCAGCATCTCATCATACACACAGGTGTGTGTGTGTGTGTGTGTGTGTGTGTGTGTGTGTGTGTGTGTGTGTGTGTGTGTGTGTGTGTGTGTGTGTGTGTGTGTGTGTGTGTGTGTGTGTGTGTGTGTGTGTGTGTGTGTCACTGAGCTGAGCCAAATGCCTGGCCAGGGGAGGAGAAACTTTTGCGGCGCAGCAAAGGTTTTGCGGCGCAGCAGAAGTTTTGCTGCGCCGCAAAACTTTTGCTGCGCCGCAAAACTTGATTTGCTGCGCCGCAAAACTTCGGCGACAACGCGTACGGGCAGCAAATGCATCTTTTGGTGTGAACGCAGGCTGGAGTATCTTCTTGGGATCTGCTGCTCATACTACAGCAACATCGCTTTTAAATCATGAGCTTAAGGGACCAATTAACTTCATGGGGAGGGGCTAGTAACCTTCACACAAAACATGATGTAAAACTGTTTGTTTTGGGAGTGTTTACATTGATGTGTTTCTGTGTTTGTCCCGTCCATTTAGGATGAAGTTGGACTTGATGTTGGGAAGGCACACATTATGCAGTGTAAAAAAAACGTATAGATAATTGAAAAGAGTATACATTAGATATTGGTTTTAAATGTAGGGAGTAAAAATAAAAAGTAATCAGAAATTACTCAAGTAAAGTAAAGATACTTGAAAACTGTATTTAAGTACAGTTACCGAGACGAAGTTCTCTAGTACTCAAACAGTTAAAATAAAATGATCAAAATCAAGGTCAAATTCCAGTCTTTTATTGAAACACTCGTTGAAATAAAGGTGCAACGCATGCCATTATAAGTTGAAACATTCAAACCTTTATGGATATCAGCCATATGAAACACATTTAGGACCACATAAATGCGAGGGGAGGGGCCCACACATGGATGGTCATCATCATCATCCTCATCCTCATCAGTGACAACAGCGACAACAAAAAATAACAAATCCGATGTTTGTTTTCAATGTTCTGCTTGCATAGGTCACAGAATCACAATCAATTGTTCAAGAGGCAACTCCAAATGAAGCCATTTTATTCACAGAAGGCTTCATAAAATAAATACCGTTGGGTCAACAATGCTGTTGGAGAGTGTATACCCTCTCAGGGGACATTGGTGTACCTATTTGCAAAGTCTGTTGTGGTTTGATTGTGGTTCTATCTTGCCTCTGGTGTCTTTCTGTGTGTCAGGAATGGCACCTTCAAAATCTCTCTCTCTCTCTCTCTCTCTCTCTCTCTCTCTCTCTCTCTCTCTCTCTCTCTCTCTCTCTCTCTCTCTCTCTCTCTCTCTCTCTCTCTCTCTCTCTCTCTCTCTCTCCATGTGAGACAGAGACATTTGTTTTGCCCAATTGTTTTATGATCCATTTTCAGAAAAGTACACACGTCTGTGTAGGAAAGTGACAACACATACTACGTGTATGGGTATGTTTGTGTGTGCGTGTGTCTGTGTTTCTGGCTGCATGCATGTCTGTGTATGTTTCAATACATGAGTTTAACTGTGTGTGTGTGTGTATGTGTGTTTGTGTGTGTGTGTGTGTGCATTTCAACCTACACACAAATCACGCAATTTGTATCTAACATGGACATCCCACCACTCCTCCTATTTCTTGGCCACTTCGTTCTTCACGGGGATGGTGATCTCAGAGGCCTGGATGGCCTGCATGGCCAGCGGGGCCTCCACCGTCAGCATGCCCTCTGGGGACAGGCTGGACTGCACCTTCTCTGCGCTGGCCGTGGGGGGCAGCCTGCAGGGAGGGGGGACAGCACGGGCAAGACGGCTTAGAGTGGCGGGGTGTTGTTTGTTTTTTATCCACAGTCCTCTTTTGATTGGTTCAGTCTGCAGTGACGCCATTGGCCGTTGGAATCCTTGACAGCCAACGATTCTGAACCTCCCTGATGGAGGAGCCTTTGTGTTAGGAGGGGGTGCAACGAGGCTAACTTAATGAAGTCATTGCAGAGAGAACATTCTCTCTTTATTCACTGAGAAGGAACGGGACAAGGACATGGCGCTAGTGGCCACTGGATGGCAGCAGTGTTTTGATACAGGGCAGGAGCCCCTGAATGACAGCAGTGTTTAAATACATTGTTGTGGCCTTTGGACAGCAGCAGATCTGTTTTAATACAGTGTTGTGGCCCCTGGAAAGCATCACTGTTTTAATACAGTGTTGTGAGCCCCGGGTGATGTAGTGTGTTAATACAGTGTTGTGGCCCCTGGACAGCAGCACTGTTTTAATGCAGTGTTGTGGGCCCCGAGCAATGTAGTGCGTTAATACAGTGTTGTGGCCCCTGGACAGCCGCAGTTGTTTTAATTCAGTGCAGTGGCCCCTGGGTGGCAGCAGAGCCACGTGGAACTGAACTGAGCGAGAAGGAGACAGGAGGTGAATGCTATCGGGAGAAAGGCTGCGGTTTAATTTTCCCAAGTGAAAGGGAGGAGAGCTATCAGTAAGAGCCAGCCCTCCCCAAAGCCGGAGCAGTCTGAAGCTCAGGACACACACAGCGGGCCCGATAACATACAGAGTGACCCACAGTGAACTCGATTTAGCTTGGAACAGCATCTCTACCTACGAGAAAAGTGCAGTCACACCATAAGTCACACAAACAAACGCATTGTTTGACTTATTACAGCATTCCTCTCAAAAACGGGAAACTATCTCAACCATTAAATTCCTTATAAATTAATAAAGAAAGCTGTTTTGTCTATCCTACTCTCTCTCGGGGTCCATCCAGTCTTTGTTATTTCATATTCCCCATGCTATGATCTTCCCATGTGAGTTAAATCCCCTTGGATCAGTCTCTTAACGGGCTGATCAGCCTATCACAGCACCGCAGTTAAATAGCGTTATTCAGAACATATGCCTACTTGTGCTATAGAAACCAGTGCTCAGAAACGTGTGGAATGAAAACGACATTGAAAGAAGGAAGTAGGATACAAGAGTTCATCCCTTGTTGTAACAATTGCAATGAATAATCTTTCCAAACTGAAAGTCTAAGTTCTTTTGCAATCGAAAAAAAAGTCATACAGCAACTCATCTACGTCCAAGAAGTTGCAAGGCCTTTACAAGGAAGAGAGGGGAAAAACACTGGTTTGGACGAGTGGAATCCACTGAAGTAGACCTTCATTGTGCAGTGGATTACATCTAATCATATTCGATTTGAAAAATAAAAGCACCACTCACGTGTATTTTCTTGTGAAACTTCTTGACACAAAGCCATGCTCGTCTTTTCTCTCCTGATGGTTACCTGGAAACACAAAAGCACAAGGTCAGTCCAGGGTGGTTTGCGCTCTTGCCTTAGACGTATGAGCAGAGAAGGAGTGATAATATATGGTAGGCAACATTGACGCAACTGTTACCTACCTCTTCAACGACCATTTTCTTATTTCTCTTGACTATTTCAAACACAGGGATGTTTGGTAGGCTGAAAGGCTTGTTACTCTATAGTTTTAGTACGATACTACTTCATTGTGACACTTCCGCTTCCTTCAATTGTTTATACCTCCGGGGGGCAACAACGGCATCTGTTGAACACCTCGGCCCTCCACAGGCGAATCATAATTTAGCATATTTGTTTATCTATGATTTTAGTATGCCCTCCATGAAAGAAATCAGAGCACAAAAATGATGGTGTAGGGAGGGTGAAGTACTTCATCTTTGAATATCTTCCACAGCGGGCTACGAGAGGTTCAATCTGTTCAAACGCTGACAAACCCATGAGAACAGCCCATCTCAAATCCCTCCAAGCGTTACGTCTCCTCCTCTCCCCGATACCTCCAACATTAAGCTCAAATTTCTAAACTCCATTTAAAGCTTTCACCATCTTAACCCAGCCATAGCCTGCGGCGATGCCAACATTTCTGAAGCAATTTCTAATCTAATTTCCAAAAACCCCCGGAAGAAAAGGATATCAACCGAGACATGACAAAACAATATGGATGGGTTTCAGCATTGCAAGGCGCTGTAAAAACATAAACAAACACTCTCATTGTCACACCTCATAAAATAGCATTTCATTATCGCCCTGGCAGAGAGTCTCCCCGTGTTGTGATAAAGCAGGATGGATAGAAGAAAATAAAACACAGAGAGAGTTACGGCTCAGTTGCAGCAGAGCGGTACGACTCGGGCCCTCCACTTCTCTGTTCTGCCAGGCTGCAACACTTGTTGTCGTGGATCAAACAGCTCGGCGTCCCTGGCACTGGCGAGCGTGTTTGTTTTGACGACGGCCTGATAAAGGCAGCTGCCCCCCGGGGGCTCGTCCTCCTTTTCAAGGGGGAGGACGGCCGATCACAGGGCTACTGATACCCTGTTGGATAAGTCGTTGTACTTGTAGAGTGGTGCCATTTCTCTTCAGCCCCCACTCTCTCTCCCTAGAGCTCTCTCTCTCTCATTCTCTCTCTCTCTCTCTCTCTCTCTCTCTTTCTTCTCTCTCTCTCTCTCTCATTCTCATTCTCTCGCTCTCTCTTTCCTCTCTCTCTCTCTCTCTCCCCCTCTCTCTATTTTTTCACTCTTTTTTTCTCTCTCTTTTTTCTCTCTCTCTTTTTTTCTTCAGCCCCCACTCTTTCTCTTCAGCCCCCACTCTCTCTCCCTAGAGCTCTCTCTCTCTCATTCTCTCTCTCTCTCTCTCTCTCTCTCTCTCTCTCTCTCTCTCTCTCTCTCTCTCTCTCCTACCGTATAGTAGCTAGAGGAACACAAAGTTGTACATAGAGCAATTTATTTTCTAACTCATCGTAGCGGATGACAGTTGGAAGAGCGTCCACCCGTCGAGACTAGAGATCGGAGCTTGCACTTAGCGGTGCACAGAGCTTTGTGAACTTCGTCTCGGTTTGTTTGCCTTTCTCGTAAAGTGTTAGACACAGGATCATCTGTTGATGTGAACATAGTTAAGTCCTTTGTTTGGAATTCATCAAGCGTTTAAGTAGCGGACAAGCAGTGTGTGAGTCAAAGCCAACGCTGTGACTCTAAATGAGAATATTCTGTCCGGTGACACCTCGTAACAAGGTGATGACAGGGGACAAGTGGCTCGCAGGATTTATTTGTCTAGGCGATGTCCAAAAAGATTATCACCTGTTCTATAAGTATAACCTGTTATATGATTGTGCGTGAGGGAGAAACAATACATCCAACGGGAACAGGGTTTTGCCTGCCCTTCCTGAGTCTGTTCCACTTCAGGCCCACATTTCTATCTGCGTGTGTAATGAAAAAGTGAGGAAACTGGAAGGGTGGGTGAGGCTATCTTTTGGGCGCAGATCCAACCACCCCCGCCCCTCCTAACCCCAACCTAACACCTCTCCACCCATCTGTAAGTCAGAGCATATTGTATTATGATGTTGTTTTATAAGACTGTCTGCAGAGAGCCTCTGCATAACTCTTTTTTATATGTCAACATCACCTTTTTTTAATTTAGTGATGTTGGCTGATAGGCTTGAGATCCTGGAATGAGACCAGTGGGCGGGAGGGATAGGGAGAGACAGGCGGGTGGAATGTGAAGGGAGACAAAGAGAGCAAGAGAACAGATGGAGAGAAAGAGAGACAGAGAGTGAGACTGAAAGACCTTTATGAGCCACTACTGAATGTTGACAGCTCAGATTTCTTCTAATTACCTTCATTGTAATTCTCATCATTAGTGTTTTAATCATTGTCATGATGTTTCTATTACTTTGGTTCTAACTTGAAATAGTTTGCATGGTTCACTGTGCCTGTCTTGAATGGACAGAGAAACAGAAAGACAGAGACAGAGAGGACAAACAGGGAGAAACCAAGGTTTAAAGAGAGAGACAGAGACAGAGAGGTAGAGACACAGAGAGACCCAGGTTTAAAGAGAGAGACAGAGAGGTAGAGACACAGAGAGAGACAGGTTTAAAGAGAGAGACAGACAGAGAGGTAGAGACACAGAGAGAGGCAGGTTTAAAGAGAGAGACAGAGACAGAGAGGTAGAGACACAGTGAGAGACAGGTTTAAAAAGAGAGACAGAGAGGTAGAGACACAGAGAGAGACCCAGGTTTGAAGAGAGCGACAGAGAGCGATCAAGGTTTAAAGAGACAGACAGAGACACACAGACGGACAGAGGCACACTGCAAAACCAAAAGAGCCACCCCAGACAGAGAGAGACGGAGGCCCGCGGGGAAGGCACTCACCGGAGATCTCCACCACGCCGTCCTTGGTCTTCACCACCAGCTCCTCGGGGGAGAAGTGATTGACGTCCAGGCACACCTTCCAGCTGTCCGCCGTCTGCTTGATCTCCGACATGCCCGTGCTCATCTGCCGCGACATGGCCCTCGCCTGCTGCTGGGCCATGACGGCGCCGGGGTTCACCATGGGCGTCATCATGTGGGGGGCCGCCTGGTGGGGCATCATGGCCTGGGCCGCCATCATGGAGCCCATGTCGGCGCTCATCATGGGGCTCATGAACTGCGGCCTCATGTAGCCGGGCCAGTGGCTGGTGGCGGGGAAGGCGGGCATCTCCTCGCACAGGGCGGGCATGCCGAAGGCCTGGTCGAAGATGCGGCTGCCCTGGTGGTACTCGCGGAAGGGGTCCCAGCTGGGGGTCCGCAGCAGGGTGAATGGAATGCGTCTCTCAGACATGGCTGCTGCTGGTGGTTTTGAGGGTGAAGGGTTCAGAGTGTTTCCTCAGTAGTGTTGTGAAGCGCTGCTCTGTGTGTACGGCGCTTTTAAAAGGCTGTGAGGCCCAACCCCTCTCCCGGGATCAACTCTGAAGCCACCTACCCCCCCTCCCCCCCCTCAGTACCCTCCCTCCCCGTTCTGGATATATTTGGAAGTCAGTAGAAGGTCTATTTGAGGCAGGCGGAGCAGCAGAATGGAATCCAGAGCACTGGCTCTCTGTTACGTTTTGTTAACCCCCCCGCCCGGCTGGTGTCAGTAACACCGCCGCTGCCTCCCCCGTTTTCCTGGACGTCACGGAGAGCTGGAAGAGTGTCAGGGGAGTTCTAGTAAGCATGACGGCTCCGTGGATGTACTGCTCTTACATCGAAGCCAGCCAGCTCAGAGTGACATCATGTCTCCCTTCAGTCACATGAACCCAACAGTAGGCTAACTAGCTAGGAGGCTAGCTAGTTAGACAGACTGTTATTGTACTGGAATTTAAATGCATTTAAAAATAAATCTTTATTAGCGCTTTGAATGAAAATGATACTAATGAAATAATTCCACCAAATACACAAATTGTACAGTCTGTTTGAGTTTATTGTCAGTTATAATAACTTGTACACTACAAATGATGACTCTTGTAGAATCAAAAGGCTTATCAATATATTTGAACAGGTTTGCTGGATATCATAGCTGGGCTAACTGGCTACATGGCCGATGGGACACTGGGGGTGACAGAAACAATGGTGTGATGAAGACTTGAGAGGAAGACATGGGGGGTTCCTTGACATTGTCACCGGCGTCCTATCCAGTGGAGCATCACCGAACACTAGATCTGAAGCAGGAGATTGAGACCAGCTAGGCTAACTGCTGGATCTCCGTGCTAGCTGAAGGACATCTAGGGTAGCTCAGGACTGCTTGGCTAGCTTAGGAGTGCTTGGCTAGTTCAGGAGTGCTAGGCTAGCCCAGGAATACTAGGCTACTTCAGGAGTGCTAGGCTAGCCCAGGACTGCAAGGCTAGAGCTTGACTCCTAGGGTATCGTGCTGGACTGCTTGGCTATAGGGCAGGGTCGCTATGCTAGTGCAGGCTAACAACCAAGGGTCCTCAGACAGATGAATGGAGCCTAAAGAGGCATAGAACAGAGGAGGGGAAAAATATAGGTCTTCTAAATTCATCACATAGTAATTTCTGTTCCGTTTCATTCTTTTTTTTAAAGAACAGGAGATCCGATTTAAATGTCTGACCCTTTACTTAGTGATACAGGAAGAGTCAGGACAGGAAAGTTTGCAAGAGAACAAACATTTTCCACTTTCAAACAAAGACAATGGCACACTTCTACTGGATTGGGCCACAGCATCCTCATCAACCTACACCGTAGCCCCCATAGACACAAGCAACAACCCTGTTCACTAATCTCTTGCAATAAGTAGCATAAATGTTGCTCATAATTTAAAAACAGCATCAGGGTGAAATTAACACGTGTACACTTTGAAATTTTCAAAATGGTCTGCAGCATCTGCCCAGGGTGTATGGTCTGAATGGCGCAACACACACTGCTGGGCAAATTAATAAATAGTCAAATAAATAAATTAACCAATAAATAATACATAAGGAATAAATAGTTCATAAATAAATCGGTGGTTAAAATAGACCCACATGAGTGCATGGATACTTTTTGCAGACAGTTTTACTTTTCTTTTTAACTGTACAGTATCATAAAGCTGCCTTTATAGTAGGCGACATACTCAGAGTACTCTTACATGTTAACATCCCAGGTCAATGCAGAGGAGGCACTCATCAAACACACACACACACACACACACACACACACACACACACACACACACACACACACACACACACACACACACACACACACACACACACACACATACACACACACACACACATTCGTCAAACGTCATAAATAACACCCACACACCCACACAGTCATAAATAAAGTCAAAATCAGCGGAAAAGTGAACAGGGAAGGGTGTTCAAATGACGGTAATACGCTTTCCTTCACTTCCCTATGTGTGCAAGTCGTTGACATACTGTACAGGTCATTCGAAGGTGACCAGGTGCACCCTGGGAACTGTAGTCGCGGGACAGGGAGGATGGAATGGAGGACGGTGGGTTAGGGTGGGCGTGTGTCCAGGCATTCTCCTACGAGCAGCCTCTCAGTCTCTCTGCTGATGCATCATGCTATGTGGCAGTCTCGTAGGCCTCCTCAAATTACATAGAGTATACAGTGCATAGGTTACCAAGCCAGAGCTTATAGGATTTAAGGATATTTACATATGGACTAATATGATACAACTGTTCTTTTTTTTTAACTTCTGTTGTCTCTTCTTCGCTGTTTGTTTCCCTTGTTTTTTGATCTCTGTGCTTTGATTAGAAAAGATCTGAAGTTCGTATCGATGTCGGTTTATGTTACTGGCCATTTGTAGCTCATCTTGTCGTCTCTTTCTTGACTTCTGTTTGTGTGTGTATGTGTTTTTTAATAAATACCTTTTTTTGGTTGGTTTTCGGCTTGTGGAAGAATACAGAGAAAGTGCAAACACACTTTGAGATTTGTTCTTTAGGCTCGAGCGATGATTTCAACCAAATCAACCCAAAAAATAAATTATGTGGATGAGGGTCCACTGCAGGTGTGGATAACATTACCGGGGATATTTTGGAGTGATGGGTTTGTTTCGAAGGCTGGGCCGCTGAACTGTGAGCTCTGCAGTCGGTGGAGGAAGCTGTGGTTTAGCAGATCAGAGTCCAAGAAGAAGCTTACACCCCCCAACCACCGACTGGCCAGTATGGGACTCCAAACCCTTTCAAACTACCAACGCATGACGATCCGACCCGAACCCGGGGTTAAAACCATGATTTCCTTTCTTCTCCCCATCGTCGTCATCATCAATCTCACTTCCTGGGCGTCGCCCTCTCAGAAGCCCGGGCTGTCGTAGCTACTGCGGCTGTCGTAGCTGCGGTTGCTATGGGAACGCCTCCGGCTCCGACTGCGGCTGCGGCTGCGGCTGCTGTAGCTGCCGTAGCTGCGGCTCCGGCTGCGGCTCCGGCTGCGACTCCGGCTGCGAGACGGCGTGCTGGCCGCGCTGGACGACGACGAAGAGGAGGACGAGGAAGAGGACGAGGGGCTGGGCCGGTAGTACGGGATGGGCCTCTTGCGGGCGCTGGGGGGGGGAACGGAGAGACGGGTTAGGGTCCCGGACGGTCCATGAGCGCCCAGCCGCACAAAGCTAAGTGTCGGACAGACGGACGGACGGGATGTAAGGGCACGGCCACACTGAACGCGTAACGCACGTTAGAGGCGTAGAAAATCTGCATTTTTGCATAGGGAACCATTGGTTTAGGCGCATGGATGCGTTACACGCGCTAAAGCAGCGCCTTAGGCGTGTTAGACACGTTTTACTAACCTAAATAACACGCCCAATGCACCTACGCGCCCAACGCACTTACGCGTGGAGTTCAAAAAATTTGACTTTCGCTCCTACGCGTGACGCTTAGCCGCGATAGCCAATCAGCGTTGAGCCTTACCCGACGTCACTGGCAGAGAGACGGAGGACAGGCGCTCCGCCTCTCTGGATTATGGGCGTAACGCGTTCAGTGCGGCCGTACCTTTAGCGTCCAGTCATACCCCAACATCAAACCTCTTTAGTGCTTTGGCGCCATGCTAACATACCATCATAGCATGATCACAGCACATTGCAGCTCAGAGAATACATATGTGCGAGAACGGTTGGAGCAAAAACCACACAAACACTGTTAGGGGGTGGTTAAGTTTAAAAGCCGTTTTAGTTTTTTTTAGAGCTGTAGAGAGTCAAGTGTTATGTCAGTCAAAGGCTTTTGTGAGTAGATGGGCGCAGCTGCTGAAAGAGAGCAGTGGTGGGGGTTAATCACAGAACGGAGAGTGCTAGTGTTCATCCACACTTTCGCTCGCAAATGCACACACACATACACACACACACACACACAGAAACACACACACACACACACACACAAACACACACACACACAAACACACACACAACATAAACACACTAACAGACACAAACAGACAGACACCGACAGACACTCAGACATGCACAAACACACACACACACACACACACACACACACACACACAAACAGACACACACTCACACACACACACACACACAAACGCATAGTTATTCCAAACGCAAGGCGCCGGTTACAGTGTGAAGAGGTGGATGAGCGATAGTCTCCGGGAAAGCGTGACCTGTAGGTTAAGAGGTGTTAGCTCCCAGAAGAAAACTGTGTTTTTAAGACGCCGGATCCCAGAAAATCAACCTCGAAACACTATCAAGGGGACCTGGTCATGTTGTTTGTGGATTGGGTTTAACTACCATTTCGCTGGTTGGCAGACGCTTTTATACAAAGCCACTTCCAGTGATTCTGGTCAGGCAGGGGTTAGGCCTCCTACATTGGGTCACATTGGTCTCTACTCCGTATTTCTCAGGTGATGGAGAGCTCAAGAAATGTTTCTATATCCCTACCTAAAGGACCCTTGATAGTGCCGTGAGTACAGGACGAGCCAAGTGGTTAGTGCAATCGCAGTGTTGACCTGAGGGTTGATTCATGTGCATTTAAGAAAGAGACGAAGGTGGACGAGAGGAGAGCTAGGGAGAGGGGGAAAGATAGAGAGAGAGAGAGTGATGGACGGGAGGTTAGGTTGCTTTACTCAAGAGAGGTCTTCAGGTTCGCTGCTAAGGCAAGCCGCCGCAGACAGACCAGGAGGGTCTCTCTGCACGGCAACAGTTACCAGGGTAACGAGCGTGCAGCGGAGATCAGCAGCGTTCAGTTGTCTTGGCGTCGGGAGATGCCTTTTGCGCTGGAGTGAGAGAGTGACGATGGCACACAGAAATCACCTTGATCCACAGTCACCATCATCTACATTTGTCAAAAGGAGGTCAAACATTACCCAATGCTGTTGGTGTTGTTGTTGTTGCGCATAACAGAGAAGGAAACCAAACTTTAATTAAATACAAGGTCACATTGATGAATGCATTGCATCAGTGTGTGGGTGTTGGAGTCTACTGACATGTGTTGCGGCGTCCAGGGCAAAGGCAATCAATACCCAGCTTACAACACAACACAAGATAGTTCCTCAGGTTGAATTGTATATGTAGTCAAACAAGGACAGGCAGAGTAGAGAGAACTCAAACTCTGTCTCGGCCTCACAACCGCGTGTGTTCTGCGAGGGGAAGAGTGATCCCTTTCCTTCCCTGGGCCAGCTGAACGGGAGAAGAGGTGCGGAGGGGCGTGCGTGGTGCGTACCTGGTTATCCTGCGGGCCTCCATGAAGCTGGGGGAGTCTCTCCTCCTCTTCCTGATGGGCGAGTAGCTCCGGGAACGCCGCCGGGCGCCGCGGCCTTCCCCCTCCGAGTGGTTGGCACTGTCCCGATCCCTGCCGACACGCAGACCACCAGAACACCGTCAGAACCCCATCACATCAGGCCCAGAACCCCATCACATCAGGCCCAGAACACCATCACATCAGGCCCAGAACACCATCCCACAAGAGAGAGAGAGAGAGAGAGAGAGAGAGAGAGAGAGAGAGAGAGAGAGGGGGAGAGAGAGAGAGGGGGGGGAGAGAGAGAGAGAGAGGGGGGAGGGGAGACAGAGAGAAAGAGAGAGACAGAGAGAGAGAGAGAGAGAGAGAGAGAGAGAGAGAGGGGGGAGAGAGAGAGAGAGAGAGAGAGAGAGAGAGAGAGAGAGAGAGAGAGAGAGAGAGAGAGAGAGAGAGAGAGAGAGAGAGAGAGAGAGAGAGAGAGAGAGAGAGAGAGAGAGAGAGAGAGAGAGAGAGAGAGAGTGAGAGAGACAGACAGAGACAGAGAGAGAGAGAGAGAGAGAGAGAGTGACAGACAGAGAGAGAGTGACAGACAGAGACAGAGACAGAGAGACTGAGGGAGATAGAAAGAGCGGCAGTCTTACAGATAGATCAAAGGTGGCAGTGGGGGGGGTCTGACCTGGAGTTGTTCTGTCGGCTGTGGGGAGACTTGGCCTTGCTGGCCCCCCGGTCCCTGGAGGGGGACCCCGACGACGAGCGGCCGCTGCTCCAGGAGCTGCTGCGCTGCCGGGGCTGCTGCCCGCCCCGGGACCCCGCCCTCTTCCTGGCCGAGTGGCGGCCCGGCGACGGCGACTGGCTCCGCCGGTGGGCCTGGCCCCGCCCCGAGCGGTGGCGGCGCCGCTTGGACGAGTGGACGCCTTTGGACCTGGAGGACCAGAGGAGACGCTTAGAGCCAATGGAACCCTTGAGCCTGGGCGGGGCGTGGCTCCTGTTGTCAGGGTTACCAGGGGGCTGTTGTCACTGTTCCCTTTAGTCATTTTTTCGTGTTAAATTTGAACATTAAACAAGAAACAAGAAAGGGGGCAAGGAAATGAAAAGACACACATTTGAAAGTAGGCATAAGAATAGAATTAAGAGGAGACATCTGTCAATTTTGAGCCGTTGTTTTGCCTACAGGATGCCTACAGGTAGGCATCGGACTGGCACGTATCAGTGGACTTAATGCCAGGGGGGCAGTCAGTCTTCCGGTGGCTAAAACTGCCACCCGAAGTGTGAGGACTTCAGGAGCACCTAGAACAAATGGAGCCAGAAGCAAAACAGGAAGAAGCTAAACGGGGGTGCTCCCAGCTTCCCCTGAACGCAGCTGAAACGCCACGGATCAACGCAGGCCCGGTGCTCCTCCCTCCGGCTTACTTCTTCTGCCGGTGCGAGGAGCGCCTCCCTCGGTGGGCGTGGTTATGCTGGGAGTGGGCGGAGTCACTGCTGCCGTCTCTGGCCCTCTGGCTCCCCCTCCTGGACAGGGAGCCGCCCGCGACCGCGTGCCTGCCCTCCCCGCCGGGCCCGGCCTTGCCCAGCTGGCCGGGCTGCAGCGCCGCCTGGCTCCTGTTGGGGGCGGTGTGGAGCCTGGATCCCCTCAGGAGAGAGGTCTGGTGAGCGTTAGCCGAGGCAGGAGCCAGCATGTGGAGCTTCTGCAATGGGAACCACAACCAACAAACAGAAATAAAAGGGAGAAACAAAGGGGGAGAAAGAAAAGGGGGGAGGAAAGGGCATTAGAGTGTTTCCCACGTGAGGCGAGTTAAGAGCTACGATGTACTTTTGGCAAAAAAGAAGGTAAACATCTAAAAGAAAAAAGATCTAGATTTTTCTCCATGTAGCTTATGGATAGTCCTCTATGGTGCAGCGCATGCAATACTGGGCATGCAAAAGAATAATGACAGAAGAAATGATAATCCCAAAAAGAACCAAAAGGAGAAAACAAAGAAAAACTATAGAGGAGAAAGAGAGGGAGAATCTGTAAACCAAATGGAGTAAAACAAGAGTAGAGACAGGGAGTAGAGACAGTGATTAGAGAGCTACAGAGGTGGAAGAGGAGGAGAAAAAGAGGACTTTTTCTGTGATTATTTATTCTTTTTTTTTAAGTAATGGTTTCAAAACAAATATGAAACGAAAACAGAAAAGAGTAGACAACTCGACGAAACATCACAGAAATGGAAGGAACAAAATAAAGATTCACAATTATTGAATCAACCCAATCAGAGAAAAACCAAATCATCGGCTACTCAAATTTTCACTTTGTGGATTTTTACACAATTCCTGTAGACAATTGCTGAGATGTGAACAGCCACCCATTTTCTTTAGTTTTTCTTTTTTTTTTTCAAATGGATACTCTTGTTTATTTCCCTTCTGGTTAACATCCACTTACCAATAAAGTGGTATTCCCTCCTTTAGTAGGTAAGGTATGAAGAAAAGGGAAAAGTGGGGCAACATAAGTGCATCATTAGATTCACAAAATGCAAGAGAAAAAGACACAAACCCCGCCCTGCCAGTGAGTCATGAGACAATGCATGATAATCAACGGAAAATAACGGAAAAAAAGCAAAAAAGGTAGAAAATGACCCCACAATGTGCAGTGTTCCTCAGAGGTCCTACTCCTGTGCTCTACCACAGGGACTGCTGTGTCAGGATAGTGCCCTGCACATAAGTCATGTCTAGGGTCAGCTCATGTATTTGTAGTGCGTTTGAGATGGAGATACATATTTTGCAGCTGTGTATGTACAGTTTGTACTCTCCACATAATAATTATGATCTTTCAGAGGTCGTTTTCTTTTATGAATGACTCTCTCTTCAAGTTCCACTGACAAACTGGCGAAAGACACATAGAAATGTCACTTTTTAAAACTAAAGGTCAGAGAGAAGAGAATTGTGGTTTTTAATGTGAGTCCTAATTTTTCATTAG